>NC_034412.1:10047602-10347602 GCF_002078875.1 Numida meleagris
AGAGAGAAGAGGGACTTTAGCCCGTCTCTTCAGGATGGCCTGTTGCCATTCGGAGACTGTCCCACAGGTGTGTCTCTCTCAAGACAGGAGAGAGGGTGAAAGCATTTTTGTATTCAGCTCCTATCAACATAGGAGCACTTGTACTTATCCCCCTCTCAAGGCTTATCCCTATGTTAATTAGGGATGCCACACAAGATTATAAAAATGCTGTATTTCATGTCCTCAGTGCAAAACCTCTATTAGTTTCAACCTGTTTCTGGTAATGTGTCTAATACTAAATTATCTCTTTTATGTGGTTTGTGTATTACATAGTAACCTCAGACTGCTTTCATGTGTTCAACTTTGAGGAGTTCAAGAGTTTTGCAGGAAGAGCAGTAAAATGTGTTTTTGCCAATCTCTTTAGTTTTTGGTCCAAGCTGGATTTCTAATGGGCAATTTGAGCAGCAGTGATTACTTGGAAGAGCAGGAGTAAGCAGCTTGTGTGCTGCTGACATGTGTGAGTGCATGTGCATGGAAGGCAACTCCTAGGGAAAACTCATTTGGAAAGAGCTGGAACAGCTCTGGTCAAAGGCTGGAACAGCCCAATGATGACCACATCAGGATAGACTAGGAAATAGTATTACAGAGGCCTTGTTTTCTCTGGTTATTGAGATAGGGTCAGTACCAGCATGATAATAGTCATGACGACTGTGCTTTCCACAGTGCCATGTGGCTTTTCTAATCTCTTCCATTTAAAACCAGGTCCCTTGCACCACCTGGACCTACAGTGGTCTTCCATATGCTACCTGCATGAGGGGTGAAGTGAGCAGTTACAAGGGGCTGTATTAACGCACAAGGTGAGGCAGAAGCAGGGAGACTGAGCCATGGTGTGGCAACGCAGTGGTTACAGCGGGGCCAGGGTGAGGAGCAGAGGCATGCCGGGGCCACGTGCCAGGGATGCCTGTCCCATACTGCCCATGGCCAAGGGCTGTCACTGTGATGGATGCTGTAATGTGCGTTGGCGGACAGCATGTTCTCTATGGTCTATCTCCCTCTGCCATGCAGGAAACAGGGATCCAAGGGGAAAGGCACTGGGAAGCCCCGAACCTCCCTGTTTGCAGCACCTGCTTTGTTCATCCATGCCATGAGCCCTCCCCAAAGGAAGAGGTGGATCCATTCCTTCTGTCTCTTCCTGAGCAGGATGATCTCAGCATGAGTCACTTGCAGCATGGTATGGACCCTATTTCTTTGGAAACAGTGCCCAACTAGCAGCTGCACGGCTCAGCACATCTCTGACGCAGCTAGGGCAGGGCACCTTCCTAACTGAAGCATTCAAGGGCAAGGCTTGAGTGTGCTATAATTTTGCACGTAGTTCTTGCCTGAGAACAGGATGCAGTGAGCAGAAGAGGGTGGGGATGGTGGAAATCTGCTTCTCTCATTCTTGGTGGCCACTTTGTGTCCACAAATTGTGTTCTTCTGGGCCTATAAGGAAAGCTGCAGGGGATGTGAACTCTTTCCTGGAGGTGTTAGCTGCAGTACAAAAAGAGATCTTGGTTCATTGGTGTCTCTGTAGGGTTTGAATGGCTGAGGATTATTGCTGACATCTCCAGTCGAGTGCCAGCCTTTTTACTGTGAGAAGCTGCCTTGCTTTTGCTTCAGTCTTCTTCTCAGTATCTCATGAGATTCTCAGATATCTTCTACACCAACACCTTCCTTTCCTCGCTGAGGTCTACCCTTCCTTTGAGTCCTTGGAACACACTACCCAAAGCCATTTGCTTGGGCTGAGTGACATGCTGAGCAGTTAATGAACCAGCACAGCTGTGTTGAAGCATCTCAGCAATGAATACAGGCTAAAATAGAAGCCACAAGCAGGGAACATGCAAACCCTTCCTGTGTCAGAGATGAAATCCAGGGAATGCTGGGCTGGATTGCTGGCTTTTCACGCCTCTCGCTAATTAAATCCTAGTCTATAGTTCACTTGTCCACTCCATCTGAGCTGGTGGCTTCTTAACAGCTTTGTAGGTGCATTTCCACTGGGGCATCTTCCAGAAACAACAGAAAGTCACACACACCACCTTTAAGCCAGACACATGTAATTAGGTTGTTTTTCGGAAGGTTGGTTTGCTACAGGCAAATAGCCCATCACTCAGTTTGAAGGGCCAGCTTGTCCAGTTTTTAACCTCACAAAGATTTTGTTACAGTTAATCCTTTACTGATGGTCCCTGCATCCTGTTCCAAGTAACTTAAATGATACAGCTTAAGTCTATTTAAAAGGATGGGTGGAGTACTTGTCCCATTCATTCCAGCAAAGAAGCAAACCCCAGCCAGCCAAAAGGCTTCAAGTAAGATTGGGTGATACTCAGAACATGAAGATTTTTGGTTTGTATAACAATCCAAATGTGGTAAGTGGAAGAAAGTTGTCTAGTTTTTAATCAACTCAACATTTGTGCAGTGCTGCCTGTAGAAGTGGGAGTAGTATTTACTATGTAGCCAGTTCTCATAATTTTATCATGGATTTTGTAATGTTGTTATGCTTTTGGGAAAAAAATAACCTGTTATTATGTAAGAAATCTAGATTTCATTTAAAAAAAAAAGAAAAGAAAAAGTGTTTCTAGCCCTTGCACTTATGTATAGTGTGACCTAAGTACACCCCAAAGTAACATGAACAACAAAAAATCCTCCCCGAAATGTTATGGTTTCTGAGTCAAGCCCTGTACACTCATGTTCCATTTTTCATTTGATTTTTTGTTGTTGTTGGCATTTCTGCAGTTATAAGTCAATGAGTGCCCTGAAGGAAAGATTTGGTCTTCCTTGCCTGAGCTTGCCCTGCAAAAGGCTATCGGTAATAAATATTACCCAAGTGACTATGGCATAAATAATGGCATTCCTTACCCAAAGATCACCCAAAAAATCATTCTCTGTTCGTATCAAGAAGAAAATGAAGGAAGGTGCAAATGACTTCTGTTTCTGCTCTTTATGTCAGATACTGCTCACCTGTTCACCAAGTACCAGATAGACCCATCAGGATCAGAGCAATCTCTAGTTGCTTGAGCTCTGCTTCAGTTTTGCTGGTGAAGCCCAAATCTGAGGCTGTGCTTGAACCAATCTCTCCTTCCTTTCCTACAAGCACACAGTGAAATGGCAGACCCTTTCTGGAGGAGGAAACACAGTACATTCCACTCTCTTGGCCTGGCAGTACTGGCCACCTGTGCGCAGCTGTACACCAGCCCAGCAGCAGAAAGTCCAAGTTCACCCTTCCTAAGCAAGGATCAATGCCTTGGGCTCAAGCCAAGCTGGCAGCCACCAACAGAGAGAAGCAGCACGAAGGATAACAGGCCCTGCATATAGGACCCACGCTTTCACCATCACCATCTCTCCACTGTTGAACTAGAGTGGCTTTCATGCAGACAAAACTGTAAGGTAAGCCTGGACACTCCCTGCTTCACTGCCTACTATAGGTGAGCTTCACTTGTGATCCTGTGAGCAAAGAACGAGGCTCCTCTTTCAGTATTCCTTATTTTTTTGTATGTGTGCCTTCACATATAGGCAGTAGAGTGTGGGAGGATTTGGAAATACAGATCATCTGTGCTTTTTAACTAAGTGCCATGCATTTTAGGCTTCCCTGTAAAATATAATGATAGATTTCTTCAATAATAATTACAGTGGGAAAAATGCTTCATCCAAGTTGCATAAGACTAGCTTTATCCAGGCCAACGGTTTTATAAGAACTTAATTGTAGACAATCTAAAAAAGACCACAAGCTTTTGTTTAGTGATAAGAGAGGTCAAAAATTCTAAAGGAAACCCGAACCAAAAATCCCTCTCTGAAGGCTCTTTTCTTCCATCACAGTGCACTAGTGATTTTCACTGGAATCAGCGTGTGGTTCTCTTATCTTGCTGTGGGAAGATAGGTCCCTGGGGAAAACAGTAAGCTGCCTCAGCTTTTGAGTCGAGTGATGGAAAACATGGTGTGTGATTTTCAGAATCTCTGACCATAATCCATCTTTAAATGTTCCCTGAGTTCTGAGCAGTTTGAATTCCCTTAATTGCATGATGGATTTACAGTTGAGCATTTCAGATATAATTGCCTCTATTATTGAAAACAAAGGAGACACGTGCCAGTCTGAAACAGCAAAGATATAGCCTCAAGGAAAGGGATTAGTTCATCTTTGTCTTTTCCCCTCACACATGCACATGCAGATACTTTTGCACAAATCCCTGTCTACCTACTTGTCAGTGTATTCATTGTTCCTTGATTTCCAGGACTGCATTTCGGTCATGTCTTTGGAAAGGCTCCTAATGGTTGAAATGTTCTTCACTTAATTCATCATCATCATCATTACCAAAAGAGTGGCAGGGATTTAAGCCTTGATATTATGATGAGAGTAAAAAAATACGTTTTTTTAACAGTGTTTCCCAAGAGTTGGAAAACTGAAGTCCTAGAGGCCGTCAGACACGACCACCAGGGCAGTTGGTAAAATTGCTGTACCTGGTTCATAGACAGTGGAGTTTTTATGTGTATGTCCATTGCATGAGGCAGTAAATCTCATTCATTAAATTCATTCTTTGGAGTCCTTGTTGTGTTTGGGACAACTTGTCTGCAGGATCTTCCACACCTTGCTTGTTCTCTCTCTAGAGATATCTTCAGAATTACTGTTGGGCCTTTCTGCTCAATGAGTTGTCTGCAAATGGAAGGAAGACTGGACTCTGAATTTATGTTTGCATTTAGATATTCAAATGAAAATGATTAACTCTACAATTATTCAGTCCCAAGCTATTTCAGCCTACTCCAAATGTCAAACATGATGATTGTGGATCTTTGCTGCATACAGCTATGACTAGGATTGGACCCTGAGCAATGAAAATAAACAAACTGTACGTATGAAAGAGAAATGTTGATGTCTTCTGCCATGTTAGATACAGATTTTGGACTTTCATAACTTCTCTAGGTGAGCAGTGCAGGTACTACTGAGTGGTATTGTGAAAGAGAACAGTGAGGTGTGTTTGTGTTTGTGTATGAATGTATGTAGTAGAAATGTAATCGGCTTTTGAGATTGACACTGGAGACTTAGGCACATTATAGCAAGGTGGTGTCATTGCTCAGATCAGTCTTATTCATCTCTATGAGCCTGATGCCAGGAATAAAATGTTGTGATGCTGTTCAGTGGCACACAAGCAGCTACCTGACCATCCTGTTGTGTACACACTGGTGGAAGTTGCCCTGGAGACCGTGCAGCAGCGAGGGCGGTATGCGTGTTTGCATCCAGATGCTGGGGTTGCTTGGAAAAGCCCATCCATCAGGTGGGTTAATTGGGAGCTTCATCAGCACTGTTTGGCTCCTAGCTGTCTCTGCAGAGCTCCAAGAGAAGAGAAGCGGAGTTACAGAAACACTAAGAGCCAGAGAGAGTTGAGGTTTGGGCACTGTTTTCCCTGTCCAGCCCACAGCTGACTGTGCAAGTCAGCCAGCAGTGGGGCTGCAAAGTTTCCATGGAGCCTGAGACCTCCCTTCCCTGTTTGTAGCATGCTGCCCTACAGATGGATGGTGTTGGAGGGCTACCTTGGCACAGCATCTCTGAAGGGGATTCATCCCCCCAGATGGGGACATGGCAATGCCTACGCACCTGAGCTGTCTAGACACCCCCTTCTAACAAGCAGAGTGCAAGGGGTGTGTCTAAGGGCTGAGTCACCTTAAGCTGACAGCCCAAACAAGCCTTACAACCCCCCCCCTAAAACTGCCTGGTTTTCTCCAGCAGCAATGATGTGAGCCCAGAGTGGGAGATATCTGCACTGCAAGGCAGACTGGGCCCTGTCCCTTTTCTGGTGTTAAATGTGGCTACGTGAGCATTAACAGATGAGAAAGCTGCTTTGTTCTTCCCTTCTCAGCTTAGAGTTTGCTGATGTCTGTGGGGATGAGAAAGGAACAGCATGCCATTAGCCAGTGACCCATCTTCAATTTTTATACCTCCCTCTTTGCCTTATAATTGAACTTACCAGTGTGGCTGGGGGACACATAGGAAGTGCAGTCAGCCGGGAGCAGTACTGGGCAGGAAAACACTTTCCTTTTTCAAGGATATTAAACTCAGTATACAGAGAGCTGCTGTCCATTCCACACAGTCCCCGAATCTCTTGGTATCTCCTTTGCCTAGGCATGAAACCATGCCACAGCTTGTGTTGGTTACACATTGGGTCCCATGGCAAAGAAAAGCCCACAGCATCAGGCTTCAGTCACAGAAGGGGATTTTTAAGTGATGTGTAAGCATGTGGCCAGGGGGCTGCTAGCTGTTCTCCTGCTCGGTGCTGCTTCCCAATAACAGATGCTCTGCCAGTAATGGGGTATAGACCCAGGGATAGATGCAGGAAGGTGCCAAGGATGAGGAGCTGGCTTTAGTGATTATGGATGTGTACAGCTGAAACTCATGATGTTAAACAGACCCTTTTCTGGGCTGCTTTTCAGTCTGACTGTGTTGTGCTTTCTCTGACCATCAGGTTTTTATAAAACATAAGCCTCAAGGGCAGAGCTTTTCTTCTTTTGACACTCGTAACTCATTCTTACAAGTTTACATGTGTTGTTGTTGGGAGTAACTGGCAGTAAATAATGCTTTTGGTCAAGGCTCTTACAATGTGTAACTGAACCTCAAAGCATCTCGGAGTTGTCCATGCCATGACTACCATTGATCCTAGTACACAAATAGGGGAAGCATGGAAGACACAGAGTATCCTAGAGCAAGGCAAATCAAACAAAAATTCCCATGCTGTGCTATATTTAGGAGGACAACAAATTCTCTCCCAGAAACCTGCACACCTGAATGTAGACAAATGAAGAAAGCCCTGAGCAGACTAAAGAGGAATACTCCCTTAATTGAGAAAATGTGCTTAGGAAAAGGAGATGTTTATCTTGTGGCCCTTGTTTCAGGTTGGAGTTGAAAAAGCATCTTCCTCTTAGAGACCCAGGGTTCCTGTAAGTGGCAGAGCAAGAAAATATTGCAGGGAAAGAACCCAACCCTTGAATTCCAAAAATACCAGCTTCTTTCAAAGTAAGATTTATATGCGAGAAGACAATCTCTCTTACAGAGTTTTTCCTGTCGTTTCAGAGTCTACTCACTGGAAACAAGCAGCCAATTTAAAAAGATATTGGAAGAACAGCTTGGACACAGAGAAAGGAATGACCTGGAGTCTTAAAAAACAGACAAGCTTTTCAGTAGCTCGGCACTTGGAACACGAAGCTAAAAGTCACATAAGGCCAGTAAAGTTTAGGGCATTCTGGTTACCTAAAAAATAACCATTCTTGGCTTCTCTCATTAGTATCTCTGCTCAGGGATCAAGTTAACTGTTTTGTGGGGAAGCTGGATGCAGTTGCGCAGCTGTGGTGGTGAGTTTTCTTGAATGTGTAAAGGGTCGGGATGAGCGAGTGGTTAGGTTATTTGAGGGCTGGTGTTCCTGAGCCCTCTTTGTCTGGGATCCAGACGGGCCTTCCTGTTGAGAAACACTGGCTTGCTTCTTCAGTGCAAGACAAACAACATACCAGCTCCTGCTCTAGCAAGACAGTGGACGTAGTTAACTGTTTCTATTAATGCCGCAACCATGTAGTAGCTTCTGGAGGTACCTAAGCAGAAGTAGCCCAGCTCCTCTTTCCTCCCCACCTCCCCTCATTCCTTGGTTGTATTAAGCCAGTCATGGCCTTTGCAAAATTTTAGGAGATCTACTTTTTGCAAGAAAAGTGTTTGTTTTTGCTGTCAGAGTGTGGTTCCTGAGGGGTCGATATGCCCTGGTCAGAACTGAGGATGCCCACTATGGAAGCTGTGCATATCCAAGGTGGAAATAATTTGCACCACCAGCTGTATTTAGGGATGCAACTTCATCTGCAGAATGAGCAGAAAGTATGTGGGATTGCTTAACAACATTTCCTTAAAAATAAAATAAAAACAAATAGAGGCTCATGTCTGAAGCCCCGCTCTTCCCTTAAAACAAATAAGCCCAGATAAAAGCTCTTTCTTTGGAACAGAATAGAGGAAGGGCCTGTATGTCGTGCCATATGGCATCGTAGTAATGCATGGAAGTGACGTCACTGATTTGACATATTGGCAAGGGTCTGAGCTGTGCTCTGAGAAGCATTTCTTTGCTGTGTCCCTTAGAAGGCATGGTCGAGGAAATGAGGAAAGAGATGCAGAAGATGTTTTGTGGCATGTGGAACTGATACATTTTGGCTGTAATTTGGGCTGCTTTTTGCAATGCTGTGCAAGTTGCCATGGGGCTGCTTAAGGAGCCCTAAAATCCTATAGTACAGGTTACTGGAATTGCTCTCACTCTGTTATTTCACGTATACTCCATGCAGAGACAGAAGCAGATGGAACTTTGGACTGTCTTATGGTGTTTGAATTGGATGTTGTTTTATCTGCTGTCCCTTATTCACTTATACATCCTTGTAATTTGAAGGAGTCAACAAACTGCCTGTATGAAACGTGTGTACATAAAACCTGTGTATTCTATTGATGACTGCGTAGCCTATTACATATGCATTTAATAACTGTATCACATGTCTAGTTTTCTGTGTATGAAAAGCATAGAGGTACCTATCAACAGAGTTAAATACATACTAAAATGCTATGATGTGGTAGGAGGGCTCTTAGCAGGAGGTGTGTGGGAAGAACTCTTTGTTATGATTGTACCAAACTCGACTAGCCCAAGTGTGATGTACCCAAGCTGAAGAAACCTTTATACCACACAGTATTTTCCAGTTAATTATATATATTTGTACATCTGGGTGTGTGTGTGGACAAGTGAGATCATCCATTCCTGTGAGACTTCTTTTCACCCTCTCCAGAATATTTTTCCTCTCCCTAGCTCCTTTCCAGAAGCTCCACAACAACAATAGAGCCAAGAGCCTTCCCTCTCATCTGGTGTTTGCAGTCTGGTGTCTGCTGAGAGGGCTGGGCTTTGGGGTGTGGGCTCTGTGTTCCCCAGTGGCACTGACTCCAAGGACTGGTCCAGCTCAAGTCTGGTGCATTTCCAGGCTCAGATATGGGATGTTTTCAGGACAGCCTGGCTGTGGGTCAGGTTCTGGCCAGAACCAGGAAAACAGGAACCGGGAAAACAAATGTGTTTTTTTTTTTTCTTTGAATGTGCTCGAATAGCAGAGAAACATGACAAAGAATAGCTCTAGGTTGTAGGCTGTCTGGCATCCCTTCAGTGGTGTGAATTCAAGGGCCTATCTTAATACAAACAGATTTATTTTATAGTTATATTTGAAAAACGTCCATCTTAATAGTTGCTTGTGAGTTTTGGGGTTAGTTTTGGCTGCTTTTTTTAGAGGTGAGTTGGTTTGATTTTTTATTTTTTTTTTTAGGTTTTTATACTATTATTATTTTGAAAATTACTTCCTTTTTTTTTTTTCTTTCCCGTATTCTCTTGGATCAGAAGGTTCACCAAGATGCCAAACTGTGGCTGGCTACAGCTTCAGCACATCTCGTAACAATGCAGGCCGTGACATGCCAGTGTGATGGAGCGTGGTATGTACAGTTCAGGAAAGATGTGACAGATTAACCCTGCTGATAATGGTTGCCACTCCGGATATTCTACTAAAATCCCCTTCTTCCAGGTAGTTTAACTCTTGAGACACTGTTATTGTGAGTACCTAATGAAAACAGATGCCTACAGTCAACAAGACAGGGGGCTAGTGGACATTTGGAGTATTTTGTACTCCATTGGAATGATGTTTCATCGTTGTAGAGCTGGGCAGGAGTAGAAATGTAGGTTACTCTTAACTAGTGAATGAACAGTAATTTCTGCTTAATTTCTATGTAATTTCAGGTGGCGCGCTGACTGGGATCTGCAGTCTGTACCCTGTGTCCACGTGGGATATGAGGAACGCCAAGCAGCGCCCACTCTGGTATGTTCCCCTTCTGCATAAGGTGTGATGGCTTCAAAGAACATCCTACTTCCCTCAGTCAGAAAGATGTTGTTATGAGGGGGGCACTGGAATACTAGGAAGGAAAGCAATCAATGTGAGGAAAAACAATTTTTCTGCCTTTTCCAATTAGTCTTCTCTTCCCACCTAGAAAGCACTAAGTGGTGTGCAATGCCTGCAAAACTCCTGTAGCATAGGCCAGGCTTTGCCAAGGCATTATAGTTTTGTTTGTTTTTTTTTAGGATATAAGCAGGTTATATTTGTAGTTCTGCCTTGGGTCAGGAACAGTGCTCATGAGATTCCTATAGCCTTGATCTACAGGCCAGCAGGGAAGTAGACAATCATGGGTTACAGGATCATTGATTAGTTCTTTATCTGTAACAAAAGGATGTGTGGAATGGCTGGGTGTCATTGCTGGGTCTAATACAACCCTCCAAAGGAAGCTGCAGTCTGATCTGATGAAGTCCTAACTGTGTGGGAGGCAGTGAAAGTTGATGGCTGTACCCACTGGGCTCTGGCTGCCTTTGTAATCTCTTTCTTTCACTCCCCAGTGGTTTCTAACGTCTGTCTGGGCAGAAGAGGAGTGTGTAAAGAAGGTGGTTTGAACTTCAGGATTGCCCACCAGCTCCTGAGGGTTGGTCTGGAGGACTCAGATGCTTCCTCCCTCTCACCTGTGCAGTAACTGGGTTCTCTTGGTGAAGATCCACTCCCTTTTTTATAATAGGATATATAAGCAGTTTCCAAAATTTGGGGAAGAAAAATGCTTACAACTCTCCCTTCATTGATCTGACTAGTGGGAGGAAGGAAAGAAAAATCCTGCAGTTGATTGAATTAATTAACTGAAAAGGAAAATCTCCAGGATGCCGCTAGTCACTGGGGTTAGAAAGGCTGTGATTTCTCCACCCAGCACTGGACAGGCTCGGGGCAAGCTCCAGGATGCATCCTTAATCTGAGATAGGAGCTTTGTTGTCCTGGTTTTAAATGGTTTATCAGGAACACATTCCACAACAAACTACATCCAGAAATTCTGGTTTTTTTTTAAAATCACAGGCAGAACTCAGTGAATTTTGCTTGGCAGGATCCAGAGATGGAAAAGAGAGGGCAGATCAGCAGAAGCAGACTCAATTCTCAAATAGTTGTTTTTTTCCAGAAAAGGGAGGAGAGAGTGGAACTCTTGGTAGTCATTTTTCCCTACCTCTTCAGCAGAGCCAGTGGTACTGGGGAGCTACAGCCCGATTATTACTTATTATTTATTAACGTATGTATTCTTATAATGAAGTAGACTCTCTAGATCAGGTTCTAGCCCTTCCCATTAAGCTTCTTGATTGTGCCTATTTCTCTTGCATTGACTCCTTCACGTAGTCCATCAATTCTTGCATCTGTGCTAGAGAGCAAAGTTACTCAAAGCTCAGCTGCTGCTCAGATTTGCTGTGCTTTATCTGTTCTGCAGTACCCAGCCACATGGATGCCCTCAGCCAGCAGCCCTTCAAGGGCAGCCTGTGCCATGTTCAACAGACGGCTTAGCTGCCTGCCCTGGTCCCTGGACAACAGCCTTCAAATTGGAAGTTACCTTAATGTAAGTGGCGTGCTCTGAAATTACACCCTCACTTACCTTGCGGTAACTTGCTCGTGTAGTCATGGCCTTAAGGTTTTTCTTTAGTATCCATGGCCACAACATCTAAGCATTTTATGGTACAGCATACACTAAACATTAATTTCAAATTATTGAGACTATTTTCATGACTCAACAACTTTCTAATGACTGTGTACCTTATTAAACTCTCTCAGCCCTTTAATAAGAAAGTTTTCCCTCATCCCTTGGCATTTAAACATTCTATAACTGAAATGAAATGCATAGCTGAAGTATTTTTTAGGACGCTCGATTTACAGTGAGCCCAAAGCAGCAAAGGACTCTTTGAAAATCTCTAGAGTGGACACTCCCAGAGCAGTCTGTGTACACTTTGAATTAATTATTCCCTTCATGGAAATTGTACAAGATGTCCCCTACGTTCTTTCTTACTGCCTTGCTGCCCTTTTCTGATAATCCCTCGCTATCCTCTGGGCTCTCTCTGGTCCTAAACTTAACATATAAAGCTATTTTTATCTAGGGGTTAGGGTGTGAATAAATTCAGAGAATGTCTCTCAACATGACTTTATGTCTGTAAGCCCTCCTTTCACTTGATTAGAAATGCTCAAACTTTCTTGCGAGCTGCCTTTGAGCATCCTCTGGTGAAATAGCTGCCGTTAAGAAGCATTTCTTCTCCCGTGGGTCACAGGAGGCAGGAATCAGCCAGGAGCAAAAGGGAGGCTTAGAGGCAGACCCAAAATTTGGGAGGTTTTTGATCCTCGTTGCTGCACAAAATGACCTTGGACACGTCTCCTCACCACTCTTGGGTAAGGCAGGTGTGACGCAGGCGTTCGTCCCGCAGCTACGCCAGAGCTGCGCCAGATGCCCATGCTGGGCTGGGCTCGGCTCATTTAGCTGGGGTTTCAGGAACACCTTAGGGAGATGGGTTCTCAGCGCTCCATTAATTTTAAATAGGGACACAGGTGCCTCTAGGGTTCCTGAAAAATGCAGCTCTTAATGTTTTATGGAAAGGATGAAACGTGCCAGGAAAAAAAGAAGGATTTTCTTCATGTCCTTAGATGTGATGAGTCCTTTCTCTGAAATGGTAAAGGCAGTTCACTGAAGCATTGCAGAGGTTCCCTGGAAGAAGCCACGCAATCTCTCATCTCTAACGACTATCAGTGGAGACAGACAAACTGCTTTGTACCTAAAGATGACCTCAGGTGGCCAGGGCTAGCAGCAGGTTACCTGCCCCACAGGGCCCCTCTGAGCTCCTCCCGGCAGCAGTGCAACTCAGCTTGTTTCACTCAATGTCAGTAGTGCCAGTGGAGAAAGAGCTTCTGTAGACAAAAAATCTTATCAAGCTTGAGCCCCACTGTGGTAGAACTGCTGTTTGGGGTCAGCTGGACCTCAAGGTGTCCTCAGGCACTGCCAGCTGTGTGCCAGCTGTGCTGGAGACCATGCTGCCAGGCTTGCTGGCTCAGGTGAGCCTAGTCTCAGTACTGCCTCATACTCTCCTCGTCCAAGGATTACACAATGGTACTACAGAGACGTGCTATAAGCTAGACTGGGATAAAGGCAGGCCTGGAGCCAATGTCAGCTTACTTTTTAGGAGGGACAAAACACCTATGAGTTCTGCAGAGCACTGGATGCCCACTTACACTGAATGTACAAGACTCTACGTGCATTCAGTGGGCTCTGGTGTGCCAGTGAAATGGTGGTCTGAGATGTTCTGGAGCTGCGAGCGGTCAGCTTGGGTCACAGGTAATGTGACCAGCATTCTTTCTGGCTGTTGTCCTTCTTCTTTCAATGTAAACACTTCCCACCTGTCCCAAATATGCGTGCCATTCTCCAAGACTTTCCAGCATTGCTTACATTTGCAGAACTTTATTCCCCGCTCCCGCTCCCTGTGCCGCATCTGTTCCCATCACAGCTGTGGCCACCCTGTTCTGTCTGGCTGACACCCCCGGCCCCCTCCCCTCTGAATCACCTCCCCCTCCAAGATCAAAATACTCTGTTTTTATTTATTTACCCTGCAGCTGTCAGTGTTGTGTCTGGGTCAGTGCACTGCAACGTAGAGGGACACGCGATACGTGGAAAATCCTTAAAACTGCCAGTCCTGGTAGTAACCAACATACACACCATCAACAAATAGATCCCTTGGCCCTTTGCTCCTTTGAAAACAACAGGTCTGGGCAATGGAAGAAATGACATTGTTGGAGGCCAGCACAGACATCCTGGCTTGAACCAGCACTGGGGTTGCATGTGTTTGGGGAGAAGAGGGAGGGCTGAAGGCATGGGCTACCCCGGGGCTGTCACATCAGTACATATCAGGACTGCAGAAATGCATAAGGCAGAAACTTGGCTGTGAGATATCAAATGAGTGCTTTGCTGCCTCACAGACCCACACATTCATGTTTAAGATGAAGGAAAACACTTCGGAGGTCACAGGTCCTGTTGAGTAGAAGAAAGCATCAGTATGCAGGTGCCAGATTCAGTGGAGTTTAGTCCTTAGCCCTGTTCATCCACAGCATACTATAAGGGTGTGCTGGTGCATGGGCTCAGAAGTGGATTTCTCATCCCTACATCGATGCAGATGTTGCCCTGGTGTAAAAAAGTCAGCACTATAACTATGCTTTAGGGTTAGAGAGGAATGGAAAGAGCAGTCAAGTAGCCACTGCCCAACAAAACAGGCCCTTGCTGCTGACCACTGTTGATTAATTCATCATTTCCTGCATTTTCAGGAAACTTTGCACAGTAACTGGATGAACAGACTTGGTCAAAAATCCTTGCTGTGCTGGTGGTGCACAACTGCAGTGGCTCTTCTTTATGCTGCCTGCCCTGGGATGGGCCCAGCAGCCACATGCTACCCCACCAAAATGCAAATACCTTCTGAAAAACAGCTCTGGACTGCCCACTGTGAATACACATAGAGTCACTTGCCCATGTTACAGCTAGAACACATAACCAGGGCTGTGGTTTCCTGAAAGTGAAGAGCTGGGTGCAGCTCTTCAAACCTGGGCGTTTGCTCCCACCAGCAGCTGTGATTCGGGCTGAGTCAGGATGCACACCGCAGCAGCTGGGTGAGCAGCTGGAAAACAGGTCTTCTTTGGCTGCTAGCCACTGCCTCAGGCACTGCCTGGGGCCATGAGAACTGCTCTTTCCTCTGTGTCCTCTGGAGTATAGGAGAAAGGGGCATTGCTCTCTCCTTTTTCACTCCAGGATGACATTAAGAAAGGAGAAAGGGCAAGGAGTAAGGGATTTCATTTCCTCTTTCTCCTTCCCTACGAATAATGAATTAGTTGGTCTGTCAAAAAGGGGGCAGCAAGTAAAACCCAAGGAATAACCCAAGGAATGGGATGGTAGCAGCACTGGGAGCTGGCAATGGGTTCCCTTCATCAAGCTCCTCTTTGCTGAGCATTGCCTGCCTTTTCACAGGCACCATCCATCCTAAGTGCTGCAAGGTAACTTGCGGGTACCTCAGCAGGACCCGTGTTAGAGCCTCTTTCGTGGGCCACCAGCAGGACATGCCCTTGCAACCAGACTCTTGGGAGAGGGGATGAAGATGAGCTGTGGTGAACGGCTCCAGGTAGGCGTTACTGAAGCTGCAGGATGCCTAGAGCCTGGCATTAGATGCAGGGGTAGGAGTGGAAGTGTGAGTTAGAGTCTGTTCAATGGGGACGTGCCAGTTCCAAGCACCAAACTTGCTTTGTGACAGTCAGTTGACTTGTCACACTGCCATGGCTTCAGCCAGAGGAGGGATGTGAAGGCACTGAGAGGGCTGCAGAAGACCCAGGGAGAACGGAGACTCCGTTACGCCCTTCCTGCTATGTGCTCCTCAGTCTCTGCAGCTAATGCAGTTTATTGAGAACCACAGTCCAAACCATGAACTACAAATTAAACCTCCTTGCAGCTCTGCCTTTTCCTTCCCAAACTGCATTTCCTACAGCACTCCTTGCACTTCTGTCTTTTCCACAGCTGCAGCTCCAAATGTTTGAGCAGTGAGAACCAGAGGTAGGATAGAAAAGATGACTTTCTCCAGCAACTCAACTCCTTTCCCAACTGATGTTAGATCCTTTCTTGAAGGCATCCTTTGAGAAAGGGCACAGAAGGTTGTGAACTACAGTGATACTTATCTATTACTGGTCTACAGTGTACCTAAGTGATGAAAACAGCTGCCGACAGGTTAAGCGGAAATAGATTGCCTGGAACTGCAAATTCACACCTCAACAGTAATATTTCCAGTCCTTCAGATATAGCTAAACATGTTGTTAGCAGCTTGCTGGGTTGTTCAAAGATTGACGTTAATGACATGTTATGCAAAAGTATCTCTTCCGGGACAGAATCTTGGTCTTCCTAGCACAGTGCATGCAGTTATTGCTGTCTTCCACCCCAGAAGTGGCTACTTGTTTGATGCTGGCTACGTATGCAGCAGCTTGTGAAACACTCCAAGACTCTGCAGCATGCAAGGCATTAGAGAAATGTAAGATGGGATCTGAGCTATGACAAGCAGTGTGCATGGCATCGTATTCCATCGTGCAGCGCAGGGAAATAGGGATGCAAAATATGTACTCGAGCTGAATAAGCCATTTGAACAAAATAAGAACTGAGGTGAACTTTAGTCTCCAAATTTAAACCAAAACTAGATCACAAACCTTCTCACATTGGTGTGTCACAGTTACCTTGTGAAATTACCCCACCTCCATTGTCATCGACTGTTTTCTAGTGTAGCTGTTCAATTCATAGTTACAGTTGCTGAAAAACACCCAAAGGTTGGGGCTGAGCAAACATGAAATCTGGTAGCTTGACTGTGGCTCTGTGAGTCATTTCAACACTCTGTGTGTTATAGAACCTCAGACCCCAACGATTACTTTTCATTTCTGTTTTGACCTCATGGGACTTTTTATTTTTTGGACCGCTCTGGGAGAAAGCATTTCAGATGTGAGCATTTTCTTAGGTCTTCTTGCAACTTCATGATTTGTGGTTAATGTGGTGCTGGAGAAACCCAGAAAAATTCCTCTGGTTAGCCCAGTCTAACTTAATTTAGGCCAGCTGTACCCCTGTGCTACCAATTGCAACATCTAAAGCCTCTGCAAACCAAGTACCACCTCATTACATCCAATCCCCACTTCCACCTGAGACAGAGGGAAGGGAGAGCCCCAGTGATGGGTGGGTGGTACATTTGGGCTCAGATTGCATTCATGAAGCAAAGATCCTTACTGCAAGGTAGGGGAAATGACTGATTCTTAAATAGGACTCATAGTAATTTTAACCAGAGAACTTGCACTCTTCAGCCCTTGCTGGAGGATTTTCTCTAGCCAGTGGAGAATCTATTCTTTTTCATGATGAGGAATGGCCGGTGGGTGCAGTACTGGTCACATGAGATGGTATGTAAGGGGTGATGGTTCTACGTACTCTATAGGGTAGATGTAATTCCTTAAAACCACACAGGTAGCATCACCAGCCTGTGGCAATGTTTCAGTTTGCACAGCTAGCATTGGACAAGCTGGCAAAGGTAGCGCTGGATGTGCAGGCAGGACAGTTGGCTTCATGCACAGCAATAACCCAAGAGTTCACCTAGCTTCTCAGGAAGGATTTGCTGAGCTATCTGTTATGTGACTGCATGGCTAGACAGTTCAAAGCTGCTTTGGGCACCTGTGCTCAATGCCTGCAATCGCTTGGGGATGTTTGTTTGATTGTCAAAACATTTTGGTATCAAGGGCTTCTTTGCACCCTCTGGTGCAATGTGATCCCTGATTAACAGACTGAGCTTGACTGTTTGGGAGCTCATCCCAGTTCTGTTTAGACCTGCATGGAGAAGGAGTAGAATACCACTGTACCAAAATAGCAGCTGGTGTGACAATACCTGCTGAGGTGAGCAGGTCTGAAGTTAGGAGCAAATACTGGAACTTGTTCAGCTGAGGGGCTGACTGAGCTGAAGGCAGCAGAGCCTAGAATTGTAGAATCATAGCATGGCTGGGGTTGGAAGGGACCTTGAAGTCCACTCAGCCCCAACCCCTGCCATGGGCTGGTTGCCCCCCACCAGCTCAGGCTGCCCAGGGCCCATCCAACCTGCCCTTGGGCACCTCCAAGGCACCTCTAGTTCTCCAGGCAGCCTGTGCCAGGGCTTCTCCACCCTCTGAGTAAAAGCTTCCTCCTAATATCTAATGTAAATCTCCCTTCTTTGAGTTTAAAGCTTTTTCCCCTTGTCCCATCACTATCAGACTGTAAAAAGAAAAAAAAAAAAAAAAAAAAAAAATCAGTGCCCCTCCTGCTTGTCTGTTCCTCTCAAGTACTGGAAGGGGACAGTGAGGTCTCCCTAGAGCCTTCTCATCTCCAGGCTGCTTGAGCACAGCTCCCTCAGCCTTTCTTCATAGCAGAGGTGCTCCAGCCCTCTGAGCATCTTCACCTGTCCTAGCGGGAGCTGGTGGTCTTGAAGACCGGACTGATCGTTTCTTGTTTTCTTTGTTTTCACTGTTGTAGCTCTTTCAGAGCCTTTTCCTGGAGCAGCCCAGAAGCTCAGCAGCAGGCTCAGGCAGGATGCTCGCTGAGCCAAGCCCAGCTGTTGCCATGCCGAGGTTGGGCCCAGTTCAGCTCCTTGTGTGTACCCCAGAGCAGGAGCTTGTGGCAGAACGGGGGCTGCTCCTCACTCCATTCCTGAGAGCAGAATGGCCACACCGTGTATGGAGCACAGCCTGTGCCAGTAATGAGTGGTGGAAGCTGGCAGGTCTCGGGCGCTGCTTCTCTGCCATCCCAGGGCCTGGTCCTGCAGATGGGACACAGGCAGCTGCTGCCAGTTTGTGAGGGTGCCTGTGTCCATAACTCACCTGGGGATCTCCCTGCCAGTCCCCTCTCCACGTTCTTTGGGGTATTGCAGCCGTCAGCAGCCCTGGCAATTGGCAGCGGCAGCATGGTGACTCACCAGGCCTGGCTCTCTCTGCACTAAATCCTGCTATCGAGTTGATGATCTGCAGGTAATTTTGCTCCAGCTGAACGCCACAGACCTGCTCTTACGCATCCTGCTCTCCCTGTAGGCAGAAAGCTTCCCCCCAAATTACCCCACCCTTGCTCAGTGTACCCACAGCCTCTGGCCACTCTCTAGTGTGCTGTCTGTTTTGGAAACCAAAAACCTCTGCCCTAATACCTAACTTCAGGAATTAGTCTCTGGAGGCCGGAGAAGTGTGGGTGAGTGCTAGTCCCTGGGGGCTGCAGCACTGAGTCCCTGGTTGGGCACAGAGGATGTATGGGGAGATGCTTTAGTAACCATTTCCCTACTCTCACCTGGGGGCTTTGGGTCTTTGTGAAAAAAGAGCCAGGTGCTCATACATAGTTCCTACTGCACAGTCAGTAGCATTGAAGAAAAAAGAGTAAGAAACAAATTGAGTTTTGATGCTTTTCCTGAATCCCGGGAGGAGTTTCTCATTGAGCACCCAAATGACTTGGAGTGGAGCGGGAGTCTTCACGCCATTGGAAAGGGAGTCTGGGTCCTCTGTGTGCAGAGGGAAAAAGGAAAGGCAGTGATGCTGAAGGCAGAAGGCTGTGCCACCAGCTCTGAGTGCTGCCGAGTGACTTCCAGCAGGATGGAGGGAGCCCCATGGGCAGGCTGTGTGCAGGAGGCAGAGGGTTTACAAAGCTGTTAGCTAAGCTGAAGGTCTGACTGATGTTATGAGAGCATTCTGTGCTTTGTTTAGAAACTTCTGGGATTTATCTTCCCTGGAATGTTGAGACTCCTTAATGACATGTTCCTGCTTCACAGCTACTAGTAACACAGGAAAGCACGTATTGCTTTCATACGTGAATCCGCAGACCAGGATTAAAGTTAAGGATAATATCAATGCCATTGTCATCTTACGTATCCTCCTCGTATGTCCCCTTTGATCTATTTTGTTATTTATTTCAGGGTGACCAGTGTCCCATCTTGCCAGGGAGGTCAACAGAAGTTTAGCCGCTGACATCATGAGCAGGATTGCAACCCGTATCTGTGATTAGTGATGAAATGAAACCCACAGCTTGAAATCATTTATCCATCATATCCGATCAAACACAAACATCCTCTGCACTTGAAAATAAATGAGGGTTGGAGCCAGCTCGCCTCTGCAGAGGTTTGTGACATGTGTGATAGATTGATGAGCTGAGAACAAGCTGCCACCCTCCACCCCCATCATCGATGACTTTCCAGCCTGGGGAAGGGGACACTGAGGCCAGAGGTGAAGGATATACTTTCCAATAAGTGTTTCAGTGGGAGGTGAGAAATATGAGTCCCCGGAGGGGCAGAAGGAAAAAAAGGAAGGCACTATTAAGCAGGGCAGTTTAGAGAGAGCAGCTGCTTGACAGACTTCTGGCATGAGGGTAAGGGCAGCAGCAGCCCTGCGCTTGCAGCACTTATTGTTGAGTGCTACAGGTACCAAGCACAGACCATGCTTTCTGGCTGATACAGGCTTTTTCCAGTTGCATATGAAGATAAGAGGCCTGTAAGATGAAAGGAGAGAGCTGATGATGTCTGCTAGCCATGCAGTGTGGTAATGCCAGCAACAACAAACACAGAAGGGCTCACATCCAGCCAGCTCCTCACTGCCTTTGCAGCACCCACAGCTGCCAGCAAGGAGGGACCTGTGCTCAGCAACAGCCCCACCAGTTCCTCTGTTTCCTCTGTTTCACAGCAGTGGGCTTTTGAGGATCAAAGCTGAAAAGAAAACTTGACTTGGAGTTCCAGTGTCACTGTTTAGTGATTTTAATTGGGAAGTACGTGTTACTTGCCCTTTCCTTATTTTGTCCCCTGTAGCATGGCAGCTGCAGAAGCATGGCAGGGGATTCAGGCTCTCAGAATAAATTCATCCTTCAGTGTAGAGCAAAGAACATCAGCTGAACCAAGCAGTCACATCGCAGTCTGAGTGGGTGAGTGGTGGGAGCGGTTCATTTGGGGAGCACATGCATTAAGCTGGGGCCAGTCAATCACTTGCATTTCTCTGCCCCAGTCTCTGTGTTCATTAAGATCAAAGTGAATTTCTAGCTCCCATATCTGCAAAGGGAACTTTGAAAAGGTGAAATGTGCTGCCTGAAAGCAAAGAAACTAGAAAGCAAAGGAAACCTTTAACTGATTATTCTGAATAGACATTTGTGATTGTTTGACTTTTGTAACTGGGGCAAGCCATGCTTGAGAGCTATTTTGTGATATGGAATGTTTCTGAATGTTGAGCTAATATTGTAGGTTTTACAACCAAAAGAGATGTCTCAGGGCTGAAACCTCAGGTTAAACTGGCTGCTTAGTGGGTGAGAGATTTTCCATTTGGTAACACCTATACACTGTGTGCTTAAACACAAGGGTACCGTGCTGGTGGGCAGCGGATGGGAGAGGCTGGTACCAAGTACAGAGCCAGGGGAGTCTGCCAGGCCTGCCAGCACTGCACTTCAGGCTGTCATCTAAAAAGTCCTCTGTCGGAGCGTGCTGGAGATGCACAACTGCAAACAGCAGGGGAAAACACTGCAGATCCTGCTGAAATACGCAGGTCAGTATCTGCTGCCTGTAGACTCAAATGGAGAAAGGTGGCTTGAAGTTTTCACTTCCTTCCAAAAGCAGCACAAAAAATAAGCTGATTTTGTAATTTAAAGTAGGTCCTGGGACATTCTAATTACAGCATCTCCATCAGCACCTACCTCTGAAACCCCAAACCCACACAGTTTGAGTGATATGAGTCGGCCTTGCCTCCTGCAGCCTGCCAGATGCTGGGTCCTTTTGCATTAGCTCCAGAGCGGTCCTTGCGTGGGATGGCTTTGCCCTGGCTGCTGTAAGGCCCCTTCACATCCAGTGAGGGCAAGGAGGTACCCGAGTGATAGAACTCCATTTGTCATGGGAAGAATGGCTTCATAGACCCATGAGAATCTCCTTTACACAAACCTCCTCTACACACTGGTTCAGAAAGTAATGTCAGATGACTTCCCCATTGCAGATGATCTCTGTAGGCTGGCTGTACCCAGGGCAATTCTCTGGAAAGGGTCAGAAGCTGCCGTATCAAGGACTGGCCAGGATCTCCTCTACCTCAGACCAATCTCTGGAAGCACGTCCCTGTGAGATGTGAAAAGCCACATCTGGAGCCCAACTCTTGCACACAGACATGGGGAGCAATGCTAGCCCTCCTAAAGCACCATCCCATCAGCTCCATGGCAAGGAAATGCTGAGGATAGTTATTTTTAAGCCAAATGAAATTAAAAATAATAATAAAGGAAGTGGTTAAGGGCACATTTTACTGTGCACTAATGAGCTGTAAAAAATACGGCATCTAAACCTTTCAGCTGCTTCGAAAGCAGCCCCACAAAAAGTAAAAGCACTTCACAGAAATCTCTACGGTTTCTATGCTGCTTCCTACGTGCTGGTGCTAAAGCAGGGGCTGAGGATCCTTTTCCCCCTCCCTCACTGCCTTCTAACCACTAACAGCGGGTAAAAGTATTCATGTTTTAGCCCAGTGCCTTTACGGCTGTCTCACACTGGAGGGATTTTTCCATTCCTCTGGGGTTGGGCAGGCCTCGATTATCACTCTTAATACAGTTAATTAAGAGCCTTAAGGCCCTGACGTTTTGTTTTCTTTGGGACCAGACCTATGGCTTGAGCCTCTGAGCTACCTGCGCTTTCTCAACCCCTTCTCTGAAAAACAGGCAGGCAAAATTCGGCAAACGGCTCTTCAGGAGGCATGTGTGCTCTCCTGCCATGGCACAGTGCTGGAGGAGGAGACGTCCTCTCCTCCACGGGGCCCTGAGAAGGGATAACGTGCTGACCCTCACCTGTGAGCTGGGCAGTAGCGTAAGCAAAAATAACCATTGGAAATGAATTGGCAAGGCAAGGCATGGCTCAAGAAGGCCATTTCTGGGATGGGCTTGGTGCTTGGGATGGGCTTGGTGCTTGGGATATTGGCAGAGCAGCAGTCTGCTCAGCAGCAGCTGAAGGCCATCAGGTGGGGGCATTGATAGTTTATCCTTAACACCTGGGAGAGCCATTCCCTAAAATGAGATTCCATCCTTGCTGTAGCCTCACTCAACTTGATGGGAATCTCTGAGATCAAGTAAGGACTTTCCTTTTTTTAATAAATACGTGTGCATGGGGTCACTCCCACATGCAGTATAAAATAATAAAAGGCTTTTATGTGGGAATCTTGCTGTCCTCTGAAGAGCTGTAAAGATCAAAGGCTTAAAGCAGTGTCTAATTGCAGGTGAGGTTAGTACTGTGAAACAATTAGCTTATGTGTACATGTGTGAAAATAAAGAAGGCGCGTTGCTAGCAAACCAAGTGTCTGTTAGACAACTAGCCACAATTTTAAGGGTGGTTAGCTGTTCCCTGCTGAGTTATGAACTGTCAAAGTGACCAGTTTGAGCCTACAAAAGCTAACGCCCCACTGGCTCCTGTCCCCTTCCTAGGCTCGTGGCCAAAGTATGTGTCCAAAGATCAAGCACAGGACTTAAACAGTAGGGAGAAAATCCTAGGAGTAAAGGAGCATGGCATTCTCAGGTAGAAACTGTGTTCTTTGGTCCAGGAGAGCTGTTAATGTAGCAAAGAGGAAAAGTAAATTTGAAAGTATAATATGGGGGTCTTGAAGCCTGTGTCTCAAACCTTTTTGGGATCGTTCAGGGATTTGAAGGAAAACAGTGAAATATTGCCATGATTTGAAACTGTCTAGACTGCAAAAACAGGATGAGAACAGGCAGTTTTCCGCAAAGCTGAAGGCCCCTAAGGAGGTCACTGCACTGGGCAGTCAACCCTCATTTGTTTACTGGTGCTGTGGAAACTGTGATGAATGGGAGAAAAAAATGGCATTAGGAGAAGTGAATAGGGGATTCAAGGGGAGGGAGCTGAGCGGCTAATTGAACAACAGAACAGCCTTGGGAATTCGTGTCTAAGAAGTGTGAGTCTGGAAAGGATGAGCTGAGCTGAGCAGGAACAGCCCTGGGATGCAGGGTACCCAGTGTTCAGCAGACAGGCCCCGGGGCTGGCTCTGTGGTAAGCTCTGTGTGGTCGGAAGAACAGATGAAACACTAGCAGAAAGGAGGGTAGAAACCAAAATCTGATGTTTTAACAAGGGTAATGCCCTGATCTGAGGTCTTGCATTCCTCCCTCTGATAGACTGAAAATCTAGGGAGAAGGGATGGTGGTTTGGTGATAGGGAGTACTCCTCTGGCTAGGCACAGTGAAAGACTCCTTCCTTATGAGAGTTTATTGAGATAGTAGAGAAAATCATGAAGAAGTGATGAAATGGCAAATATGAAGTGCCAAGAGAGATTCAGTGAAAGAAGTGAACAAAAAGCAGCTTTTCAACAAGCTTGAAAGTAACCAAAGAAGAGTCTTTATTAGCTCATCATATAGTTGATGTTTTTTTATTTCTTGCTAGTATCCATGTATTCTCCAGACTGATAAATTATGCAAGGCCACTGAAATGCAGCTAAGCCTGGAGGGTATGTAGACTTGTAAGGGTTGACATAGTCACACTGTGCATTCGCTTGAGTTCCCAATTTGAGAAAGAAAGGAAAAAACTGTATCCTTGTTCCCTCCTGGGCTT
This sequence comes from Numida meleagris, assembly GCF_002078875.1. NCBI lineage: Eukaryota > Metazoa > Chordata > Aves > Galliformes > Numididae > Numida > Numida meleagris. Next base: position 10,071,594 of record NC_034412.1, read on the forward strand.
TTGCATCTCTGCTTCACATCTTTGTAACATCTAAGGCAAGACATCTGTCCTCTGAGCTTAGAAATATGGCTGTGGCTACTACTTCACCTCTTTTTTCATAGCAGCTATCTCCTCTCCTATGGTCTAATTGCACGTGTGCATGTTGACACAGGGTGGAAAGAAGAAAGTCTTTAGTTAGGCAATTAGTTGCTGCCATTGCAGGCCCTGCCACAAGATAATTGAGCGCCATTAAGTAACGTTTGTTCTGAAATGTAGCAATTATCTCCGTAATTGAAAGGACGTTCCTTGAATTCTAACCCATTTTTATTGACACGTGCAGTGTTTCTGCTCCACATCTAAGCTGCTGGAGAGCCTGGTGTGCGAGAGCAGGGGAAGCAAGAAGGGAGGAGGAAGGAAGCATGTTCTCTTGGACACCCTCCAGGAGAGGTGATGGTGGTTTTTGTGTTGCAAGCACCTGATGCTGAGCTGGCTTCACTCTGCTCCTGCCAAGACCTCTCAGCCTGAGCAGAGGGATCTTCCCCTTCCTCGGGCCATAGTGGAGATGGGTGGTGAAGTTTTCTCTGTCCAGGCTAGCACTTGACCTCTCGAAGTTTCTCTCTCCTTTCAAATGTGCAAGTCATTCTTGCCTAGCACTAGGCTCCTTTCTGGTCTTCGTGGCTTGCAGTCCAGCCTCAACTCTGCCAGGAGCAAAGATCCGAGCTTCAAGGAGATGGGACTGACCACTAGAGGGTAGCACAATTAAAAATATAAGGAAGTCACATTTCATGAAGTCAAGCTGGCTGTGCAGGTTTATTCAGGAAGGGGATGCCAAGCCGTCTGCAGACCTCATGGACACACAGTACCACCAGGCTCCCTTAACCAGGGATGGGGCAGCACGGGAACAGGGGAGAGTTCAAAGCAAAGGGAGGGATTCCCATGGAAAAGCAGAAGCATGTGGCAGCAGAGGCTGAGCAGGTCTCCCGGTGCTGCTTCTGCTTCCCCTGGCCATCATCTTCCTTGCCCCTTCCTCCCCAGGGTGCAAGATCCCACAGGAGCCCCTTGGCTTGGCTTTATTGTTGGCTGTAATGTCATTTCTTGAGCTGTGGCTGTGAATCCAAGCTTAGAGCTGGAATACCACCAGGCCAAATGGACAATACCAAGATTAGTCTATTTTCAGAGTTAATAAATCTATAAAAGACTTCTTGGGTTAGAAATACTAGAGAACGTACTGCCGTTCTCTTGGCCTCTGCTGGCATGTATGCCAATGCAAAGTGCCATGTACACTGGCAGGCGAGAATGTGTCCAGTTCTTAAAACCATAGTACTGTATGAATGGAGGGAAATGAGTGCTGGGTCACTCAAGAAGCGAGGTTTTAATTTTAATGCGTGCCTCTGGAGCCAAAGGTCAGAGTGGAGCCACCCTCCCTTGAACAAAATCCCCACCACGGCACTGTATTAACATGATACCTAAAAATGCAGCTGCGCTCTCGGGTTAAAGTCCTGGCTCTGCAGCGAGCACACTCTGGCAGGATCAGTTTCTAGAATGGAGAAATACAGTGTCTGACGCACGCTTAAATGTCTGATCTGCTGCGCAGTAATGCACCAAGCATGTCTTGAAACATGGGCTTTGCCAGTTGCCAGCACGCGCCGGGGACAGGGGGTTAGTTACGATGTTAATGTAGTTAATTGTAGATACGGAAAAGTCTAGGGAGGAGAAAACAAATGCTTTTCTTATAGTCGTGTGGCTCAGAGCAAATGCATGACACTGGCGGAGTGAAAGAACTTCTTTCTTCAAAAGTATTCATAGCATGCTAAGAAGTCTTCTTGGCTTCGTGGGGGTCATGATGATGTTCCCTTGCCATGTCTTGGGCAGCATTGGACTATGAGCAGGTGCCGTGCAATAGCACAGCGCAGTTGTGGAAGAATCTGTGTGACTAAGGAAGAAATTTCTCATCGTGTAGGAGAGGGCCAACTTGAAACAGATCCTCACTAAATGCAGGACATTACCGTGATGGCAGCAAGATGCAACAGCACAGAGGGCTTATTTAACCATGAGTATTTCCTTGTAACCCAAGGGACGAACTGTAGCCTTTGTCCCCTGCCTTTTTTAAACAGAAAGATTTATTCACCAGGTCACAACCCATTAGCTTAATGTATCTTGAATGGCTGTTGTTGGCTGGCCAACACTGAGGGCAGTTTTAACTGCTTTTCTCAGACTACCCCAGCCAAGAGGTGACTCCTTGCCCAAGCTCATGTGCCAGGTGACCTCCAGAAATCCTTGGAGTGCTCCATCTTTTAGATTGGTTTCAGACCACTGTCCTCTCCTTTAGTTTTTAGCCAGTGAAGTCCATTCAGTGCCACTGTGCTGCACTTACCAGCTTGATTCAGTGCTGGTACAGACCTGGATGCTTATCTGACATCCCTTGGCATTGGAGGTGCTCGTCAGCCAGAAGCAAGTGCTGGGATTTCTGAAATGGAGGGTAGGAGTGAGGGAAAAGTGCTGACCCCGATGTTTCTAACTCCTTGGAAAGTGGGAAGCACATGGCTGGCAGCCTCCTGTTTCCATCTGCATTGCTCTGGGCTGGTGTTCTGTGAGCAGGGGTGGGAAGCAAAGACCAGGAGACTCTGGAGCATCTTGCTAAATGAAAGGACCATTCCCCAGCTGGCAGCATGGGTGTGAACTGCTCCTGCGGGGCACTGGAAACATGAGCAAGGACGGTAGTGGGTTGAGTTGTGCGTGCTGGCTTTTTCCTTGTTGCCTTAGGGAACAAATAAGTCCCTCGTTAGTCCTCGGGTGGTCTGGGCCGTGTGTGCTGGGTGGCACACCACTTCCCTGGCCTGACCCTGACCCTGGAGCACAGCGGGAGGAAGATGACGGGTGGGCGGAGGCAGGCGCTATTTTTGCTCCCGTATCGCTATCTAGTTAGACTCCAAGATGCTGTCCTTCACTGCTGTCTGCCGCCTCGCTCGCTCTGTGACTCTCAAGTGTTTACCATTGACATGCTGCGAGCAGATGGACTGGCAAGAAGAGATAAATTTGACCCAAGAAGATGTCATTTGAGGAACAGCTGAGGCTAGTATTTCACCAGATGTCCCAGCTTTAACCCATTAGCGACTTCAAGGAACTCAGTGTTATCAGTGGCTTAAACACAGTTACCACACAGGCAGGGCACAAAGGCTATTGTTAAAATCTACCCAATAAGCAGTTATTCAAGAGTTTTCAAGTGTGCAGCCATAAGCTCAGGCCCAAAAGGACAGTGGGGTAGCAACGTCCTAAGTGCATTCTGCCCCTTTTTGTGCTAAATGAATCTGCTTGTGTACAAAAAACAGATACTGTGTTACAGCAGTACTGACAAATATTCTCTAAGACATCTGTGTGATTGGAGTAGCTGGTTTTCCCCTGAGCTGTATTGAGCGTCCCAAGAGACTGCTGCTTCTGCTGTGAGATCAGATGCAGACAGATGAACTTAGTGGCTGTATACCTCAGGCTGTGACAACGTGGGCTGCTCGTCAGATTGTGCCTAGAAAATACTGCAGAGTGGTGAATGAGCCCATATGAGTGGGTGGACATGCATGCACAGTCACAGAGTGAGAAAGTTTATGTGTAGCTGAGCAGAACACTTTCCAGCATCCTCGACTGAGTGCAAGCACAGCACCAGAGCAGCAATCAATCTGCATCTGCACCAAGTGATTCTGTAGCTCTGCCTCCCGAAAGGGCTGTCATCTGGCATTTGGTAGGCTTAGCAAAGTACTAGCCGTGTTCAAGCTGATAGAATAAAATTGTGGCTACACGTTCATCCCTCAACGTGGAGATGTGGGATCCGAGGGTATTATCTCCCTCCTTTCACTGATACCTTAACGCTGCTGGTTTTTAAAGATGACTTGACCGCTGGTTTTGCTGCTGGGGCTGTCCCTGTTCTGCAGTGGTGTGCAGGCATGTGTCTGTGCTTGATTTTCCAGTGTACCCTCTCCTGCTGTCTGCATTGCAAAGAGCTGAGCATCTTACGGTTAGACTAGATGATCTTAGTGGTCTTTTCCAGCCTTAATGATTCTGTGATCTTGGATTTGTCTCCTATCTGAAGTTTTCAGTGCCTTATGTAAAACCTCAGTTTGTCATCTTTAGCACTGACAGATCCACTGGAGTGCATGCATGTAGCCAGAAAGTACCTTCCCTTTAGCTTGTGTTCACTGATGGATGTTTTTTACTTCAGGCAATACTGAGCCTAACCAAATTGCCCCCCTCAAATTAACTGCCTTGCTCAAGGCTTGATCTGGGAGGTAGAACAACAACTCTTCTCTTCATCTGGGAGAATGTGAGGGAGTATTTGGCACTCAATGCTTTTTTTGCTGGACTTCCACTGGGTGATGTGGGGGAAGTCACCAGTAAAAATTTGCTTCTGTCTTTTATGTCAAGCCCTGGCATAGAGCATCCCTCTTGGCAGTGAACTGCATAGGTTTCCACCACACTTTGTGAGATGTTTAGGACTAGATTTTCAGCTATATACCCCAGTTCCACACGTCTGAACTTTTTTTTTTCTTTTCGAGTAAGGTGCCATGTATTTCTTGACTGGTGCCTGGGAGAGGGTAACACTAAAGTCAGAGGCTAAAGCACACCAGCAGTCTTTCCCCTGCAGACATTTTAATCTGTGCTCATCCTGGGACTCTTAGGGAAACACTCCTGAGCTCACCCATGAAACTAAGAGACACTACTGCGAGGATTGTGCTGAAGATTTGAGCTGGGATCCAAGTGCCCGACTGCAGATGCCAGCATTTACACAAGCTGCCCAGCTGCTTCTGGATGTGTGTGCTGTTTACGTGCAGACTCCAGCTGGTTGCTACAGTAGGATTTAGCCAGGCAGGGTCTGTTGGGGAAAAGCTTTTGCTACAGAGATGAGGAAGCATCTGTTTTGCTGCTAAGACAAACTTTATTACCCTGAGACTGCCTTCTGGACAAGAAAAGCCACAAAAGCTGCCCCAGAAAGGAGAATAATTCAGTAATCTCAACACAAGAGGTGCCAGAAGTCCAGGGCTGTTTGATGTCTCTGCCCTCCTTGAAGTGGCAGTTCTGTTATAAAACCAAAGTACAGAAAGCGAGAAATCCCTCTTTCTGTCCTAGCAGTTATGATTTTGGTGATGAAATGGCCTCTTTTCCCATGGGGTCACTTCCTCCCCAGTCTCCCAGTCCCACTATGTGTCAGGATGGGAAGATACAGTCATGAGGATAGGCTTTATTGGAAACAGTGCTTGGCTGGGCAAGCACTGTGTTGGGTTATGTGTTGGGTTGGGGAATCCAGCACTTCTGTGGGCTGTCCTCAGTATCCTTCCCAGGCTGTCCAAATGAGAGTAGGTGTTTTAAACATCAACATTTAAATGGCATTTACTTCAATGTTTTGTTCGAGAAGGTTTTTCTATTTTTCCCACTCCTCTCCCCCTTCTCCAGAGTGCTGGGAAGTTCACCCCAGAAAAAAGCAAGACTGGAGAATGTGTGTCTCTTGGGGGTTTTTGATAGCTGATAAGAATTGTGGAAAGTCCCATAGGTGAGAGTTTTCCTTCATTACTCAACAAGCCTTGGCGCTAATATTTCTTAGGAACCTGTCGCTGTCTGTGCCTCTTTTCATGTTCTTTGATTGTTATGACATGTACAGTAGCTGAAATTTAAAATTCATTGAACTGAGGCCAACATCTTAATGGCCGCTGATTGGGGATTTGGTGATTTTTGAGATACGCGATGTAAATGGTTCACCCCTGCCTTTCTGGGTGAGTATTCGCTGAGCATTTGCGAGTGCTCTGAAATGGAGAAAGCTGTGCTCCTAGGTTAGCAGCTCTAATGAGGCCTGTGGAGCAGCTCTGCTCTGCAGTCCAGTTTATTCTATCGCCTAGTAATTGTTAATGGCACTTTGCAGACAAAGGGGATGTTTTGTTAGAATGAAAATGGCCAGGCTTATCAGCTTCTTTGTGATTAGCTCCATTGATCAGTGTTCGCAGATTTACCAAAGAAGACTGTGTTGCAAGTGCTACATTTAGGAAGGCTCCTTTTAACAAGATAATTTTTTGGAGTTTGCTGTTGTCTTTTCTCAGAAGAGTTCTGATCTGAGTTAGAAATTTTTTACGTCTGAGAAATGTGATTGGTTTTGGGTGTGGGTTTTGTAATTGCAAAGCAGGAGAGTACGTGCCCTCCCTCACTGTTTGTACTAAACAAGTGTTACCCTTTTAGTGTATTCAGTTTAGCCCATGCTAAGCAGTAGAGCGATGTTCTCTTCTTGCTGGGTAGTGGAAATGACTAGTGCTACAATGCAAGGCCAAACCATACAAGGGCAGAGCAGTGTCAGATCCCTTGTGACCAGCAATGTTGTGTGTGCTGGTGGAGTCACTGTCCCCATAGATGTTGAAGAAACATGTAGATCTGATGCTTAGGGACGTGGGCAATATTGGTGGTAGGTAGGCAGTCAGACAAGATGATCTTAGAGGTCTTTTCCAGCCTTCATGATGATTGGACACAGCACTTTGCTTGCCCTGCAGTCCTTGTTCTCCTTCAACACTGCATGGCTACAAACGCTCACAGGGGCAGATTTCCAGAGCAGCCCTCATGAGAGACTCAGGCCCAGGGTTCTGCTCGGGGTCACCTCTGGGACGGCTCTTGGGGTTCACTGCAGGCCAGGCAGGGAGGAAGTTACCGCTACTGCCTCGCTTAGATCTTCCAAAACTGCTGAAGGCAGAAAGGCGAACAAGCAGCAGACAGCAAAGGAAAGATTAATTGGCCAGCTGCCTGAAGGGCTGGTTGGGGTTGTATTTCTTGTTCTTATCCTTGCAAATTTCTACAGGATTGTAAATCTTGAGCTGCTTCCCAAATGAGGAGACTTCAGGTGTGTTGTTTTATTTTTTTTAAATAAGCAAACCTGAGCATACTTCAGTTCTTTGAGTCAACACGCAGGAATTCCCATTGGCTTTATTACACGCTGACAAGTGTGCTGGGGAAAGCAGAGCAGATCAATGGCCATGTTTGAAGCAGGCCATAAATCACTGGTGACACCAGGCAGCAGATTGACTGACTCGCCGTGTTCCTCCCCCTTCCCAGCACACCAGTGCTGACCCCGGCTTGCCACAGAGATGTCGGGAGGGCTGGCTGTGATTAATGCTGCAAGTGGAGCCCTGGCCCAGCCGGCAGCAGGTGAGCCAAAGGTCCCCGAACGGAAAGCTCGGAGGACCAGCAGTGTGAGTCAAACCCAGTGTTCAGGAGGAGATGTAAGTTGGTTAAAGCCTCTCCAGCTCCCAGGACTGTTGCTCCACGCTTTTCTTGCTGTCCCCCATGAAATTCTTTGTGCAAATGCCCATCTGTGCCCAAAACGCAGCAGCGCCGGCTGAGCAACCAAGGCATTAAAGCAGCAAAGTGGGCAGGATGGTTTCTAAAGCAAGACGTGGGAATTTGGCTTTTGACGGGCTTTGACTTCTTGGAAGGAGCCAAGATGGGCAGAATGTTTTGAGTTTACTGTTTTCTTCCCTGGAAATTGTAGCCTTGGGGCAGTACAAAATCAGACATAGCCCCGGTCTAGACAGGAGAGGAGTGTGAGAACCTCCAGACTGCCATGCATCCCCTCCCGGCCCCCGTGCGCTGGGGCTGGCGTGGGAAGGGAGGGACAATAAGGAAAAACTACTGGAAAAGCTGCACCATTCTTTGAAGCTTTGTAACCGCTGTCTTGTTTTTAGTGATATGTTGAGATCAAAATTAGGGAAATAATAATTTAAAAAAAAAAAATGAAAGCAGTAGAAAATACAGCCACTCATCCTGTTTGGCTGAAACACTTATTTTTGGTGGGAGGGGAGAATGGGAAAGATCTAGATTATTTTTTCATCCAAATTTGAAAATGAGCCCTTCTCTGGTTCCAGCAGCATCAAGTCACCTTGCTTTGGAGCTGTCTCTCTGGAGGAGACAGTTAAGCAAATAAAGAAACCCATCCCTGCATGCACAGAGCTTGCTCCTTCCAAAGGAGCACGGGATACTGGGAGTGCCTCGTGCTGTTAGATAAGAACTGAGATGCCAGGGCTGTGGATCTGCCTAAGGGCAAGATCTTAATTAAAGTTTATCTATATTATATCAAAGATTTTTTTTTCCTAAACATTTTCAAAGTTGTTTCCATGTCTTGTGTTTAAAAAGAAATCAAGAGTATATTTTGTGGGATCTTGACATCCATACTTTTTTCATCTCAGTGATGTATTTTTATTTTAAAAAGTCCAAGCTCTTTGCAGATGTGGTGTCTGGTAATTAAGAAATTTTGGTAACATTGAAAGAAAATTCTTTTGTTGCTTTTAAAAGTCAATAAGAATTATACAGGAAGCAGGAAACGTCTTCCATGGTGGCATCCTCAAGGTTTTCCTCTTGAAATAAGCAGTCCTGTAATGGACACCCAAAGGCCCTGCCCTTTCTGTGCAAATAATCTCAAAACTCAGCAAAAATCAGCCAGTGTCAGGGTTGGGATTTCACCTTTGCTGTGCTAGCACAGGCCACGGGGCTTCTGCAGGATGGAGAAGAGGGAGTTTGATGTTGTAGGCGCTTGGGTTCCTGTGCTTGGGGAGCACCTTGCTTTCTTTTCATATTCAGGAATGGAAACTTTTGGTGAGGAGATAGAACACTCAAAGCTTTTTTTCCTTCTGCCATCGTTCTCCTCTCAAGCACAACTCAGTTTTACCTTACAGGGTTTCCCTTTCATCTGAAGCCTTCCAATTTCAGGCAGGTTAACTTGCCAAGGTGCACCTTCCCTTTCATAAATATTGCAGTAGCTACAGGCTATGGAGAGTTAGCCAAGCAAGTTCTCTTCATCTATCATAATCTCACCCCTCCCTTAACCCCCTTCTCTCCCGCCCTCTCATTAAGTAAGAACAAAAGGTAAACCGTAACCCTCTCACATGCCGCATTATTATATGGTATAATTTTCCAGTTCTGCCCAGTTCTGGAATGGAAGCAGTGTAGTGTGTAGAAAATGGGGCATCCCTCACGTTGGGAACACTTGCAGTCTCCTGTCCAAACTTGCTCCAAGCTGGAACATCCCGGCTGCCCAAATGCTGCTGAAATAGCAAGGAGGCATTGGACATTTTTTATGCCCCTTGGCACTGGAGGTTGAAGGACCAGTCCCAGGTAGCTAAGCAGCAGCTTCCCAGGCTCCCCATTCCCTGCCTGTCAGCTCACTGAGGGTTAGCAGAGCTGCCCTCCATGCACACAGGCTTCAGGGAGCTCTGTAGCTGAGGGTTGCTCTGCCTCCCACCTGGGTTGCAGGGGAGTTCAGCAAACAGAAACGACTTGAAATACAGGTTTCCAGTGCTCAGCTAAGCGGGGTCTGCTTTTCCTTCCCTGTGGCCTTCTGGCATCGCTAACACACAAGAGAACGGGGTTTGTGTGCATCCTCACTGCAATCTATAGGAGGCTCTGCACATATGTGCGTATATGTGAACGCATAAAGACACCCTGTAAATCAATTTCCTTTCACAGTGATTCAAGGGTAAATTTCTTCCTGATTGAAGAAGCAGAAGCCAAAGATAAATAACTAATATATTACCTTACGGAGCCATTCCTTTGCTCTAACGTCCTGCACAGCAGATACACCAGATACTAAACTGCACAGTGCTATTAGTGGCTGCATTACCACAGCGCACAGAATGCAAGATGGTCTGACCTTGCTTTCTGCTTTGTATGGTGAAGTTTTCACACATATGCAAGCCTGAGAACGTAAGATGATGAGAGAGGATGAAATGGGTGAAGGAGGAGAGCAGCATCTGTAAAATGATATGAAAATGTTCTTCTCGGTAATTTCAAGCACATGAGAAAGCATAACAAGGAAACAACTCCTCATTTCTGTTTCAAATTTTCAGGGAAAATCCCTAGATCCAAACAGTTGGTTTTTTTGTCCTCTTGGAAAGCACAATTAAAAATACAAATGAAAACTGCCATAAAATCTTAGAGTTTTACCAACAATTTGCTTGCATCTTCCAGCTTATTTAAGAAAAACACTGGATGGAGAAGGGGGATGACTGAGTGACAGCTTTACCATGAATGTGGTCCAAAGGACATATTTTCCATACACTTTCTCTGAAACTTCTTAGTGATCTCTGTTCACCTCTAGGCTGAACAGGTTACATGGAGGCTGCTTTTGTGTGCTGTTACAATTTGTCCTTGCTAGCACTCTCCATCTCTTCCAGAATCGGGAAGCGCTGCCCTGCGTTTTTTCCAGCCCCGAATTCCCTTTTACCCCAGGTAGCTTTCCTTTCTGTTCAGCCTTGAACCTTTCATCATCAACCTCTGTTGGGCCCTTCATTGCCACTGAGAGCGGTGTTGCCTCCTTCCCTGTTTCTAAAATACCTCCCCTCGCATTCCCACACTTACATCTGTCAAGGACACCAACAGGTGACACCTTCCTCCTCCCCATCACGTCAAGGCTAGAAAAGGCTGTGGCAAGCAGAACGCTTACAAACAAGGCCAGATTTGGTGACCAAGGTCCATGATGCATTTTTTTATTTATACCCATGCACGCACACTTGTGCGTATGTTACAATGACTTCAGGGGACTGGAGGGGACTTTCCGCAAGGATTAGCTGAGTGTGCCTTCAACAAGGTAATACAACGATCTTGCCCCGGCGGCTGTGTCCTTAATGAGGGCCTTTTGTCACGTATTAGCTGTTTTTTTAAAAGAGCTTAGTGAGGTTAGCGAAAAATATTCTATATGTGGCATGGCTCTTGCAGTCCTAACGCAGTTAAAACCCTCACAGCAAAATCAAGCAGGTTTGTAACGGGTGTTTGTTCAAAACTGTTGCTGTGTTTTTACTGATAATGCGGTGTTACAGGGATGGTGTTTGCTAGTTGCCATATATACGTGAAAAATGAGCCCTTGCTCCAAAGAGCGTACAGATGCAGATGTTGGGTGGAATCTGACAGAGGGTGGAGGAGGTCCGGTGATGGAAAAATATGCAGTTTGTTCCAAGAATACTTCTCTTCCTAAGGGCAACGTAGCAAGCATTATGGCCGAACAGGGTCCTGAAGAGAAATGAGGAGGGAAGTCCCTGAACTTCCTTTGTGCACTATCCTTCCCTTTACAAACAGCTTCTTGTTCAGCTGGACCAGATCTGTGTAAGCAGGTGACCAAGTCCCTTCACAGATAACACTGCTGGTGGGACAGGGAGATGAAGGACCCACTGATCTCTCTCTTTCAGATACTGAGTAGAACTAGCTCCTAGTTGATTCTTTTTATATGTGAGTGAAGCTCTCTTTCCGTACCTCAACTTTGGTGTAGCATATTCTGCCCTATCCAAAAAGGCACTTCTAGCCCATACAGAGGGCTTGCAGGCATCTCTCACTGATGCAAAGGCTACTTCTATTTTGAGGTAGAGACTGAAATGGAGATGCTACAAAGCTGGGAATAACCACAAAATGTACTGCAGTACACACACAACTAGCAATGGCCAATGGAATATGTAGGAAGTGCCTCTTGGACATCTGGTGTATAATAGGGGTGTACTATGCTTCTGAGGGAGTTTTTCATGCAGTGGGTGGTACACTTGCATTTGGGGATCCTTTATGAAGCATGAGAATACTGCCACTGACATAATGGGGCCAAACTTTGCTTTGATCCTGTATGCAGGCCTTTGAGTCTGAGCTATATGCTATGAAAATAGCCAGTTTCCAAGCCAGAGGTTTGGTGCTGACCTATCCCTGAAACTGTCACAGATGTGGGGTAGAAATCTTGCTGGTTAGTAGTTTTGGGTGCAAGTAGAGGAGCCGGTTGTGTTGGTGCCCTAAACTGAGTTGAAAACGCTGTGGGAGCAGATTTTCTGAAGAAAACAAAACAAAAGCCCAACCTTTAGTGTTCTGGAGGGTATGCTGCAGCGCTGCAGAAGGACAGGGCTGGCGTCTATAGGAATCAAAAGAACCAGAGAAAGTAAACCTAGATTTCTCCAAAGCACAGAGTTTCTGGTGCTGCAGGAGGCAGAGGCAGGCAGCAGTAGCGTGCTTCTGTTCTATCCCAATTCACTCGCTAATCATTAATGTCCTCTCTTTCGGGATGTTGCCAGTTATAAGGTAGGGAACTTCTGAGCAGATCCCTGACATCGGTTTTCTCCTCTACTCTGAGCGTCGGCGCTGGAGCTGATCCCAAAGCAAGGACTTGCCATGGTGCAGACTGCAGGCTGTCCCGGCTGCGTTCACAGGGAGCGTGAACCTCGTCCTCTCCTTCACCTGCTCTCACCGCAGCTCCTTTACTGAGCTATGCACAAACTGTGTTAGTAAGCATGAGTGCAGGCGGCCAGTGAAAAATAATTTATTAGAGTTAGCGTACACATCCTGACCCCAGCATGTTTCTGCTCATCCTGGGAGCCAGCTGGTATTGGTAAATTATGGCTTGGACTAACCACATTCAGTTAGCGTCTGCAGAAACACTTGAGGCTCTTCAACACTCATTCTTGCAAAAAACACCTGTGTAGGGTGGCCAGGAAAGGTGAATGGCAAGAACCTTATACTGCCCTAAAAACCCAATATACAGGAGAGGAGTGACTCAGCAGACTGGCCCCTAACTGCACCTCCTCTGCCATGCTGGGTGGCTGCTTGCTTTCTTTCCTCCCTCTTTCTCCTGTCTCCCCTGGACTGTGGGATGGAAAGGGAACGTTTTCAAAGGCCCACGGTCCCAACAGGAGCATGAAAATGTTTGTCCAAAGGACAGCATTCAAGGAATATTCTAGTATTACCTACGGATGCCAAGAGGTAAAAGTGAAATCTAGCCACATGATTTACAATGTTCATTCAGTTCCATGTTGGTAGGGTTGAGTCACATGCCTGTTCTGACTGATGCCATCCCACCCGTAAGACACACAGCATGTTATTGCTTAGTGGCTTAGCAACATGCACCGTAGCCTGTGAGCTTCTCACCTTTGCCTTTCCTTTCAGGGCCAGTATTTAGCAAACAAAATTTGCAGTGCCATGGTTACCAGCCAGCAGAGCTTGGGACCTTTGAGCAGTTGGCAGCAGCTTGGGAGATACCACCAACTTACAATATTGTTGCACATTTGGGGATTTGTTTGTTTGTTTGTTTGTTTTTAGAATTGGAGCTGCTGAGGGAGAAGCATTTAGGGGAAGTTCTCAGGATTACACTGTGGGGTCTTGCTGCAATGACAGCAGAAGCTTTCATATGCTGAAGCCAAAGGAAGAACCAGGGAACTTACGTTAAAGTTTTCTGTTCCAGCTGCTACCTCTGACCAATGAGCTATAACATCCAGTGCTCGTACAAACATGTAGGCATTTATACAGAGGTGAAGCAGTTCCAACAGAACTCCAGAAGGAACCCACCAAGTCAAGTACATGTCGGTAAGAAATGTTCATACTGACTTTGGCTGAGGTTGTGTGTATCCCAGATCCTACCCCTGGCTGTACCCCAGTCATTTGTGGCTTGGAATAAGTCTGAATACAGGACAAGTAGTGGTGCTTGCCCCATGTCTTTTCACAGAGTATCTTGGTGCTTTCTTGATACTTGGTAGCTGCAAATTCCCTGAATGTGTTTGGTCACTTTTTCCACCCATGTAAGCTTTTAGTAACCTATCTCGTCTTTCCTTGAGCTCATCCTGGTCTTAGGTTTCTACCATTCCGCGTGATCACAATGCCTTTGTGCAGCAGGCACCTGCTTGCTTTTTTCTTATTCTCCCTCCATCAGTCATCACAAATCCTCCTTCGGATGTTAGAAAGTAGAGTTGGACAAGTTTCTGAAAAATTGAATTTAGTTTGTTAGATTTGGTGGAAAATGCTGATAGGCTGAAAGATCTTACAGAACAGTCCTGCTCTGTTCTGCCTCGGCAAGGTGCCCCAGTACCCCCTGAGTTTCTAGCTCTTGTTCCGTGGCTGAAGCCAAGAGGTTGTTGAGTGCAGCCATGACGAATGCTATGGGCTTACCACCACTTGTAGCTGTAATTAGGGAACCCAGTGCTTTTACGTGAAGGAGATGGGGACAGTCCTTTTCCATGTCTACGTGGAGGATTTACGTACCTGCCTTTGTTAAAGAGGAGGCTCTCATATATGATGTGGGATTGTAAACCACACCTATAGAGGCTTGCTACACAAGGGAGTAAGTGTGTGGTGATCCCTGCCCAGGCTGCCTGGGAGCCTTCCGAGGCAGCTTGGGGATAGTTATGTGACGTTTTCTGTGCTGAACTTACCTACACACCAGGGGTGTCAGACTCTCATTTTGAGTGATCCTTCATGTCCTATGGGAGCTGGCCAACTCTGCATGGGTCAGGGCCTCTGCAGGGCAATGAGATTTTCTCCTGCTGGGCCTGCCAGCTCCTGTCTCCTCAGATCCAGAGGCTCTCTTGTGTCTGCATTGCCCTGGTAAGGGCCTGAGATCAGCCACTTCGAACACAGAAGGTAGAAGACCACATCATGCAGGAACAGGCTCAGTGCAGACAAGAGGACGTGGCAGTGCAGGCCCATGACAGCCTGCTCAGGGAACATGGTAAAGCAAAACAAACAGGATACACATGTCCCTTTCCCTTTGCTCTCAGGGATCCAGCAGCTGCTTGCTTTGACGGATGGATGGCAATGCTGCCCAGGCACCTCTGTGTATCCTGCTCGTTCCCTCTCATCTTTCAGCCCGTGCTGTCATTCCCTGTGCTCCTTGGATGACCCTTTGCAGAAGCAGCCTTGGCAAAAAGCTAGTGCAGGCACTTGCAGTCCTTCAGGGTGTTAACAGGCCCCTTGCAATTCATGCTCATTTGCTCAGCTTTTTTTTTTTGCTTTTTACAAGCTCATTAAGAAGTCTTGGAGATCAATCAGCTGAAAAAAAAGCACCGATGTTCTTGGTATGGCATTCATCTAGCTGCTCCTCAGCAGCCATACATTTTAGGTTCCTTACTGGTGGGCTGTAGGGAGGATTAGCAAGTTTTTCCTGCATATGGATTTGCAGCTTGTCCCCTTCCATGCCTATATGAAGTCAATCTCTGCACTTGTATGTAGATGCAAGGAGAGGTGATCTGCAAGGTTCCCAATTCACCTGGTTAAAAATGCTGTGCCTGGCAAGGTTGGCAGATCCCGACATAGCAGAGGGCCAAATGTGATGTCCTAACATGTGCCGTTATCCATGCTTTACACATGTGTATTTTCTTTTTTAATAAGCTTTCTTTTGCTTCTGTGTATATATATGTATATATATTTCTTAAAGGCTATCTTTGTTTTGTGGTCAGAGGGGGTTTGGACAAGAAGTTTACTTTCTAAGATGGGGGTGAACTTTTTTCATACAGGCAAAAAAACCCAACCTTATAATAATAACTTATTGGCGGGCAGTTTTTAAGAAACTTGCAGCTCATATCCAATCATTGGAAAGGAATAACATCTACTTCTAAGGTTTTCACAAAGTACGTGAGGAGGAGGGAAAGATGTTATGGTCTATACTGTACCATCTTATAGTCCCATGGTAGATGGATGGAAAAAAAGTCATCACTGGAGATCAGAGCAGCAGTTGCCCCTGGGCACAGAATTCAGTGCTGCTATTGCCTACTTGCTCCTCTGGAGGAGACATTAAGGCTCACTCTTGTGAGCAGGCATGCATATACTCTTTTTCTACATCTGCCAGAGGGAACAGAAAAGGAGATTCCCCTTCCTGATAGCAAATTTTGCTTTAAAAGCACTTATCTGGCATGAAGACTTTCACATCTGTGTGCAGAAGTTAGTGTTACCTGCCTCTTCTCCATGCCGGCCACCTGCTGCTTCTTTTGCATCTTGGTAGAGTTCATAAGTAGTTGTCATTTTTTCTCTCATTATTTACTGCCTAGTGTAGTCCAAGTTTTTAGAACAGCTGATCATCTGAATCTAGCAGCCAAGCTTGCATCGTGTATGTTTTTGATCCTTTTTGAGATACAAATGAACTGTGATCTTTGGATCCCAAACTGAAAAACTTCCATGAAGCTCATAGCTGACTGGGTCTAGTTTGGAGGAATTCTCCACTTATTGCTTCAGCTGTACAAAGTGTGTTTTGTCCTTCTGAGACATGCAGGTAATCCCCCCCACCCCACCACACACTGCAAGCAGCACACCCCTGAAAATGCTGGAAATACAGCTCTTCCCTGGCATGCCATGGCTCTTCCAATCCAAGCAGCATTCTGAACTGTGCTGGGGTCAAGGTACGCGAGGCCAAGGCTAGCAGAGGAAGAGGAAGCTCTCAAATAGAAAACTGACTCTCATAAAACATCTCCTTTTGTCTCCGAAATCTAGCCCACTCATCTTGTGTCGCCTCAAAATTTACCACCAAATTTCCTCCCTGAATATAAACTCATGCTTGGCAAACAGTTTGACAAATTTATTTTGCCCGAAATTATTCACCTAGAGTTCGTTGGCCGTGTTCCCACCCTGATGGCCCATCAGATGCTCTTCACCACAGCTATGGTTCTGACTCCACCACTCATCAGCTGCCGCCAGGAGTGTCTCTTCGGTCACCTGCTCGAAGAGCACGGCTTCCGCTCCCCAGCGAGCTGAAGCCCACAGCATTTTCATGATACCCACACGAGCACTTTCAGGGTGACTGTGCCTCTCTGAAGAGTGTTTGTGACCTTCCTTGTGTTCCTCCAGGGACTTTCACAGATGAAAAGAAAAGAAAACATTTTATTTACTTATTTTTCATAAGGAGAAATGTTCTTCATTGTACCTGAAGTGAATGCACTTGGAGCAAAATCATTCCATGACACTTAGTATTTATCCAAGACTACAGACGGACGTATTGAAGTACCTAAGTCTCTGGAGGAGCACCCAGAGGTGCCAACTTCCCAGCATTTCTTATTCTGCAATACCAGGGGTTTGACAGACAGACTCTCAAGAGGGGGGAGATGGAGTTTGGAAGACTGCTCAATTCTGAGGTACTGTTTAATTTGTACTGTTCTCTGTAGCTGGAGTATTTCACAAACTAAAAGTTGAGTGTTTCTGAGTTTAATGCTTCTGGGGAATTGCACCTCGATCTTTTGTCCTGCTTTCTGCATGGGATTTTCCAGGTTGCCTTGCCTATGCTTTTACCAATTGCATTTCTGTCAAAATTGTGAAAAGTCGTCTCAGCTGAGACTGATGATAACCCACAAGCCTGGCTCCTTGTGCTGAGTTTTGGGTATTAGGCATGCAACTCCATGACTGAGTTGCAGAGACACAGAGTTGTCTAAAAGATTCTCAGTACGCAAGGAGTTTTCAAGAGCTTTCTATAGTTTGTTTCTTCTTGGATTTTCAGGATCTCTCCTTCCCCAAGTTGTAAAAGTGATCTTTGCTCCTTTCAAGCTCTGTTTTTCCCATTTCCTTGTCTAAATCCATCCTTTTTTACAAGCCCCACAATCTTAGTGTTTTCACTGAAGAGATTGATTTCGTTCTTACTGTGTTAAATGTAACTACCTAGGAGAAAAACATTTTTCAGCCAGTTCACTTCTCTATCTAATATAATTAGAAGACAAACGTAAGAACAAGGTATCCTACCTCCAGATGCAGAAGTTATTCAGAAAGTACACAGTCATGCTTGTGCTTTACAGTGGGTTGATTGTGGGATGGTCTTTCTCAAGAATCTTACCTGTTCCAGTGAAATGTGATACAAGCACTTTTCTTCTTCATGCCCTTGACATATGGAAACTGCTGCGGTAAAGCACATGGCCATGAAAGCAGTTATACTGATGTCAGTTGTGCAGCTTGAGTTAGCAAGTGTGTTCTTATGGACTTGGTGAGGTCAAGCCTGCTTTTTTTTTTTTTGGTGCCAAAAAAGTAATAGGCACTGTTCATGTTACAGAATTTTTATAACAGTCATTGCTGTATCATAGCAGCGTGTACGTGGAAATCTTCCATGTAGTAAATTACCTTTAGCATGTGAGGAAAGAGAGCCAAGCTGCATTTGACTAGGACCAGGATAGGATCTCTTGCTCCATGTCGGGTGATGCGCAATAGCTCATTACACAATAGCAACATTATCACGTACCTGAGCATCATGTCCTGACCAGTGTGGGAGAAATACGGGAAGTAGACCATCTAACTTCCTGGCATGCTTGTGTGATTGTATCATCACAACAGCTGAAAAAACCTTCCTGAAGGTATTTTTCCTCAAAATTTCATTCTAGTAGTAAAACAGTAAGTCCGATCTTATGCGCCTCTGGTTTGAGAAGAAGCCAGTCTCAAAGCAGGGGGCAGAGCAATTTGAAATGTTCTCCAAGCACCAGGCCACCTCTCCAGAAAGCCAAACGTCCACATATTGCCCTTGGTGCCCTCCCCATTGGTTTTAACATAGCATCCTCTCAAAACGAGGCAGACCTCCACCTATGCTCTCATGTGCCCTTTGTGCTGGGATCACAGCCTGGGATATTTTTGTAAATTATGTAATGGCCAAACTGAAAAGATAGTCTTTCTAGGGTTACTCCTGAAGGCAGGACATGCCTCCAGGGCAAAGTATCCTAGCATCTTTGCTCACTCTGGGAGGATGATTGGTTGCAGCATGTTATCCCTGTACCCAATGAGATGGTCTGCAGGGCTCAAGTTAGCAGTATCTCGGTGATATGAGCCTCCGTGGGGTTTATGTCATACCTATATTTCAGAAGTTACAGAATGTGAAAGATATTATTACCTTAGAAGCATGTTGCAGAGCCAGCTCCTCTGGCCTAACGACACCTTCTTTTTAAAGGTTTCTGTGTAATGCAAATTTAAAATAAGGATTGTGGACTGGTTCTTATTAGAAGTAAAATGAATTCCCCATGCCCCATTACATGGAGGGTGGGATATCTGTGCAGCAGTGAATTGACCCCAGGAGGAGTCCAATGTATACGTAAAGCTGAGATGTGGTTTGGGGAAGCACAATGTTAATTTTGAGTGGTCTTATGTTAACAGTTACATTCACAATCTCCCTTCTTTACCTGAAAGGAAGCAAATATTATTCTGGGATCTGAATACTGTCATATTGATTCTACTGATACGTACGTGTTAACTAAACGCCTTGTTCAGGTATACTAGTGCAAAATATATATATTTTGACAAGTGAAATCTTGTCAATGTTTGAGGAGCCAGGAAAAATATTCCACTTCCTAGTGGAAAAAAAATAGATTATTTGGTTCCTAAATGTTTTGTGATATTCAATTCCACGGAATTATTTTGTTTAATTCTGAAAAACTAGTGAACTTGGAGCGGATTTAAATAAGGCGTTTAAGGTTGAGATGGGGATAGAGTAGACTAGAAGAACATTTTATCTAAGAATTTTCTTCTCCTTTTAGTTTACACTTTACTGTTTGAACTTTTGGATTCTTTTAAGCAATCCCTAGCTGGTTAACGAAAACATTTCAATCAGAAGCAATTGTTTGCTTTCCACATCTTCTGTTCAATGAGAGCAGTCTATCTTTCTGCATCCCAGCAAGGCGGAAATCTCTTATTTTGACTATAAAAAATTGCTGGTGACCAGAAAGCAGAGGTTTCAGCAGTTCTGGATCATGCTGAGTGAAAGCTGCTGCCCTCTCCTGGAAGGAATGCCAGAGCTCTGGCCAGGTTTGCAAGCATCAGTTCCTCAGTCTGGGACTTGGATGGACATTTGAACGTGGCTGGAGCATTTAGGACTAGAGCACAAAGCATGACAAATCTGGTCCCAGCAGCGGGTTTGATAGCAGCAAAATGTAACCAAATGTGGGACTGAGTACTGACAAATGAAATAATAAAATTCTATGAACATCTGGAACAGCTGTAACGGCAAAGTGACTCTAATCCTACGTTTTCATTTACTAAATGTGCCCAAGTAGCAGCACCTTCTATTTTGAGGAATGGAGAAATCTGGAGGTGTATCTCATCTCCCAAGTGTGATGCCAAGAAATTGCTGCAGAATGATTCAAAACCTTTTATTGTCTGTGCATGGGCTAGTCTTCATTGTTCCCCCAACTTTGAGAAGCCAGCAAAATGACTCACTGTATCACCTCTACTTAAACAATGAGTTGCTGCAAAGGATGACCACAATAAGAAGTCAGGCAGAGAATGAAATGAGGGCAAAGTTCTCAGTCATGACTCCGGATTAGCAGAAATTTTCACTGTGTAAAGTGAATAAGGCAAAAGAACTGAAAGATTCATGCGTGTAGGTGAATGCTTGCCTTAAAGCACCAAATGTTTTCTTTTAAAGGCAGGATACTGGAGAGATCAAGTAGTAAGCCAAGAGGCAAAGTCGGGGCAACGTGTAGAGTTAACCTGAAGTTCATCTGGGAAATGGTCTCACTCTCTTACAGAGAGGAGCACCCACAGATGCCTGTCCTCTATGTAAGGGATAGGGAACATCCTCTTGCAGGGAATGTGAAACCTTTCCAGATGCTTAAAGTGCCTTATCTGCCTAGGGAAAAGGAAAGCTATTAAAGCATTTATCAAAGGAGAGAAAACGGAGGCAATATTAGTTAGAGAGTTCCACTTTCAGTCCTAAATGTTTCCTGCAAGTCTCTGTTCTGTGATATATATTTTCTTGACTGTTTCTTTTCTCTGTGTCTCAGTCTCACAGTCTGTAAAATTGGTTGGACTATATACCATCTGCTGCCATGCTTTCTGTGCCTGACAGGCAATTCTACATCTCCTTTCTGCTAGGAGTCATCTAATTTAGAGGGATGGTGGGCAGAAGTGACTGCAAGTTGACCCTAACTGGAAGGTCCTACAAGGGTCACCAGTTGTGACCTAAGACTTGTGAAGTTTTGTAGGCTTTGAGGAACAGAACAATAGAAGCTCCAAAGTATGTTTTTGCTTTCCCTCTCCCAACTTCATTTACTTGCTCATTAAATTCTGAAGCATGTAGCTACACCCATAGAAAATTACTACATTTCGTAACCTTTAATTGATTTGCGTATTTATGGGGAAACTGGTATTTCGGGACTATCCAACTGTGCCATCACTATCACCTTTCCATGGGTCTCTGTGTGCTCAGTTGCTGCAAAGAAACCCTGATGTATGTCTGCCTGGCACAGACCTGGAAGCTCCGTGGGCAGAATTCTTCACTGCAGGTTACTAATACTGAAATTAGGAGAGCCCTTATTTGTAGATGGGGCAGATATTCATTGCAGCATGCTCTGCTCTGTTTGCTTGGTTGGGTGTTGGTATTCCAGCAAAGATTTTGAAACACATCAGTGTGCTGCATGCTGTTAATGATGTTCCTTTTCCATACCATTAAGAAAGGTAGGGACACTGCTGGCATGGGCAGGTACGAAAACGCTTTAGTTACTGACGTGAGTCTAATTGCTCCCTCTGGGATTTTCAGCAGTCGTAAACCCAGAGATGCAGTCCATGTCTGTGTGAGCTGAGAAGAAGGTTAGGGTCCTCACAACTCCTTATCTATCTCACTGTTGCTGAAAATCCAGTTCAGTGGACCCAGCCACAGAATCACAGAATGGTTTCTTGCCATACACAGCTGTGTGTGACAAGACACTTTTGCTTCATTCACTTTGTTGATCACATTTTTAACTTTTCCTTCTAACTGCTGAGGCTGGAAAGCCTTGCAGGTAATATATTGACCATGAAGAGTGATCACTCAGTGTCCTTTCTGCATCTAATGTCCCTGGTTCTGGCCTTGGCTACACTGGTCAACCTGCTGGCATGAATACTGTTGCTTCAGGCTTGAATGTAGCAAGTACAAATCTTACCCTAAATAAATAATGATTGAGAATAGCCAGGACAAGCACCATCCAACCCAGAGCACTGGGTTGCTAGATGATATATCTCTGGACTGAGGGTCAACTCCAGCTGTAGCTGAGAGCTTTGCAGCTTCTCAAAAGGGATAGTGAGCATTTGCTAGTGACCCACCAAAGCCATCCTCAACAAGCCTAGTGGTCCCGGGGAGAATGTAGTCGTAGTCCTTTGCCCTGTTACCAGCAGGCATTTGGAAGATAGGACAAGAGTGAGGGCTTGCTATTGGGACGTGTGGACAAGGGGGTGTAGGGACAATTGGAATGCAGGGCAAGTGTAGAGTGTTGGATGATAACCACATAATGGTGGTGGGCCAGACCATGGCTCCCACTGTCAGCTGTGGGAACTGGTGTCCAGCCATACTGCAGTGTTGGCAGGCCAACCACAGCAGGCAGGAGACTAGCCCAGGAGCTGAGGCTGCATGACACAGCAGTGAGGAGAAGCAGCTGCAGCCCAGAGGCACCTGAGGTCACTTTGTGGAGGCCGAGATTTACTGAGGTTTTCACATGAGGCTGGTTTGGAACAAGCTAAGGGCAGTACATGACCATAACATGACCTGCCCTTCTTAACCCAAGAGACTGAATCCTTATTAAATTTTCTAGCTCTGGTGGAAAACACTGTTCTTCAGGGGCTAGAGCTTATGCAAGGTTGCTTTGTGGATGGCCGTTGCACAAAAAGAGTTCATCTATGAAACACCCTGCCCACGGGTGTTGGAAAAAGGTGTTTGCCCGAAGTGTTTTGTGGCACCACAGCTGGAGCAATCAGATGGGGATGTGCTCAGACACAAACTCAGCAAAACGGACCAGGGATGAGCAAAAAACTGTTTTCTTGAAAGCATTTCCAGCATTCCAGCCTTCCTCTTTTTTGTTCTTTCTTTTTGTTCTCCCTCATTGTTCTTGTCTCATTGCCATTTCTCTCATTGTCCAAGCATCTCTACAAGCCCCAGTCTGAAATTAGGCCAGTTGTGCAAGAACCCCATTTAACTCCATCTGATCTGTGGCCTTCAGAGGGGTCAGGTTGAATAAGGCCAGGGGTGCTGGCTCCTCCCTTGCAGCTGGCACACTGTCTGGAGCCTATTACGGCAGCAGAAGCCATCACACACCCTTTCCCTTGAGAAAAATGACCTCAGGCCAAGGCATCATCTCCGTGTTATCGCCAGCTAATTGCAGGACATCCTGGGGAAGATGGTGGCATTTGCACCTTTGATCTCAATGGTGCAAGGTTGGGTTTTCTCTTCTGCACGCTCTCTTAGAGTGTAGGTGTTTGCTTTAGGCTACGATGACATGAGAAATACCTTTGTGAGGCGAGGCTTGGGTGTATTGGGGCGTGACTCAGAGGAAGTCAATGTACAGGGATTTGTTTTGTGTGCAAGAGATCTATTCGCTTTAGTTACCAGCATGGGTGTAATTAACTTTTCTTTTTTACATTTTATTATTTTGATTATTAATCATGACTGAAGAATGGCTGTGCTTATGAAGTTTTCATATGCACGTTCAATGAATCTGAGATTTATAGTATCAAGGGTTGGCTTCAGGGAGCCAGGCAGTATGATGGCAGTTCACTGCACTCTCATGAGGGACCAGTACAAATAAGAGGCTGATAGCCTGGAGCAGGATATCTTGCTTTAGAGAGGGTAGTGAAGGACATATTTAAAACTGAACTGCGAGAAGTCTTGCCATGAAAATTTAGGAGAGGATCAGTATCAGCACAACAAGATGCAAGGAAAATGAAGCTGCTATGTGTACCTTGTCCAGATTTCCTTGGTTTTGGAACTGGACCTCTTTTTCTCTTCTTTGATTTAACTGACAGCAGATTAGCTGCAGCAAATTAGCTATGTTTCTTATATGGGGTAGGGATCGCTCTGGGTTAGTTCAAGTTTGCATTGCCCTTAGCCTTGATTTAAGGTGTCCAGAATCAGCAGACAAGGCCATGTAGTTCAAATTTTTTGCCAGTTTGTGTTCTGTTTTGATTCTGCTTGTGTGCTGGTGGAGTTGCTGTGGTTTGTATAAGACAAACCTAAGTGAGTGAAATGCACAAGGACTGCATGGCCCTGCTGCAGGAAAGCTCTTTTTCTCACTGTCCTGATGCATTCTGCAGTGAGATTGCCTTGCTAATCAGTTTATGCCCAAACAACTCAGAGAACAGGTTATAGTTCCTATAAGTTAACTTGAGAGAAATATAACCTCAGAGTGAATGGCGATCACATTCCAAGAAGGAGAAGGTGGAGTGAGGTGGGAGGCACGTGAATCACGCTGCCCTGATTTTAGACAAAAATTGGTATGTCCAGAAGTGAGACAAAGGAAGTAGACAGGATATCTTGTAATAATCAAACCAGGAAGCGTTGCCACAATATCTTCATACCTATGATGTTCTAATGGTCAGGTTCAGAGCATTTGTCTTTATACGGCATTGACTGGATTCCTCCATTATCATCCCAGGTTGCCTCGTTGCCATTTCTACTGAAAAAAAACACCTTTCAAAAAAGTGTTTCCATGCCCAGATTTCCTGTAAATAGTCAGCTCCAGGTCCCGATATGCGGCCAATACATTCACGTGGCTAGCAGAGTAGAATTAGAGAAGAAAGAACATTTATGTCACTTGGGAAACTCTAAGATATGTTTAGATTCATCCTAAGAGGGAGAAACTGTCAAGACACTCATTAAACTAGGAGTGTTTTGGGTTTTTTTTTTTGCAGTCAAACACAATACATTGACTTGGAAATGTTGAAATTTTCTGTAATATATTTGATAGAAACAAAAGATTTCCCTATGTCCTCAGGTATTCAGTATTTTGAAACAGTTCTGAAAATAGGTTTAAAATGAAAATTTTTGATTGGCTTGGAAATTTAAACTTCAGTTATGTTTGAGCTAAGAAAGGCAAGAGAAAGAGAGAGGAGAGTGGTACCAGGTGGTTTTACCATGGGAGGAACCAGGTGGCGTTGCCATTGCAGGGCATAAAATAGGGATCTGTCAACTGGAAATGTGAGCCAGGCAAGATAACTGTAGGCACGAAAAGTGCCATTTCAGCATGTTACTCCTGTCCAGAAACAAAGTGATTGGGTGTGCACCACAGTGCCTGGAAATGTGGCCTCGTGGTTTCTGGAGCCGAGCTGGTTTGTGCACCATCAGTGCAGAAGTATCTGTGCTGCCCTCATCGGTACTGGTAATCCAAGGCTGCCAAGTGCACAGCCTGCTCAGACACCTCTGTGTCTCTGTGTTTTGGGGGAATTACAGTCTCAATCAAGCCTGGATGGCTGCAGGTCTCCTTCTAGGGAATCAGTTAATCAGAATAAGGTGCCTGCGTTATCTTTTTTTGTTGCTGAAAGAGTGTGCCATTTTCCTGTAGAGGTTCTCCTAGCCTGTATATGAAAAAGTGAGAAATAACAAAACTCTCCTATCAGGGACAGGAAAGGCTGGTAGTGGTAAGTGTCAGGCACAGTGAAGACCAAGAGAACTTCCAAGGTCTTTTCTTACAGTTTGTCAAATCCTTGACTGGCTTTTCCACAACTCGTTCCTTGTACCTTATAAATAATACTTAAGTCAACACAGACAATTGTGGCTACTGGTAAAAACCACAAAGAGCAGTTAAACACAATGGAAATGACTTATTCCACCATTTGTTTCTGCTTTGGAACAAGTAAAAAACTTTTGAAAAGAAGTGAGTCATTTTTTTTTCATCCATCTTGGCTTTTGTCTGCTCAACGAAGTGTCCTTTTTGTGTACAGTTGTGGTCTTCACATTTTTGTTGCTTTTTATTTATTTACTTTTTTTTCCG
The DNA here is from genome assembly GCF_002078875.1 of Numida meleagris. NCBI lineage: Eukaryota > Metazoa > Chordata > Aves > Galliformes > Numididae > Numida > Numida meleagris. The sequence goes on from NC_034412.1 coordinate 10,097,006, forward strand.
CTTTGCTTTCTTGGTTTAGAATTGTCTCCCAGTGACAACTGCTAGCACCACAGAGCTAGAACCTGGTAAGAGATGAAGAAAACCGCCATGCCTTTGGGGAAATGACTCTGCTACCTTGCCAAAAAACATGTTTGGCAAGTTTATAAGCCAAGGTGGAGTTGAAGTTCCCTGAGCCTTTCTGCCCTCCTTGAAAGATGTCAGGTGGGAACCTCAGCAAACCTAATATCTTGAGTAGCATCTCCAGGGTTGGGCAAACTGGTTCAGGTAGAAGAAATTGCAGTTCATACTGAACCTTTGCCCATTTCTTGATAGACCCAGCCTGAATTGTATCTTCTTCCACCTCACAAACCCTGAATCTGGCACATGCCTGTCCTCAGAATGGAGCTTTCATAGATGATGTGAAACGTATGGCTGATATCTTAAAATCTTTCTCTTGCATGTCTGCACCTCTACCCTCCCTTGAGGTTAATTGTTTGAACATCAGCCAGTATTTATTCCATGCATGCTAATCTTGGACTGGTGTGGGCTTCAGGCCTCCACTGGAGCATTACTCCCCACAGGGCCACAAACCAACACATCCCTTTGCCTTTGCTAAGAGTGTGTTAGGAAGTAGGGGTAGTGGGGATGCATGTGGTTAGCCTAAGAAGCCACTTGTCATTTCTGGAGAGTCTCTGTGGTTTTTATGAGGAAAACAATTGAATGGTCTTCCTCTGAGTTGACTGAAAAATTAGAGTGGGGGGCTGAGTGGAGAGAGGTGGAGTGGTTGATTTTTAACCTTAAGGCAATCTCGGTAATTATACCTCTGTAGACAACAGATCTTTGTAGAGTAAGATATCTCTAACATTTCCAGTTGTATTAGCCACAACTCAGTGCTGAAAGGGTGACCAGGCACTCACCCAGCCCTTGTTCTAGCTGCTCTAGGGAAGTAAAACAATTAGCCTTACTTTGTAAAAGGATGTTTGACCTTCTGTGGAAGGATCTGACCTCCTGAGATGTGTTCCGTGGCATGGGGAGCATATGTTGACCCACCTGTATAAAGAGCTGTGCTCAAGGAGAAGTCTCACTGGAGAAGTAGCTGGAGGACATCTATGTTATGTATGGAAGGAAGAACTACAAAAGCAATGAAAGAAGGCTTAGAAGAAAGAAAAAGCTTGAGGCAGAAAAATCCAAGATATTTTCTGGCATGGTGTCTTCTGATACTTATCTCTTTTGTATTAAAAAAAAAAAAAACTAAGGAGTGAAGAGCAAGGATATGTACTACATCCCTGAAATATGTATGAGGTGGCCTTTAGACTGGGGATATCTTCGTCCATTTTGTTACCGAACTCCGGCGAATCCTGTCAACCACAGGATGACATCAATACAGGCAGTAGGGATTTTGGTTTAAGGTAGTTCAAAATATAGGCTGTTCCAGTTTATTGGGTTATCCAGAAACTGAAGCTGAATCTGTAGACTCCTGTTGCCTCTACCAAGGAGAGCAAGGGTATCACTTTCCAACTGCTCAAGCTAATAACGTCAGCAGCTCTTCTGGGCTGGAAATCAGATAACACAGCAATACTCCTCTGGCCTTAAACTCAGCTCAGAAGATGCTTCTAGGGTTCTTCCTGCAGCTGATACCCTGTTGCCAATCTTCATAAAACAGAAGGCCTTCTGTTTATATTTTTGTTTCCAAATGACAGGGGTTGGCAGATTATCTGAATACTCTGTCTGTATTTGCCTACTTCCAAATCTGTTTACAGTATAAAAGTGTCAATATTTTTTCCATGTAAGGTGATATAAGCAACTGCCTTGCTGTTGACTCAACTGAGGATTACTAATTTCAAAAGCTAGTTAACTCATCAGCTTGCATTCCAGGTAGAAGTGCGGTGCCTTCTACTTCTGGGAAGCTAACAGTGAGAGCTGCCTGCGGCCCAGGGCTAAGCCAGGGCAGAGCACTGAGACGCTCCCATTGGGCAGGTCCTTCAGCTGCCCAACATACAAGCTGGGCTGGTGGGGAATGCTCTATGGGATGCACTATTTCAGGGTCTCTTCCTCTAGTTCTTTGGGCAGCAATTTCCTGAAATTTACCCACCACTTCATTTGTGGTGGGTAGCTGCTGGATTTCTTTTCCTCTTCCTAGCATGATATTATTAAACTTGTCCCTCTAACTCGCATCTAATGCAGCGAGAGCAGCAGAGCAGGCTTAGTGTAGGTTTGTCAAGGTGCTTGCAGGGGGACTTGCCAGCCCAAATCCCGCCTATCTAGGTCATAACTGAAATTCTTTTGTTACGTGGTAGCTGTGGAGTGCCTTTAGGAAATAGGTTGGTTCCATCTTGTGCTGAGCTATGTCTTGCTCCAAGCAAAGAGATACTGAGTCTGAATGTGTACAATCTATGCAAGACCTGTGCGTGCTCAGCAGTGCTTGTACTCTCATTTATACATCTTTGAAATACCAGGAAGTGGCTTAGTAGAAATCCATCCGCTCTATTTCCTTTTACCTTAAAATGCTCTTGAGATGGCCATGAGAACGTAGCACAGGCTGTCTGTATTTATCTGCCTCTACTTTGATTTTTTATTTGTTCTGCAATTATCCTGTAAAACACTGTGTATGCTTTAAGGCATGAGTGTGTTGTTTTTTGTTTTGTTTTGTTTCCCAGCTTTGCTAATCCCCTTCTTTTGCACAGATGAGATTTACAGTCCATTTTTTTTCTTAAGGAAATAATGTCCCACAGAGGTCTGCCCTAGGGTTGGAGGAGCTGCATGAGTGCTCTTCATTACACTAGAAACGAGTGTTAATTAAGCTCTGCTGGAGTTAATTTACTTGTAGCTCCTTGTTACAATAGAGCAGATTTTTATGTATGTACTTGGTTTTGCATTTGACCATGTATATGGATAAAATGAGGTCAGAATCTAAATGGAAGATGTCATAATGTGGGAGGATGTCCACCTTAGTAGTCTGTGCACATGTCCGTGCTCTGTTGGCATTTTAGCTTGGCATAAAATGGCTCTCATCTAATGAATGTTTTTGTCAGCTTCTGTGGAAAATATCCTAAACTTGTCAAGCCTATTCATATTCTCTGTCAATGCCTCGGGGCATCCATTGTGCCCACACAGCATCTGTTTCATCGTCCAATTACCTATCGGAATGCAGTGATAAGTGAAAAGCAGCACTGGGGGACCAGAGTCAAAGTTCAGTTATTGGTACCAATATATTATTGATCGGACTAAATGAACTTAGTAGTGTTTTTCAAATTTTTATGATTCCATGATTATCAAAAACTCTGACTGCTTTGGTGATTTGCTGCATCTCCTGCATGTAAAAGAACTTAATGTAGATGGAGAAGGCAAAGAATGGGACAAAGGAAACCTTGACCCTGTTTTTCTGGTAAGGACCTATTGCACAGTTTCAGCAATGCTTCTTGAGGTTGTGTTGGGAGGCTGCAACCAGCTCTGCTGTAAATGCGAGAGCATCCCTCCTCCAGAGCTGAGGGCAGCTCAGTGTTGTGTGGGAAGGAGGGTTGTACACCAGCCCTGCAGTCACTTCTTAAAGAAAAGGCTTCTTGGACCCTCTGAGTCTGCCCAGAGATGGGAACCAGCACCTCCTGCTGACTCACCATTGGCTCATTTTGACTAAAACCTTGATAGTTTGGACAGATCATCTCTTTCAGTGATTAAAAGGTTACTCTCCAGGCCAGCTGGGGAGAGGGTGTGCTCTGAACCTTCTTGACAAGAGCAAGAATCTCCCTGCTTATCTCACTTGAAATCATCTATTTCACATTCATCATCTGAATTCAATTAAAAATAACCTGCAGCTGTAATTGTTAAGGGCTGTTTTTAACTGAGCACCCTTCATCCCAGAGACGCTGGGATTTCCCCCTGCAGTTTCAGGAGCAGGTGGTCAGTGGGAAATTCCTACAAGCTCCTTTGTGTAGGGTTGCTCTTGGGGGCTAGTCACAGCATATCAGATGTGACTTTGCATTCATCTCTGTGGAACAGAAGGTCGATTTACTATCCCCCCCTGCCCCCAACCCATTTCTATCAATAACCAGGAAAAACTGTGTGAAATGCAGAGCTATAGGATGCAGATCTGCTCTTGGGTTTTCACAGTGCGTGCATTGTATGATAAGAGCATCATCTCATGATCACCTGTAAGGAAGCTGGTGTGATGTATGCTGCAGTGTGGTGACAGTCTATGACACAAAACCATTTTAGTCCATTTTGAATGCATAGCATAAGTTCCCTGAAACATTTTTGTGACAAGCATGGTTTGTATCATAGAATTAGAATGAATTAGAAATGAATGTGTTTGGAGAGCGTTTAAGCATTCATTCATCATCCTTCTCTTTTTTGTTAATGGGAAGTTTCCTGTTAAGAACTGGGTGAGGCACTGCCTTGCAGAAATGTTCACAAGCAGTGTGAGAGATCCTTGCTTTTGTTCCTGTGGTGTGGGAACTCCTCAAATTCTGGGCACTAGTACCCCAGGCTGAACTTCTGCAAAATGCATTCATCTACTGCAGAGACATAACTTATTGCAGGGGAGCAGAGGGCCTTGATTTGCCTCGAGTTGTCAGCTCTTCTATCATCTGTCCCTGTTACCAGCTACCCTGGTAAAAATTTCCTATGCATTTTTTCTTTTTAATTAGACTGAATATTTGTGGAAAACTTAAGCCTCAGTGGTTTAACTCTCCTCTCTGACTAATAGCAGAGAAAAATGTTAAAACTTGTTACTCTCTTTTTATTCAGCTTGGCACGTAAGAAGAAGTAGTTTACTCAGAGAAAATTTGGAATGGAAACACTCTTGATTCCACACAAAGGCTTTGAGTGTTGTGGTGAAAATGGCTTTTGATTAGACGAAGTCATAAGCCCTTGAAATCCTCATATGTGCAATGTAAGAAGTGGAATCCTTCTCTTACAGCTTGTCATCGCTGCATAAATCTAAGCTCTGGGTACTGCTTTGAAAAAGCTTTGGATCCAGTGCTGCTCCTGGGGCAGAAAAGGCAGGACAGCTTCTTCTCTGTTGGTTTACTAGGGCAACAGGGCAGCCTTTTTCTGATTCACAGGCCAAGCCAACGTCTGCTGTGCATCTCTCACTCCATTTAAATAGGCACCTTCAGTGAGGAGCAGTTCTGTCCTCCCCCTCCCCCCAACTGGGGCTGTGCTCATTGCACACTCCCTCATTTTGTGGCTTGAGAAGCTGTATTTCTGCTTCAGCTGAGGAATTCAGTCTCCTCCTTCCCTGCCTCCTCTTCCCTTAATGCAACCAACCATACTAAGTTGAAAAGATACTTGGCATCCAAACTAACACACCCATGCTGTACCTCGTCCAAGTTTACATCTCCAGAGCAACTAACCTAGCAGCCCACTGATGACTTTTCAGTGGCAGCATAGAGGTGTCTCTGGGGCTGGGGTTCAGCTCCTGTTCAGATGTGCCTCCCTCCAAAAGCCCAGCACTGCTTGTTACTTCCATTGTGGTGCTGCAGAAGTGTTTGCAATCAGTGCTGCATTGCAGCTGAAGCCAACACTTGTGTGCTGGGGAAGCTCTGCTAACACACCTGCTCTGGGCAGCTCTTTCCTCGCAGGCTGTGAGCTCAGTGTTGCTTCCTTCTGCAGCAAAGCTACCAGTACCATTTTCCTCTCAAGCCAGTGGAAAAGAAAGACTCGTGAAATGAATGCATTCCTAGGCTCTCTTCCTCCCCTGCTGAGATAGATCATGGCAATTTCTTCAGCTTTAACTGCAGGCAAGTGCTTCCATGACTGGCCAAGACTGTGAAGCCAGATTTCCTATTGCTTTGGTGACAACTGCAGGGTTTTTTGTTGGTGGTTGTTTATTTTTCCTCAAATGTTAGTTTTTTTTTTTCCCCAGTGTGCCATACTGGGGCTACCGTGCACTAATAAGCACTAGAAATCCACAGCAAAGAGATTCCCTGGTGGAGGAATGGATTCCGTGCCACCTAAGAAAATAGTCTCCCCCATAGGTACTTCTGTACCTAACTTCATGAATATATTCATGTACCAATTCTATCTGTTAAAAGCTAAAGCACAATTACAACCTTCCCTTTAAAGAGCCCAGGCACTTGTACTTTCTTTTTGCCCTGCCACCAAGTAGCACAAAACTTGTAGGAATTCAGGATTTTTTCTGAACCTCTGTCAGCAGGAGTGGGAAATTGGCCAGCTCTCTTGCAAAGGCAGAGGGGAGATTCAGATTAGATGTTAGGAAAAGAATCTTTACTCAGAGGTGGTGAGGCCCTGTCACCGCTGCCCAGAGAGCTATGGGAGCCTCATCCCTGGAGGTGCTCAGGGCCAGGTTGGATGGGCCCTGGGCAGCCTGAGCTGGTGGGTGAGGGGCAACCAGCCCACAGCAGGCGGTGGAGCTGCTTGGGCTTTAAGGTCCCCTCCAACATAAGTCATTCTATGGTTCTATGAAAGCCTCTACCTTCTGTCAAAACCTTCATGAAGGGAGATGGGAGCTCAGCATTCAGATGTTGTAACACAGAGAAGCAGTTCCTGAAGAAAGGCACCTTGATGGCTTTCTGGAGGATTCTGTTCATGTGGTACAGGGGTGTAAGAAGGAACACTTTTGTCTTTTTATTATGCTTGAGAAAATGGCTACGTTCTTGCAGTTGATTTTTGAGCTTTGTTTCCTTTCCTGCTCTGCTTCTTTTCTATCTAACATCATCTTATATATATAATAGATAGTCTTATACAGGATGGTTTTCATTCACTGATTCCCAGAAGGTCTTTTTCAAGTGAGAAGAGCTGCATCATCAGGAACCAGTTGCTGTACACGCCTCACCTGAGCCAACGAGCCTCTCCCTGCCATGGCACTCTTTGCCCATTTCCATCAGTCTGATACCTCTTAAGGGATATGTGGACATCTCCTAGAGCTGGTTGAATCCCAAGCCACGAGGCTTTACAGAATCATTCTAAGCAGTCCAGTAATGTCCCTTTACCCTGTGCTGATCACATGGCAATTTCAAATGACTTGAGCATTTCACATTTTTGTGTAATCTCCTTAATGTGGGGGCACTTTGGGAGCTCTCAGATTTCAGGGAGTTCAGGGTAATTTTAACTTGCTGGAACACTACAAGTTTCCACAGATCTGAAAGCAGAGGTCTGGTGGGGTCTGGGAAATGAGTGGCTGGGGAGGCAGCAGGTCTATCTGCCCTTCTTCTGGAGGAGGCATTTACTGAACAAATATTGTCATTGCTTGGAGAAATAAAGGTGCCAGAGTGCCAGGGAGATGGGCACATGCTTATTTGCAGAGGTGAGCTTTTCAGATCAGGCTGAATCGTGAAGAAGCTATTTGCTGGTGAGCTGGACTTCGTTTTACAAGGTTACCATTCAGTCCTGTTTTATTGGCAGCACGTTGACACAGATTATTATGCAAACTCTCTGAAATGCTTATCTGCGGTTTGCTGCTGCTGATCTATAAACACTTCTAATCTCCCTGCCTCCATCTCTCTTCCTTCTGTGTTTTGTGAAGTGTTACAGGAGGAAAAACTCTTTGGTGTGGATGTTTCCTACCCTTTTACTTTCCAGTGATTTTGGGGAAGTGTTTGGTTCTCTGGTCATCTGGTCAAACTTCATCTTTGATCATCCATTGATTCTTACTGACGTTATTGAAGTGGATTTTTAAAAGAAACAGCTAAGCTGTGGATACAAGTTTATTCCAGTTTTAAAGTAGACAAACTAAGGGAAGATAGACCAATGCAACGTACACAGCTTTGTTAATGTTAATCATCCAAAGCTGGATGATGTTTGAAGGCTGGTGGTGTGCTCCAGGCAGAGACCTGGTGAGCCTGGTCTACTGTGACAGCTCCTCAGACCCTGCTATAGACCAGTCTTGGTCCCCATCCCCCAGAGCTGGAAGGAAGAGCAGAAAATGTAGCATGTGAATTACCATGTTTCACCTGCTGGTTGATGAGGCTTGCAGGGCACCAGCTCTGCAGTATAAATTGACATCCCTCCATCCTGAGCACATCACACTCCCTACCATCCCCAAACCAAACCTCTGTGCAGGAGGGATTCATGTTGAATTCAGGACTGAGCCCTGCAGGGCCAGGGCTGCCTCTACCTACACCTGGGAGAGACACAGGGAAAGGAAAGGAGCCACTCAGTCACTAACTAGACTGCAGCTGACAGCAACCGATTGTCAGAGGCAGCCTAATTTAATTAGAGCTGAACTGGATCATTATTTAATGAGATCTGAGTCTAATTAATTTTCGGAGTCACAGTATGGAAGATGCTTTGTTCCTTTAGAATAGATAATTAAGTGAGGTGTACGCGGGTGCCCTGTGCCCTGCTGCATTTGCAAAGGGTTTGTTCTTTTTCTTATCTCCATCTTATTTGTATGAGCACTTTGGAATTAGGAATTAATTGTTTTGTTTCTGCTGATGTTGGGTATAATTATCTTGCTTTAGAAAGGCGGAATTTGTCTAGGACCCGGGGCTTTTTCTCCCAGAGCACACTGAGCAGAACCACTCTTGAGATTGCAAAACTGAGGATGAGTTACGCAGGGATGATGAGCTGTCTCTGAAGTGCTCTGAGCTCAAGCTACTTCGGGTCAGGGACGGAGTGCCCAAGCAGGAGGCACTGTGGAGGGCAGGTGATGGTGTTTCACAGTGCCAGCTTTGGTTGGTTTCCCAGGGTAGATGAGCTAAATTTCATGTGGCTTATTCTCACCTTCTGTTCTGCCAGAGCTGAACGACGCACTACTGTGCTCAGCTGCCTGTGTCTGGCAAGAGGAGATTTGGTCTGTTCCTGTTTGATTTGTAGTAGTGCAGTGATGCACTGGATCAGAACAGCCTGGTTGTCTTGTTCCCCACACCCATAGAAGCCCTGGGGATTCCAGCATATGCAAGCGTATGTTAACATCTCAGTAATTGAAGTGACATTCATTTGCAAGCCATAGATTAATATTTTGAGTTTTAATGTTTCTAGAATAGTGTGTGAATCGTTCTTCCTTGGCACCAGCAATTAACCCACAAGGTTCAATACCCAGCAGGTCATTTCCATTAGAAAGCACATGTTTGAGCCCAGCTTTCTTAGAAGGTATCAAGCTTCACAAATAAAAAGGATTCATCAAGAACAAAGAGCTTCATGGTTCCTGGCACCTGAGTTAGTGTGAAAGAGAGAGCTTTCTCCACGATTTTTTTTCCTCCCTTGCTTTGCATGCTTTTGTGGGCTGTTTGCTCCTTCACTGGACATTTGGTGCAGCCACATACACATGTAGTATGAGCCAGCAAGGAAACCATGTGGCAATTGCAGGAGTCATTGACCATATGCCCGAGCTCTCTGCTGCAAAAGCTCCTTCACTGAAGATGAAGGTCGTGGCTGTATGACCAGGTTAAGACATTTAAGTTTCACTACACATTGTATATCAAGAACAGCAGTGCTTGCCCTACTTCAGCTCGTCCCGTCAAGCCAAGAGAACTGTAATGGTAACTCATTGTGCAAGCTGCCCTTATTGGAAAGAAAAGGAATAGCTTATACTGACAACTGATAGAAGCTAGGTTTATATCTGCCGTATCCGTAGAATGATTTTTGCCCCCATCCATGCCTTTGGGGATCCCCTCCTATTTCAGTGTCCTTCTAAGATGACAGCAAAAGATGGCCTTCAGAGGGCTATTGCAGAGTAGCAGATCCCTCAGTTCAGCTGCACAAACAGGGTGATCCGCCTCTGCCAACTTCAGCTTCTACACCTACATTTTCATCTTTGGAAGAGACCTGTGCTGAAACATGTCTTCAGAGAGACCTTACAGCCTTAGCTTTGGGACTCCACCTGTCCTCTGCGCTGGGGTCTGTCTGTTGGATGCCGTCTGCTATAATCACGCTTTCCTATTTTTAATTGCTTCAGGGCTGCTTTTTACTCACTGACAGTTATTATTTTTTTTCCCCTCCTACACATCACTTTACACCTTTCAGATGGTACAAACCCCTTTGATTTTCCACAGAAACTCCTAGTGAAAGCCATTCTGATGTTCTCACCTCTAGGGCTCCCTGTTAGCCTGCTGCCAAGATGGCGAAGTAGACCTGGCAAAATGCATTCCCTGTTTCTTTGTGACTGGAGCCCTGGAAAGCCATGCTGATGGCTGCATTAGTTGCGTTCCTGCTGGGGTGAGCTTGACTCCTAGCTCTTGGTGGATGTTTCCAAAATGGGCTATTGCTCCCTCACCTTTCCATGTGGCAGCAGGAGCAGCAGCCCCAGGGCTCTCTGCCCTTTCTCTTACCCTTCCCAGCTCTGTGTCCCAGCTCTGCCCCTTTCCTGCACTGCTGGGAACTCTCGAGCTGCCTCGGGCACAACGAGGTGCCTCGTGCTCGCCTTGATGTGGTGGCACAGGAAAGGCGAGGTGAGGGTGCTGAGGGTTGGAGCAAGAGAGCCTGAGAGCAGGTGCACTGCGGTTAGGGCAGATGACTCCATCCAGTTACTCATCTCCGAGCAGGTCTCCACTTATTCCTCTCTTTTCTTTTCTGGAAAGTTACTGTAATTCGCTTATTTATGATGCTTTCTGTCCCTGCAGGCAGGATGACTTGTTTTACTGCTATCCACTCACCTGCAAATCATTGCTTTAGGTCAGCTGCAGCACCCAAGGACAGCCTGAACCTACTGAATACTGTCTCCAGCCTGGTTTGCACATTTCCTAACCATCTTGAAATGTGCAAGTAGTTCATCTCCAGTTTACTGATGGTCTCACCTGAGGTGATTCTGGATGTACCACGAGGGATGATGCACGCCCTCGACACAGAGCCTGGCAGGGTCACACCTGACCTGAGGGAGAGGATGGCAATGTACTGTGTGCAGGCAGATGCAAGCTCCGGGCTGGACAAGAGCCAGCGCTGGTCTGAGCTGCATGGTTGTGGCTATTCCGGTGCCAGCATTACTGGGGATAAGGGTATACTGGCCAGGACTTTCAGCCAGGCTCATGTAACTTACATGGGCTTTGGTCCTGGTCTGAGCAGAGCTCACTGTGTCTACTCAAAGAGCAGGGCAAAGCAGCTCAGCATACTTATCCCACAGATATGCCAAATGCGTGTCTGTAGAAGCCAGTAATCGATCCCATCCAGATTCCTCACCATTAATCTTCATCTCCAGCTAGCATCACACGTCTTGAGGTCAACAGTGTTGAGATCAGCCAAAATCAATAAAAATCTACATTGTTAGTGTATCCTTAGTGCAGTGCAGCTGTCCTTGCTATGCAGGGAGCATAACTTAATCTCCCAGCACGATGTGTTGAATTTATTGCTTGGCGACATTCAGTGGATATAGAGTGGTGGTGGGTGGGGAAAATCCTGGCTTTTGATTCAGAATTCGTACTACAGCTGTGAGTAAAAACACACATCTGATGTGCTGACTCAAAGCACACGGCTCCCATCCAGGCTGAAGTCTCTCACCCAACTGCTTAGCTTTCCTCCTCTCTCTGCACTTATTGATCTGGCTGGTTCCAGGTGGATGCAGACAGGGTAGAAAAAGGCAGATCAGGTACAGAAATAATATTGAATAAAACTGCTCATCGGTGGGAAGTAAGCAGTCCTTAATCCTTTCATGTAAGGAAAAAAAAAATCATTCAAATTAAGAGATTGTTTTCCTTTTAACTTAGCTCTTGAAAAATGCCGCAGTGAATTATTTAATCTCCTTAAGCAGATCCCCTCATCTGGCTCCCTGGCAGGCATTTGCTCAGCGTCTGTGCCACTCTCTGAGCACAAGAAAAGCTGTTCACGATGTCGGCTCCTGCTCTAAGAGGGATTTCTGAAAACCTTTTCTCCAGGCTGCTTGCTTGCTGAGTGCACCCCAGGGCACGAGAAATGGGAAAGTACCAACAGGGGAATGATACAGCTATAGCCCATTAATTAAAATGAAGAGGCTATCCCAGCGGCAAAAGCCTTAAATCAGTGAGAATTCTGCTGCGACTTGAATAAGGACTGAGTTTCATCCCAGGTCTGTGTGCCATGTGTCCTGGTTTTGTGACTATGGAGCTTCACTTCTGCTTATAGTTGGGTTTTGCACTCTCATTCACAGATGGTCCTTATAAGAACTGGCTTTGGTCACCTCTCTGATGGTTACCATCAAAGCCTAAACCAAGCAGTCACCTGTGAGAACTGGGAAGCCACCAGTCTGCAGGAGATTTGCACAGATAAGTGAGGCTGTGGCTTGTCTGAGGTCAAAGAGAGCTCAGCACATGGCTGTGGAAAGCTTTGGGAGATCTTTGGAAAATGCTAAGCTTTGATCTACTTCTCCTTGAGGTCAAAGCAACTCCTATTATTCTGCTGCTGATTTGCTTGTGGGTTAAAGTTGAGCTAGAATTACAGAGCAGGACTTTCTGGCTTTATTTCTGCTACAAACTTCAAGGAAATCATGGAGAACTGCTTCTTTCCATCCCTGATGTTTCCTGCAGAGGTATTCTCAGTGTGCATGTTATCACCTTACGTGATTTAAAATCAGCTGGAGTCTAGGACATGTGAGCACATGGTTATGTGTATCCACACTGTGATCCCTTGCCCTGATGCCAGAGATAAATGCTTTGACTCTGGACTTCTATTACATTCTCAGAACCAAACCACTCAGCAAACCTGCCTCGTGATTCCACTCAACCCTGTCATAATGATTTTAGAAGGAAACCACAAGAAACGTGGTGGTTTTGGGTCTTTGTCAAAGCACAGCAGAATGGCGTTGGCTGAGCATTTATTTATTTTTTAATTCATTTTAACATTACATTCAGAGTGAAAGTCTGGGCATATACCTAAACAGACAGAAATGTAAAGAAGGCCTTGCACATGGTTGTGGTGAGAAACCACTGGATTTCATCCGAAAACTTTTTGGGGACACCAAAGAGAAAACAGATTAGAATGCGTGCAGCTGTGTGAAATCCCACCACGAAAACTGTGTGCTCTTCTGGGTTATTCTGCTATTTCTTAGTTCTCTTTTCTCTACAAAGCTCCATTTCCTTGGTACACATTCAAATTTCAGCTCCCATGAATCCAGTATTTTTGTCTCTTGCCTGCTTTCTTCATGTTATTCCCAGACACAAAAGCAGCCCAGCTCCCTCTGGCATAGCTGAAAACTGTGTCTGGGTGTGAATGCAGTGGCAGGCTACTGCTGTGGAACAAAATCTTCTTGTGATGAATAATCGCTCTGGAACTTGCTGGACATCTGACTATTTATTGTTGGTCAAGGAATTGCCTAGGTCAGTGGAGGTGTGAGTAATTCTAAAGCACTGGGCAGTTGCCTGGGTGGTGTGTAGGCACCTGCATACCCGATAGCTCTAAGCATGCTTGCAGTGCTGCATGGACAGGGCAGGGAGGAGGTGGCATGGTCAGGTGGCTGTATGTTGAGACAGCGGGCAGAGCTGCTTGGAGGGAGTTTGCAGGGCTGCAATCTGCAGCAGCTTTCTCCTCCTGGGCTGACCACCGTGCTGCTCCGTTTGCTGCCCAAGGACAAGGGTAGCCAGCCCCAGGGCTGATGCTGGCGGAAGCAAGTGGTGCTGCACAGGGCATCTGGTTGGTGAAGGTGTTCTCTGTGACTACGTTGGATCCAAGGCACAGGCCTTGAGCAAGTGACCTGAATTGTTCTTGTCTCTCTAGAGACAAGATATAACAATATCTTCCAACAATATATAACAATTCTAACAAACAATCCAACAATACCTGGGTTGGAGGCCACCAGCAGGTAGCACTAACGGGGCTCTCTGTGCCCTGGTGAGAGAAGCCTGCAGTTCTTTGGAAGCTGACCTAGCAAAGGCCCTGTGGGATTAATAACAACAGCGGGCTGCATTTGCAGAGCATGCTTTCCTCTTCCTGAGCACTTTACACAAGGATCCTAATGAAGCCAACCTTGTGCACCATGGTCTGAGCTCTCTTAGCGCTCTTTAACGGTAGGAGTTGTGAAATATTTGTTGCATCTATAATTAGGGAGGTGAACAGATGGCGAGAGCTTAGTTATAATTAAAGTGTAATGCACAGTGAAATAGCCCAATGCAGCCAGTGATTCAGAGGCAACCAAAGAATTTTAATTCTTTCTTTGCTGGGCTTAAGCTTCAATTGCAGGAATTGGGACTTCGGGGAAAGTTTGTTGCATCACTACTTACATAGGGACGTGGCTCTATATTAAAAGACTGTGTGGAAACTTTTGATTGCTATGTATTAAGTTATATTGTGTGGTCTTATTTACCTTAGTAACTTGAAGTTGTATGTGAAAAGGCATGTGAATTGTTTAAACAGCACAGAATCTGCATTTTGCAATCTATAATAGCAGAGACTTTTAAAGCCTGTCTGCCTAATAATTGATTGTTAATGCTTTAGGATAAATTATTTGGCAAAGCATTAATTAAACGTTCTTAAGAATACATTTTATTTATAAAGCTGCTTTAAATGGTATTATCAGTAATAATAATTTAATGCATATTTAACACCACTTTCAAGCATGGGTCATTAGACACCTCGTGCCATTAGAAGTGGAAGCAAGTGGCTAAGCTGTTCATTTTCTAGGAGACAGGGCTAGCAGCTGAGACCAGGCAAAGAAATACAAAGAGGTGTTACTGCAAGCAGTGGAATAGGACTGAGCTTTTGCAGACTGTGGAAGTGAGTTATGCTGTGTGTTTTTTTATTGAAGTTAGGGCGGACGGAGGGCTGTAATACAACCTGCCAAGTATACAAGAGGCCAGCTCTTCCACAAGCACAGCTCTGGACCATTCCTGGAGACTGAGACAAGAGAAAATGCTACTATGAGCAGATTATGCTAACTTTCCCTTCCCTATCTTCTCAGATGACTTAGTGAAAACAGTCACCTGCATCTACTTGGACTACTGGGATATCTGTTAGCAGATTAGCGATGTGTCCCCTCTTTCCTTTCCAGGGGGCTGGAGATGGCTGAGTCAGGTAGCAGGTTTCCTCAAAGCTAAGATCATCCTCGGGTGGCCCCTGTTCCTCCAGGTCCTGCCCCAGAAGACCTGGGTGGCACCTCCTGTAGCCAGGGTGAACGGATTATGGTTATGGATTATTGGCGCACAGCCCGTCACTGCTCAGTGTGTGCCATTGTACTGCGTGTCTGCTGCGTTCGGCTGACCCTCTGCTTCTGTCTAGGGCACAGGACCTGCGTGTGGGAGGTGGGCTCTGCAGGGCGTGCAGAAGCTGCACTTAGCAGAGCTAGTGCGGGCCCTGGGAGCTGAATGGGAATGCCCATGGCATTACGGTTTTCTCAACTGATGCTGTTTGAGTTGACTTGCACCATCCTTCAGAGTTCCTACCCTTGAGGAGAGTGACTGAAATGGTCACGAATGCTCCCCAGCTCTGGGTATACTTCAGACGTGGGCTTAGGAGGCAAAAGGTGACAAGGTGGACTCTGCTTCTGTACCCAGAGACCTGCCTCGGACTGACTGAGAGCCCCCGGAAAAGGCTGTGGGAAGGCAGGGGGCTGAGGAGGGACTGCGAGGGGCTGGATTTTGGCTTTGTGAGGAGTGGCAATAGGATGGGGGTGAGACCTAACTCCGTTTCGCTGGGACTCGTGCTTGCAGGACAAAAAAAAAAAAAAAAAAAGCGAGAGAGACAAAGGCGGCAGCGCTCAGCAGTGACGCCGCGCAGAGCACGGCCGGGCGGGGCGACACCGGCAGGTGGCGCTATAACGCACTGCCGCCGGCCCGGCCCCAGGGCGGCGCGCACTGCCCCGAGCGCGTGGCACCGCCGGAGAGGTCAGAGGTCAGGGGTCAGAGGTCAGGGCCGTCCGTGTGAGGAGCCCTCCGAGACACTGCGGGAGTCTGAGCTCTGCGCGCCCTAGTAGGTAGGTGGGTGCTCGGGGAGGAGGGACTGGGTTTCTAAAATTGCTTCTGTAGTAGGTGCCTGTTGTCTGGGTGGGTGAATAACGGTGATGCGGCCTGCCTGATGCACCTGGAGGAGAGCAGCACCAGCGCATCCCGTCCTGCGGATGCGAAAGGGACAAGGTTTGCAAGGCCGGAGCTGGGCTGGGAGCTTGAGGCAGAGCGCTGACCTGCCTGCTCCTGGGTGTTGAGGCTGGGTCGCAGCAGGAATTTAGCTTTGCATTGGGAGAAGCGTGAGGTGCGGGCTTAAGCTTCCGCCTCTTTGCGCTGTCAGCCTTGGGAAGGCCCCGGTGTCCCTCACAGCAGTGTTCTGAGGCTGCGCCCCCAGCAGCCAGGAGGGCAATTACTGCTTTGTGAAAACACCCACGCCAATGGAGTGCAGGCTGCTGTGCAGAGGATGTGCAGGTTTGCAAGCTTCCATCGCTGGTGGTTAATGCTGTGGGGATTTTTGCTTTAATTGCTACTGGTTCTCAAACTGGCTTTAATCCCGTCCGTTTGGGTATGCCTGCAGGAGCTGTGCTCACACCTCGGATTGCAGTAGAGACATAGCCTTAGTGCTGGGAAGTGGAGTCCTGGCAGGCAAGCAGTGAGTTTTTGCTGTATCCTGTTTGGAAGTGAGAAAAATCTATTGAGACCTATGCTTTTGCATGGAGGATTTGGTAAAAAGACAGAGACGTTTCTGCTTGCGTGCAGATTATGCAGAGATGGGGAAACACCAGGGGACAATAGCAGCAATAGCGAGACATTGCTGAGATTTAGCTCAGCTCTGACTCACAAGGAAAAGTTGAAGGGAGTGAATGAGGAGTGATGCGGCAATCTTCAGTCTGCAGAGTTCCTGTTTCCTCCACTGAGGCCAACGCCATCCTTGTGAGTGACTTTCGCTCAGAGGGAATGTCTCCATGTTGACAACTTTCTGAAAGCTTTATGCTTCACGTAGAACAAACCTCTCCTTTGACTCACTTATAGTACGGTGCTGCTATCTGCCACTGGTCTTCAGAAGCAGATAGGAATAGCCCCAGTACCTGTGCACTGACCTCTGTGGCATCTGATGTGTAAGCTTGGAAGTGGGAGCAAAGCTGAAGAAAACTCTGGGATGGGCCTTGGGGTGAGAGGCTGAGGGTGAGCCTGTGCTAGAGAAGTGAAGAGAAGCAGCAGGGAGCTGCTGGCCCTGCCCTGCCGCCCACCCTGCAGGATGCGGCTTCCAGGGTTATTGGTCCCAACCTGGGCTTGACCCCACAGGGCTCGCCGCCACTGTGTGTATTTGCAGCACGGTTCTGGCCAGAATGCCAGACATGTCATGTGGCAGCTGTACAGGGAGGCCAAGCCTTCCACCTACACAGCTCCTGCCTCTGCTTTGATATGCAACCCAGGCCAGACCCCATGGTGGGGTGTTGCCACCTGTCCCAGCCCCGCTCAGCCTCCAGCCCAGCTTTAGCCGAGCCTGGGGCCCCGCTGTGTCTCAGGAACGCCCTGAGATGGTGGCACAGCTGCAAGGACCTCCGGGAGGGAAATTCCCTCTGCCCAGCAGGTCTGTCGCTCTCTCTCCTCCTTTAGTGCAATGGGAGATTCCCATTGGACTCGCGCAGTGTCCTGCCTGCTCTTGAGGGCAGGGCAGGGACTGCAGCGCTGTTGGGGAGCTAACTGCAGCATGGGAGCCTGCTTTTTGGCCATGTTTCTGCTTTATCTCTGTCTCACATTCTTTCCCGTACCATAAGGACTGGATTTGTCTGCTCTGTGGCAGGCCAGGGAACAGCAGTTGCAGCTTGGTGATGTTCTGGTACTGCTCTCTGAGCTGCTTCCTTCTACTCTCTCTCAGTAGAGAGAACGGCCCTGGTGTTTAGGAAGAGCCAAGAGAAACTCCTCCAATGTTCATTTCCTTTCCTGCTGAAGGCATTACCCAAAATCTATGGTCAGCTTCAAGCCCACCTTCTTGTGACCTGCTGAGACAGGGTCCTGGGGATGAATGCTCCAGAAGCAGTTTATGATTCATTAAACTGTATGCTATTCCTTCTGAGAGCAGCACCAGCCTATGCTGCTTCCTGCAAGTGGATGGTGCTCTGACCATGCAGATGTGACAGACATGTCACCAAAGACAAACAGACACCTCTGAAAGTGGTTTTTGTTGTTTTGAGGAAGGTTTGAAGGGTGCCCTCCTTCATTTCTTCCTAGCTGTAGGTAACACTTAGCAGTCAACGTGAGCGTATTGCAGAGCTCCAGTGTTTGCTTGCACTGCAGACAAAAGGTGCTAGGGGAAAGTATTAAGTAAAATGGCTTTTTTTGTTTTCCCTTCAGTTTGCTTTTCTCTTAAGTCTCCTTCTCTCAATGCAAGCAGAGCAGGGGCAAAAGTTTGCATGAGCCCAAAGCCAGAAGTCTAACATTTGTGGAGCAGTGGGACCGAGATTTCTGCCAGCTGGAGGCTTCTCCCATCTCCGTGGTGTTTGGGTAGGTCCTCTGAAGCCTGTGAGATCACACACCTGCTACCCTTCCCCTTTCAGTGGGGTTGTTGGTAAGGGTCTTTCCTCTGGGAGTTCTGTTACTGGAATTCCTAAAGCCTTAACATCTTTGAAACCTTTAAATATTAGTAAAAATTTAGTTGAGATTGGAAAATGTGTTCTGAAAGGGTGTCGACATAGAGCGATCTTTTTCCCTTAGACAGCCAAAACAAAGATTTCTTATTAAAGTTTTCCGAACAAAAAGAATCCCCAAGTATCCCACAGTGTTCTCACTTTTGAAAGAAATTCATTAAAAAAAAAAAAATACAACCCACAACCACTCCCCTGGAAATCCCAAACTACGAAATAAATGTTTCATCCCCATAGTGTGGAGGGTGGGGCTGATTCCAGGCAAGTCCTGCAGCCAGCAGTTGGGAAGGTGGCTAAGAGCAAAGCTGGCACCTGCCTTTCCCCATCTTCCTGAGCTCCAAACCGCTCAGATCTGAGCTCCACATCCATGGTTCTGGAGCCTTGGAGGTGGCAGGGAACCGCTTCTCTCTTTTTCACCCTTGTTCAGGACAAAGGTTTGCATGCATCTTGGCACTGACTTTGAGTGGTGGTGGCAAGCAAATCCGTAGCGGTCCCCTCTGCTAAAACATATACGTATGAGAAACAGATGGAGTGGGTGCATGGAGGGGTAATGAGAGAATAGAAAAACAGCCAGGAAACAGCTGTGGGCTTTCCCAGACGTGGAAGCAGCAGCGACAGAGCGATGCCCTGCATTCTTGCCCACCTACACACATGCTTCCTCCGCATATCCCCATGCCGCCAGCTCACCGCAAGCGCTGTGGGCTGGGCTGGAAATCCACTGGCTAGACAGATCCCCGACAGCCTGGCTTCCGTCATGCTCCTGCAGGGCACGCGCCTGCTGCTGCTGGAGCAGCCTGCGGGCATCCCGGGGTGGGGAGGGAATGCTGGGGATATCATAAGCCCCTTTTCCTCTTGAGTTGCCCACCTTTGAGGGCTGCTACCACAAGAGCTCTGTTTCCCAGCAGATTTTCTTCAAGGCAGTGCGGATGGGGTTGGCCAAATAATGCTGTGCCCTGAGAGCCTCCCAGCTATGCACAGGGCACTGGCAATAGGCACACACCCAGCCTGGGGCTTGTGTTTCCACTGCAGGCTATGCTATGCAAGGAGCGCCCTGCAGCTGAGGGGAGGTTAACACAGTCTAGCTGCAAATGCAGATATCTACCCAAATTCATGCTGAATTTCTTCATTGGGAACACTTGGCTCTGCGCTGGCTGCAAGTGAGGGGAAGGAGGGAAGCTGGGGTTGGGCTCTTGCAGGTAGTTGTTGCCTGTCACCGATGGATTCCCATGGCTCCACTTTTGCACTGGGAAAAGCAAGCAGTGGACCTTTTCAAACATATCAAAGAATATCTAGATCTCTCTTGGAAGCTGAAAATGTCCAGCTCTCTGGCAAAGGTGGCCAGGTGCCGCACGTGCTGCCAACGTGAGCCAAACTGTGGACCATTTGTATTTGCCCAACCCCAGGCATGAGGACTGGTAAGGACGTTGGGCAGTTGGTGGCCCTTTTTCAAGTTTTTATGGAAATGTCCTTGCTAGACACCCATTGGTGCCGTGCGAGGGAGAAGAGAGCCCTGCTCCAAGCTACAGCTCATTACAATTACGTGGTGCTGCTTTTTAAAATTAATTACGTTTTTTCAGGAGCAGATATTCTTTTGGTGTGAATTATAAGCTGGAGACTGACTGCCTCATCTTGACTGGGGTGCTGCTAGACGTGTTTGGCTCTCAAAGCAGGAATCACAAGCTCAGTAGTTTGGGCTGTAACAAACTTGGACTGAAGGTGACCAAGGAACCGAGGACCACATGGAAAGGCATATGGATGTTGGATGATCCTGGCAAAATTCCTTTGGGTATTGCAAAGAGGGGCTTTTTGCATCTTTGCTGCTGTGCAGAGTTAATGAGGTGTAAGAGCAGAGTTAAGATTCATCTTTGGCCATTCAGGCAGCTAAGCAGCTCCAATCCCAGGAGCAGCCCTTGGGATGTGTGGGCTGACCCCATGGTGTTATCTGGCTAGTGAGGTGTTATCTGGCAGGTGAGGAGAAGGACCAAGAGCAGAGGGGCAGGTCTGGATCGTGGGGTGGGAGTTGTCCAGCCTTCCCCTGCTTCCTGCATGCTGGTCCTGGCACCCATGGCGTGCTGGCAAAGGCTTCTCTAGAACCAGTGGAGCAGTGCACGAGCAGTACCATTTTCACACAGCGTTTCCTTTTCATGAGACTTCTGTCTTCTAGGCTGAAACCTAGCAGGAAATACAAACTCTTCCAGAATGGACACGCTCATAACAGCTTGCACAAAGCCATGCCTGTCCCACAGGAGTGTGGTAGAGGAGATCCAGCAGGCTGCTGGTCCATCTCTGGGGGCAGGCAGGAGCTTTCAGCAGCATACTCCCATGGACTGGAGCAAGAGGCTGAGCCCAACCTGATGCCTCCCCAGCCAGGCTGATTGTCTGCACTCACGTGGATAGGAGCTGAGTCCTAAACCCAGGAGAGCATGGCCCCATGCTCCTGCTGAAATGGAGCGCATGGGGAGAAGACCTCCTTGTTCTTTGTCTTCAGTACAGGGCAATTGTTCAAAGCCTGCATCTCTCCACCAGCACAGCCTACTTTGGCTGTTCCCACACTTCTGCATGGTGCAGGATTGATGTTTTACTCCAGGCTGAAGCAGCATCCAGCAGCAAGGAAACCCTTAGCTTCAGTTAATAAACACATTGTTTGTGTCCAGCCTCTCTTCCCTAGCCAGAGCCGCTTACCGTAGTGAAAGTTGCTTGGGCTTGGGCAGGGATCAGCCCTGCAAGTTTACAGGATTCACAATTCACAGATGTTAGGAACTATCAGGCTGAGTGTGGGTGGAGAATGTCAAGTCCGAAATAGCTCCCCTGGCACAGGCAGCAAAGAAAATGTTTCCACATGACATTCTTTGAACCAAAATTTCCTACGAGGAAAGAGCAGAGGGAAAAATAAGAGTCAGTCACTGCCTTCTCAGAGGGCTTCAGCTTTTTGCTCAGGACTTTGGCATTCGTGCTGACATCAGCACAAGAGATGCTCGGTAGGTGAGCAATGGAGCAGCACCCTCTGTGTACACAAACATACATGTCTGCTGGAAGATGCAATCCCATTGGGTCATAGATACATGGAAGCTATTTTTTCCTGCTGGAATCCATTTTAATTTAGCTCCTGATTCATATTTCATTCATTCTCCAAAACCACAAAAACAGGATAGGTTTACAGCCTGTACTATTTGGATGAGTTGTGGAGGGGGAAAAACAGGGGAATAAAGCAGGTTGCTTTCTGGAATGATGGTCTGTGTCACTACGAGAGGAAAAAATCTAAGAAAAGGCAGGGGGAAGGAATTAGAGGCTCTCTTCTTCGTTTTTAGTTTATTTCAGGAAAATCTAATCTTCCTCTCACCTTAGGCAGAGGTGGACTTAATTTTGCTCTTATTTCTTCAGGCTTTAGTGGTTTGAAAGATACATCATTCCTGTTTTCTTTCTCCTTATTTCTCAGGATATTTGAAAGTATTGTAATTTTTCACATGAAAAACATATGTAATATTTTCAGAACGCTAACACAAATATCTCAGTTTTCTTTGACAAAAAACATAAAAAGATACGGAGTGAAACATGAACAATTACCTCTGATGCTTTGGGGGAGGGAGGGGGGCAAGAAACGAAGGGGAGACTGAGGCACAGGAGTTCAGAGCTAAATTTAAACGAGGAATTTCCCTGTATTTTGTCATTCTGCTTTTGAAACTGCAGCCACAACAGACAGTTTGAACTGTGTTGAGTGAGAGGCTGAAAAAGAAAATTTCCCCAGGCTGTGTCATGCAGGTATCAGCCCCAGGGAAGCTTTTAGAGCAGGACGAAATGCAGCGCGGGCAGGGGAAGCTCCGGCCAGCTGGAGCTGAGGATGACCTGCGGCTGAGGCACTTTGCAAAATTGCAAGAGCTGCCAAAATTAAACTGTGAAGTCAGGCGGGAAGGCAACCAATGGCCGACGAGATCAGAAGTTCAGAGATGCCCCAGATGAGCTCCCAACAACAAGTGCGGCCGACGTACACCGGAGTTTATTAAGGATGTTGAGAGGAGGGGAAATACTGGCGCAGAAGATGCCCAGCTGGTGAGGAGGGACGGGTGGTGATACTCAGGTCACTTGATGAATCCCATTGGCCAAGCCCCTGGGAGATCCCACCCATCTGCAAGTGTAAAATAAATCTCTAAAGTTGTATCTCGCGTACCACTTGACCTTATTGCTTTTGGCCGGCTGGCTTTGTATCTATTTATTTATTTATTTTTATGCCCGTACCCTCAGAGGGGCTGGAAGGAAATGAATTTTGAAGCGGCGCCTTTCACCACCTTGCAGTACTACCCCGAGCCCTGCATCCCGCGGTGAGTCCCGGGCGTGACGTAGCCCTCTCCTATCGCGGCTCTGATCTCGGTGACTCGTGTAATTGTTAACTTGCCGCTATCGGCCGGGGGCAGCTGGGCTGCACGCGGAAAAAATGTGCCGCTCTCTTCATGCTCAGTGGAGCTTACTATTATTTTTGGCTTTCTAACAGGTTACTGTTTAATTATAGGCATCCGCTTGAGATATCGGCCTCTTCCTCTTTGGCGTTAGAGGAAAAATGTAAGATAAATAACGTGAAAGCTGATAGTGTTTTGGAGGTGAAGGTTACTCAGTGCTTTGGGAAGCGCACGGGTTGCTCTCGCTTTCTATAGCAATGTATGTTTATTTGTTTCTTTAAGTGAAAAACTCCTGGACAGAACATAAGCTTAATTATTAAGCTCTGAGATTTGGGAGTAATAAGGATTAATAATAAGGATAAATAAATAATTTAAAAGATCCAGAGAGGAAACAACTCCTTCTAAGGGAATGCATGTCTCAAAGAATATTTTTTCATTCTGTTTAACAGCCAGCACAGAGCCTGACAACCACTCTTATTTTAGCTTTGTTGTTAAGCTGAGTTTTAGAACTTTCCAGCAGATAAAAGAGCATGTCCGCACGAGGTATCACGGTGTCACATTGTCGGTCTGTTTGTTTCTCCCAATAGGAGATACTATATTTAAGCATGTAAATGACATGTAGATGGTATTTTTCCAGTCGTAAAGTTCGGAGAGGTGAAATCCTCAGAGCGCGGTCGCTTGTTGGGCTGCTTTAAGGCTCCTTTCTGGCCGTGCTTGGAAAAACCCTGGCTCCTGTCTCACCGCAGCATTCCATCCGCAGAAGGGTTAACTCTTAACTCATCCTCTTCACGGTGCATGTGTTGCATAGCTGAAGGCTTGGCCACTGCGATCTCGTTTTCTTTCCCCCCACTCTCAGGATTTGTTGCAGCATTGTTGTTTTCCCCCTTAATGTGCTCAGTGCCACTGTGCTTTCGGTGCTCCCTGCGCTGGGGAAGGAGAGGAGGGGAGCAGGGAAATAGCGAGCGGTACTTGGCCATGCTGCCACAGTGCAGGAATGTGGAATGAAGCCAGGGGGGTTGGTTTCTCTTCCACAGCACCAGCACGGGGCTGCCGGCTACATGCGGTCATGCTCTGCTGTCCCAAAACCCCACCAACCCCAATGGGGAGCTGCATGGGGTCAGGAGAAGCAATGTGGGAGCAGCGCCCACCCGGGAAGGTGCACTGAGGGGGGGAGCAGTGGGGTCTTAGCATCCCGAAGGATCGTAGAATCACAGACTGTCCCAAGTTGGAAAGGACCCATAAGGATCACCAAATCCAACTCATTTCAAGTCCAACTTTCAGTGTTTGGAAGCTACAGCTAAGCAAATTCCCAAATAGAAAATTGAAAGAAAATATATTTTTTAATAAATTGGAAAGTCCAGAGATGCATCAGGAAGGGTTCCTGAGCTGCAGAGCTACCTCCCAGAGCCCGTGAACTCTGCCAGTCTGTCCTGTCCTGTGTCAAAGAATAGGGTTGTAGAATTGGCACCGTGACTCAGGCAAAAATCCCAGCCGGAGCAGGAATCAGGGAATAAAACTCCCTTGGCTGTACTTTGCAGACCCATTGGAGTGAGCCTTCCTCACCATTACGTGTGTGTCCTCCAAGAAGTCACTGCTCCCGGCGGCGCGTAGTGGCACGATGAGGTTCTGTAAGTGGCCATTGTGCTGTGGGAAGCCTCAGGACAGCTTGGGACAGATAAAGTTTGTGACACCCTTCAGTTGTAAAACCTGATCGAGATGTAGCTTAGAGTAATAACGCGTCTCAGCTGTTGCACATGTCTGTTTATGTGAACGGAGGGTGGCATTTGTCCAGTTATTAGTGGCCGTCCTCTGCGTGGTCGAAATCAGCTGGGAGCTGGTCCCCGAAATACTTCTCTCAGTGGGAAGACATAGATGGCGCTCAGCTTGAGGCTCTGCCCATGGGATGCCTTTCGGGATGTGCTGGGTGACATTCTTCTGACTGATTTAACAAAACTGAACGGTTTCATAATTGCATTTATTTTACGCGCTTTGAAACATTTTTGCTTTGATGTGGTCAAAGCGCGTTATTTAGTTAACACCAATGTGCTTCTCTGCAACTTGGGCTGCATTAATGTATCTTTCCTTAAAATTATATGTAAATAATAATCTAAAGAGCAAACTGATAACATTGAGCTGAGGCATGCTGGCAAAACAGTTGCGGAAAGCGTTCGAAATGCTGTTAAAATGGGAGCAGGGGGGTCACGCTGACAGCCAGATCAGCTGGGACACGGGACAACGCCCTCCTCCTTTGGCATGGGGAGGGATCTCCACCTTCCCTAAGTGCCCACCTAGCTGCAGCTGGAAGCCGCTAATGCAGAAGGAGGACGACACTGTAATTATGATCAAAGTCCAGCTGTTCAGAGCTATGTAATTAGCTTTGCTCTCCAAAGCTGCTTTTTTTTTTTCAGCTAATGCCTGGTTGGGGGAGTGCTGTTTACGGATAAGTTACTTGTGTTCTCAGAAATAATGGTCATTAGCCTGTGCTTCAGCCAGGAGCTGCCTCCTGTTGGGGCTGCACCTGCCTGTGTTCTGTGCTGGGTCCTGCCCTGCTTGCCGTGTGCCCTGCTAATTGGTGCCCCAGCATTTTGGGACAATGAGGTTTTCGTAGAAACATTAAGGTTGGGAAAGACCGCTAAGGTCAAGTCCAGCTGTTGACCCGTCACCTCCATGCCCACTAACCATGTCCCTCAGTGCCACATCCCCACAGTTCTTGAACACCTCCAGGGACAGTGACTCCACCACCTCCCTGGGCAGCCTGTGCAAATGCCTCACTGCTCTTTGTCTCTTCAAAGGCATTCTGTATCTCACTCTTCCTTCCTCTTTCATTTACGTCTTTGTGTTCTCAGCACAACAGGAGACATGGCCTTGGGTTTTGGTTGAGGAGTTGCTAAAAATAAATAAAGGAAGGAGCCATCAAGCAAATGGGAAAACAAACAAACAAAAAAACTGGCCAGTTATGAAGAAAACCTCTTGGTAATAGAGAACGGAAGAAACTGTCAGAAATTAGTTGGAGCCTGAAAGAAAGAAAGGGCACAGGACATGGCAGCAGCTTCTCCTGGGCTCTGTAACCATATCGATTTTGATGAGCAGGGATCTTCCATCAGGGGCACTGCATGTGTGGCTTCACCTCTCTCCTTCATTTCCCACACCTACCAAACGGGGCTGGCAACCAGATGGCAATTATCAGTTAGGAGCCTCGCCAATGCTAATGCTTGCAATGCATTATAGGCAAAAAACACTCTTACCTCTCATTGTTGCTAATAGGCAGTGTTCTCTCTCATTAACAATTAGTAATTAAGCAGATTTCCTTCTTTTGGATTGGAAGGGACCTCATTCAGGCAAACCATGCAAGCTACTCTGGTTTGGTTTAGCTGGGGATGTTGGAGCATAGGAGTGCTTAAGCTGTTACAATGCAGAACCTTGCAGGAGGGTATCATCCCATGTGCAGAGCTCTGTGTAATGCTTGCATTTGGGCAACTGCATGCTTTTTTTTCTTTGTGCTGTGCTGAATAAAATAACCTAACTCTTGCCATGACAGGGCTGACAAGTCTAATCTGCCTTCACCTTTGAGAGGGGAGCCCAAATCTGCCCTTCTAGCAGAAAGACCTGAAGCCAAGTGAGGAAAGGCACGTGGCTCGGTACAGATCTTTCTGCAGAACCAGCTGGGGGTGCAGCAGGTACTTTCCAGAGATGTAGAGAGGGGCCAGAAGCAGTCCTGAGCAGCTCGCGGTGCAGGACGTACAGGAGGGGTCAGCATGCAGTGTGGCCCTATGGGCGGCAGGGCTTTGTGGTACAGCTCTGCAGGGGATACACTGCCAGCACTGGACATCTCAGCTGCCACCTTGGTAAGGTCATGTGGAGGTGGGAGGGAAGGTGTTCCTTTTATATTTGAGGTGTGTTCTTTGCTTGTTCTCCTGCTTTAATAGCACTGTCTCATCAGAAGATGGGATTAGAAGGTAGGATCTTTACAAAACACTGCCCAAGAGCAGCATATGGCTCTTCTTCCTTCCCCTTACGCTCTGCTCTTCCCTCACTGCCTTCCTGTTTGTTCCACACTGGACCTCTGCTCCATGTCAGAAACCTCACTGTGCTAAGGATGCTGAGATCCATCCCAGTCACTGCCAAGGACATTGCTTTTTTCTTTTCCTCTTCAAAGCGCAGTATCGGCTCTTCAGAGTCAAAAAAAAAAAAAAAGATGTTTAACTGCTTGGAGGCCCTTTTAGTGCTGCTTAAAGGATTAAGGTGGAACTGAATCGACCGTTTTCTGTTTTTCCCAACTCCCAAAGGACTGGAAGCAAAATGTACGAAGTCTTTCATGTGGTCCTTTTTCCTCTGAAGGGAGAATACCTAATTCATAGGATCTTGCTCAACTTCCAAAAAAAAACGTGAAAAGATTAGAGAATCAAGCTCTCAATAGCTCATCTGTTTAGAAACGTTTAGGGTGTTTGTGGAACAAGTTATAAACATAATCCCCTGCTGATTTGTGCAGCATCACCCTGCTACAAGCTGATTTACCATTGCTCCTCTCAACAAACAGGGATTTCTGGCCTGAGATAGAGCAGAAGTCCAAGTGACCAAAGGGTTTTGAGCCCCTTTTGGAAAACGTTCACAGGTACCACAAGGCAAGGGTGAGGAAGGGGGGCTTTTGGTCAAGGAAGAAATGAGGGAAACCTGGCTATTTATTTTGTGCCTTCCCAAGGAACTGAGTTCTAAGTTAGTTTTTTATTTTTCTGCAAACCTTCCTGGGAACGCAGGCATTGTGGTGAGAGCCAATGGTTATTCTGTCATAGAAATTTTGACTTCTGTTTAACTTTTGAAAAGCTGTAACCTATGGTCAAAATGGAAATACGAGAAGAAAAAATGTTTAGCTCTAATAGATTTCTGAGGTCTGTTTGACTAGATCTGCTGATATTAGATATCCTCGCCTGCTTACATAGCTTCATGAAAACATCTGTACCTGTTCTTAGGACTTACCTATGTGATTTTAGTGTCTTACTATGGTATAACAGACATCTCCTGGTGGGATTTTGCTGCTGAGTCATCTCCTACCAGGTGTTTGAATGCCACAGGTGGCCTGATGTGATAAATACTGATGCAGCGAGGGGAATTCACTCTGCACATGGAGCTATTAAGAGTGAGCAGGGGGAAACCCTGCAGTAAGCTGTCAGGGGTTCAGCAGGCTCTTGGCAACACCAAAATAAGTCTGCTTACAAAACCTTTCTCTAGCAGGTTCAGTGCATGTTGAGCAACGTTAGTCTGCCTCTGAGTCAATGCATGCTGGAAAAAATGCATGGAAAGAAGCTTGCACTGTGCAGCTGAGCTTCTGGGCCCTGCAAGCAGCAGCTGCGTGTGCAGCCCTAAATCAGCCGCAGTGGCTGTCTGAACTCAAACTGCTGGTGGGGTAAAGGCATGGCCTCAGGTGGTCAGATATCACAAAACTGAAGACTTAGATGAAAAACACCTTTACATTTTGTTCCGTGTTTGTTCATTTGAAAATTTTCTTCTTAAAATACGCAGGCTGGCAACGTGATTCCTGATTTTGATGGAGCTGGGGACTGGTGTATTCACAGCACTCCAGGAGGTCGTGCTTTAAGATAATCATAAGCAAAAACCATAAATCACGTTAGGTGTGGCAGTGTATTGATGAAATTATAGGGAGCCTACCCTGTAATTTCTTAACACCAGGCACAGTTGCACAAGCGAAGATTCTGTGAGCAGGGCAGGAATTGTTCCTGTACACACTCACAGTGTTTCTGATAAGCAGTTCTCTTGTCTTTGCCTTCCAGGACTGTAATCTGCTCTTAATCCTTTGTCCTTCATCTGCTCTGTCTAGCAGCTATTTTGTGGCATAGTGAAAGGTTTTTTCAAGTGCTCTTATTTTTAAGAGAAGGATTCTCTGCCCTTGGGCTTAGCAATAGCAGGCCTGCCACAGAGTTGCTCAATGCTGAAAAATGGTAGCCACCTCTGTCTTTAGCAGAAGACCTCGTTGTCCTGTAGGAGTATCACTGGTGGCAGGGTAGGAAGTTGAGTGGTTTTTTTAATCGTCCAAAGCACGCTGGTCTTAGCAGGTTGGCTGTGGGGGACCTTCAGCCAAATTCAGATTTCAGGGCTGCCCCTAACATCTGTTTTGCTGGTGTTTCTCTTTTGCATTTTAATTATTTACTGAAACACAGGATGTTGCTCTTTACAGTTTCCTGCTTCTAAAGAGTCTTGGGGACTTTTTGCATTATCGCGATGATTTAATTTATATTTTTGTAAAAATCAACCTTCCTTCGGAGAGATTGAGTGAGGGACTTCATACATCCCCCGAGCAGTTCATCAAGAAAAGAATTTGTGTAACCAAAGACTCGGGAAGAGTAGGTGCCGCAGGGAGCCGAGAGTCTTACCTGGCTCAGCTCAAAATGTCACCAGCCTTTCGCAGCAGACAGTCTGAGACCCTCCTGTCCTAAAAAAGAACTTCATGTTTGCTGTCTGGGGAAGCTGTCCCTCCCCTCTCCGGTTACATTTACGTGACGAAAGGCCCTGCCACACATAGTATCCCAGGGCTGAGGATCAGCGAGGCAATGCAGGATTTCTCTCACTTTGCTTCCTCCTGGGGGGCCAACGTTGAGACCTGCCTGGGGTGTCCTTTCACCAGCTTGCCTATCTGCCCTGTGTACCTGGGGACACTAGCATCTAGTAGTGTAATGCTGACTACATTTAGTGTGAGGCCACACCTCGAGTACTGTGTTCAGTTTTGGACCACTCACTGCAAGAAAGACATTGAGGCCCTGGAGCGTGTCCAGAGAGGGGCAATGGAGCTACGAGGGGTCTGGAGCGCAATGAGGAGAAGCTGAGGGAATGGGGATGGTTCAGTCTGGAAAAGGGAAGGCTCAGGGGGGAGACCTTGTTGCTCTCTACAACTCCCTAACATGAGGTTGTGGTGAGGTGGGGGTTGGCCTCTGCTCTCAGGTAGCAATGATGGGACGAGGGGGAATAGCCTCAAGTTGTGGCAGGGGAGGTTCAGGTTGGATATTAGGAAAAGTTTCTTCCCAGAAAGAGTGGTGAGGCACTGGCACAGGCTGCCCAGGGAGGTGGGGGAGTCACCATCCCTGGAGGTGTTCAAGAACCGTGCTGAGGTGGCGCTGAGGGATGTGGTTGGTGGGCATGGTGTGATGGGTTGATAGTTGGACTAGATTACCTTAGAGGTCATTTCTGATCAGGATTCTATGATTCTATGATCCTGGCACTGGCTGCTCAGTGTGCCATGTTGCCCAGTGCTTTCCTAGTTCTGGCCCCTTCCAGAGCCACACAACATCTCATGAAAGCCCATGCGTGAAACCCTGCTGCCTTGCTGAAGCTCTGATGTGTTTGGCTGTTATTTTACCACCTGTAATAAATACAGCAATTTCTCATTCTGTGTTGTGGTCTCTGTGCCGGCATGGTGGAGGTAGGCTAATGAAACCTGAGAGATACTGGCTGTGCTCAGCGCTGCAGCATTTCAGCAGACAATAGTTAGAAGAGGGAAAACCCAAGCCTCCTTGTTTCCTGTGGGAAATACTGAGAGCAAGCTCCTTGTTAACAACGGACAGCAGCAGACTGCTGAATTTGTTATGGGTAAATGCTGAGCTTGTGGGAAGACGCTGATAATGAAAGCTCAAAAGGGGGGGGTTAATTCAGCCTCTGGAAGGTCAGGTTTCCAGCCATCACCTCTTCAGAGCTTTATTTTCCTTTTTATGTACCCCACATCGCTCCACTGCAGTGATGAAGGCCTGTCATAGCTGTGCTTTGTAGTCACTTAAAAATGAACTTTCTTCTGAGGTTGTTTTGCTTTATTTTCTGCTGCTATTCCCTGGTGCTGCAGAGGGTTGGATAACTGGAAGGGACATGGTAAGCTGGTTTGGGTTGTGGTTTAGGCTGCTTTGGGTGTTTAGCACCTGCCTTTGTCCTTCTGCCCCTCTAGAACAGAGCTGCCTGATGAAACCAGTTTCCTTTTTTTACCATGCAGCAGTATCTAAAATTGAGCAAGATAAGTCCTTTTTTGTTCAGACCAAAGGCATTTCTTTCTTACTCTATTTTTTTTTTTTATAATGGACTTGAATATGTTTCGTGGCTTCTAAACCCTTCGCCTGTCAAGTCTACCTTGCAATTCTCATTTTCAAATTTGCCTTAAAAATACCTCAGAATTTCAAGGGCAGGGCCTGGATTTTGCATCCCTGCCATTTGCAAGAAGCCTTCCTCGCTGCAGCAAGGCTCTGCCTGACAGCTCCCACTGCTCCCTCTATGCCGGCACCCTAAATAGGCTTGGGCCAGGGGTTGGCTGGAAAGGTGAGTTAGTAAATAATACAGTTGCAACAGCTGATTGTTTTTTTAGTGCTTTTCAAAAATGGATGAAGAGTTAAGTTTTCTTTTGTAATTTAAATTTGGAAAGTCTTGAGACAGTATCTCCCTGGAGATGTACTCGTTGCCAGCAGGTCCCTGTGTGCTTTACAAAGCTGATGGCATTGCTATAGCTGAGGAATGGAATGCAAAGATGGCCAGGTAAGCCAGCAGCTGAGCTGAAGATGGCTGGGTGTGCTGAACCCCAGCCTTGTGGTACAGCCCTGGGCTTCCCAGCGGGGGTTGCTTAGCCTTCTGAATGGTTTTCTGGAGGCTGAAAGGGCTCTGTAGTCCATACAAGCAAGCAGTGGGCAGAAGAACATCTTGCAGGGCGCAGAACATGCCTTGGTAGGGCTGACACCTTGGTCACAGCTTTGTCCCTCTCTGCCCTTGCTGAGAAAGGGAGTGGGTGTTTGGGATGTACAGGAGGGCAGGGGATGTCTGTGGCTGGGTGAGACGGTGGTTTCCAAGGATGAGTGAGAAGCTGAGGGTGTAGAAGGGGGTGTCCAGAGCTGAGTGGGCAACGAGAGAGGCCTGGGAAAGTTCATAGAAAGCTAACGCATGGAAGGAAAAAAAATCAGAGGTGACTTTGCTCCAACAAATTAGGGGTTGATAATGATATCTCTAGTCCTGGTGGGGCCGTTTGCTTCCTGAAGGCCTGAGGACAAAGAGATGCCTCTGACGTGTAGAAGTGGCCCCCGCTGTCAGGCTGAGAACGATGAGATGCAGTTCCTGGGCTGCTGACATTCTGAACCTGTCTGGCTTCCAGCAGTGTTTTGCAGTGGGCTGTGCAGTGCTCAAGCCAGGAGCCCCTCGGCAGGGCAGTACGGGTGCATGGCTTTTCTCCCTGTGGAGCTCTGCTGCCTACACCGGAGCAGGGTGCTGGTGTGGAACCGCAGTGATGTAACGTGCTCCAAGGGGATGCTGCGGGGCTGAAAATGCTGCACTGCGGGCATCATCAAACGCAAGCTGACTCTAACTGAAAGAAGATGATGAATGGGAGAAAATCCCCCATGTGTTTTTCAGCGTGGTGAATGAGGAGGACCGTTCTGTGCAGGCAGTTTCACTTTCTTTGCTGTGGGCCAGTTTTGTCCTTGAGCAGAGAGCATCCGAAAAGCTGAGCTATCCTTCCTCCACCTTTCCCCTCCACTCACACACACAAATGTACCCAGAAGTGAAATTTAAGTCATGGAGAGACCAGAATACACATACAACAGACTCTATTGGAACACTGAGATTTTTAAAGCAATGCAGTCAGCATTCCTCTGAGACAGAATTGCTTTAATTCCTCTAAACATCGTACATCTCACAGCTGAAGCAGGGCAAGTACAATACAGGTATCATTTGCTTACAGAGCAGGAAGAAGCTCCAGTCCTTGATGGATGCTCTAGGACCTCAGCAGTGTCACAGGCTCCTTTTGCTGTCTGTCGCTCCCAGCTCCCCTCCCATGCCTCCCACATACCCTTGGCTGCTGGCTTCTGAGACTGGGGCTCACCCTTTGGGCAGTCCGCCTCCTCAGATTTCTACTGCACATCTCCGTCGTTCTCTTTTCTCTCAGCTACCCTTCCCACAATCATGGTTGCCAGAGGAGGTGGTGGATGTCCCAACCCTGGAGACACCCAAGGTCAGGCTGGAGAGGGCTCTGAGCACCTGATCGAGCTGTAGGCATCCCTATTCACTGCGGGGAATTGAACTATATAGCTTTAAAGGTCCCTTCCAACTCCGTGGTTCTATGATTATTCTATGCTGCTGCAGTCTACACATGGGCATGCATTTGGGGCATGGTCTCCGCTGGGCTCTTCCAGGGTGCACTTGGCCACACAGGGGTGGCCAGGGTGAGCATGGTCCCACTGCGGGGAATTCCGGCTGACGCCGCCTGCCAGGCACACGCCTGTCCCGTGCTGCCAGAGCCCGCTTCCTTCTCCCCTTGCACAGCTGTGTGCTTCATTAGGTAGCGAGGTCTGCAAATCATGGCAGCGTCAGAATGCAGAGCGGGGGGAATTCCGGCAAGACAAGCGCTGCCAAGTTCCTGGAGTGTCAACAGCGGGGTCAGAGGAGGAGCCCCCTCCCCACTCAAGGATTGAAATACAACTAATGGCAAGATCTGGGCAATTAAGTGGAGTGCTCATCAACTTAAAACCGTTTGTTTGCCGTTCCTTTTGATGCCCTTCAATATGTAACCGGAGAAGGCAGCACCCAGCTTGTGGATTGGGATTGCTAGAGCCCGATTGGAGGCTGCTGACTTCTCTGCTCTGTGGCTCGCTTCCCTACTGAGCCTGCGTCCTGTGACAGCAGAGGGCTGATACACGAAGGCGTGCATGAACAAGGGGCTGTTGTGCAGTTAACTGCTGAAAGCACCCAGGAAGAAAGGTTAGGTGTTAGCCTGGACATCTGGGTTCGAGTCCTGCTTCCATCCTGAGTTCTCAGTGTGGCTCACGGCCAGTCACAGCATTTTGGCAGCCATTATTTTCATTCCTGGGCATCACCTTTTTGGTGCCTAAACATTAATGAGATTGGGGGTTTGTTACTCTAGGAAGTGCAGCGCCTGCTCTACCCAAAGAATTCAAGGCCTTTTTTGAATGTCTGTACCAAGACACCCAGAATCACTGAATTGTAGCATGGCTTGGGTTGGAAGGGACCTTAAATCCCACCCAGTCCCAGCACCCTGCCATGGGCTGGCTGCCCCCCACCAGGGATGGGGCACCCACAGCTCTCTGGGCAGCAGTGCTAGGGCCTCACGGCCCTCTGAATGAAAAATTGCCTCCTAATCTCTAATCTGAATTTCCCTTCTTTTAGTATAAAACCATTTCCCCTTGTCCCATCACTGTCTGCTCGTGTGAAAGGTCAGCCTCCCAAAATCACCAGTTCCCTTTTGTGCAGCACCGGCCCGGGACTCAGAAGACCAAGGCTGTATTTCTGGCTTGCTGAGTAACCATGAGTAATCCTGTGACCTCCCGGTGACTTAGTTTTCCCACAGGTAAAATCGGAATAATGACTCTATCTTCCTTTGTAGAGCACTGAGAGATATGGATAAAATGAGACATAGTAGATAACGTATTTAGACATTATTAATTATTCATTTGGTTCATTTGTGTGATGTGCAATTGCTTTCTTCGTACCAGCAGATGTTCTCTTTGCATCAGGATTTCCTAAATTCTCTGCCACTAGCTCCTTTAGAAGAGCATATATTGTGGAAAAGCACAGTACCTTACAAGGAGAGACCTCTCTGGCCCCATCTGCTTGTCCACAGACTGAGGACTACAGACCTAGTGACAGAAAACTGTACACCAATGAGAGCAGGAAGTGACATTGTTTCACTTGGGCAGCAAACAGAAAAAAAAGTTCCAAATTGTTCTGCTCATCCCTACTATGAATGATTTCTTCCCTCATTTCTCACGGAGGATTTATGATGCATAGAACCGATATGAAGCCATGAAACTCCGCATCTGTAAACCACGCTGTCAGCTTCTGAGAGTTCACACACTCTATGGGGGAAATGCAAACTCTCACAAAAGCAGCGCCAGAGGTGCTGAGCTCCAGGGAAGCTAAGGAGAAGTGGAGGGGCTCAGATCTCTTGGAAGCCAACCCAGGAGCTTCACTGAGATACTTTATTCATTTCTGATTCCCCCAAATACTCAACTGTTAACCTTGGGGCAGTTGAGAGTGTTGAAGCTACAAGTGTGTTTTGGAGGGGAAACCAAGGAAAACCACACTATCTCCTCGCTGTGGCAGCCTTTCTTATATTTCTAAGGAGGTCTTGAGCACATGCCACAGTAATGCCAAGCTGTACCCTACATCAGGTACCCACCCTGTAACAGTGAAAGTGGGAGGCATCTGCCTTTAAGGTCGAGGCTACAGAGAAGGGTCTGAGCATGCTCTATATAAAACCCAAGTCCTGGTTTGCCCAGGAGCTCCTGGCTTACCCCCCTGGTGAGTTGAGTCTTGCTGTTTTGGGTTTAGCTCCTTTCTGAGAAAGGTGGTGCGTGGTAAAAGATGGCTTTTTAGGGTGGGAGGCATTACTGTGCTGCAATGGTTGAATTTAATGATTTTCTGTTGGTGCTTTCTGGTGTGAAAGGTAACTTTTTTTTGTTTCATTTTGTGGCGTTGCTTTTTTCTGGTCTTTTTCATACAAAGGTGGGAAGGGGGAAAAAATGTGGTGAAGAGTGGAAAGCATGTGGCTGGAATGAGCTGAAATGCCTTGTTTTTCTTGGGCTTTGCCCCTGGTTCATGAGGTGTTGTGCTGAGCAATCCAGGCTATCCCCAGCAGGGTTAGCTCTTAGCTCTAGGGAAGGACAGCCACATAGCAGGTCCGCTAAAGCTTGTGAAAAGCAAATGCTTTGCCATCTGGTTTTATTTGGTGGTTTTCTTTCGCTTTTCTTTTCTGGGGAGGTGGGCAGGGATTTTTTTTTTTTAATTAACTTCTTGATTGTGAAGCTTAGCATTCCCAGGGAGACTGATGTTGGTCACTGTGTAGGCACAGCTGAAAGTTGCTGCTTTCATTGGTGGAGTTTGCAGAGCTCTTGCTTATCTGCATGATGGCAAACTGCATCAGCTGGGATGCAGCCCCACTCTGGTGGCTTATCACAGCACTGTAGTCAAGATGATCAGCAGACAGCAAAACAATTTTGAAGCAGGAGGTTTCAAAGATCTTGAAAAGTGTTTTCACCTGTTGTGTGTCTTGTGACTTCTTCCACTCCTGTAAAATAAGCAGGGTGGGACCAGGATAGATCTCAGTGGGAGCAGGAGTGCATTGCTGTCTGACTCCCATCCTGGGAGCCAATGGTTGAGGAGAGTGCCAGCAAACCCTGTGCTCTGGGTAAGATTATGCATCTCAGAGGAGATTTCAACCACTGTTTCTGTTAGTTAGAGATCCCTTTATGGCTTTTAAAGGAGGGGACTTGGGTGCAGTGTCCTGTTCAGCTCACAGCTTGATAGAGGCCATAAATCCTTCCACAGTTCCAACTTGGTGCACTTACAGCTTGTGGCAAGCTGCCTGCAGGCTCCTTTAGCAGTTAGCTCTGTGAATTAAGTATCTAGTTTGTAGGCTTAAAGCAGAGGGTGTACTAGACAGGGCTTACAACCATGCTTTGTCTCGTTCTAGTCAGTGGTTTGGTACAAAGCGCTGCTGATCACAGCCTCATCTCCTGTGATGCGCTTTGGGATGAGAGGCTGGGGGTGAAAGGGGTGTTGTTTGAGCATCCCTTAATAAAAGGGCAGCTGGTAGGAGCAATTCAAACAATGCAAACTCCTGCTCTCTTGTGATTAGCTGCAGGCACTCAGGGATTATTTTACTGGAGAGGAGGGTTTGCTGATGTGGGAGAGGATAATTATCTAGAGAAATGAAATTCATGCATAGATAGCATAGCCTCTTGCCCAGGCTTCAACTGTTATTTTCTAGTGGAAAAGCAAATTTGCTTAATTTGGCGGGCTCTTTAGTAGACAAAGGCTACTCTGCTGTGTTAAAGGCCCTTTGTTAAGGGAAGGTGCACCAGGTTTACATTTTAATACATGATGATGATAAGGAAGGAAACAGCTTGGCTTGCGTGTGGGGAGTGTTGAAGGAGTCTCAACTCTTACTTCCGTGAAAGCGTTAACAAGGGAACTTCTCGTTTGGTATAGGGAAATGTGCCTTTTTGGCTGTCAGGTAAAATCTGCCCCAGCTCTTGTGACCTGGGACTGCCCAGTTGTGGATGGGAGCATCATGGCATGCAGCAACATCATTGCTCTGAGGCTTTTTGAAGGAGTGGCAGTCTCTTTTATAACAGCATTTTGGTGAAGTTGGTTCCTGTGTAAGAAGCAATGATGTGATGTAGCTTGCTGTTGTCACTACCTTGGGACTTAATTCTTAATAAGTGTTAAGTCCAGTTGTGATCAGTGGCAGAGCAGCTGTGGGCCTTCACCTCGGTCTCTCTGTATTGATGTTCTGCTCCAAAGCTTGTTGTGACAGTGGTGCTCAGCTTATGTAGCAGCTTCAGGCCAGGTCCGCTGGTCTGGGTTTCAATACGGCACTCCTGAAAATGCCTTACAAGATTGAAAGCCCGAAAGGAGTAATTTCTGGTACTCTGTGGGATAACTGCTGTTCTCAGAGGACTTGTGATTATTCATGTTCAGTGTGGGTATGCTGTCATGGTGGTGAGAGAGAGCTATTAGCTATAGTGCTTCGGTGTTTTTTTTTTAATCTTAATCACAGGGAAAAAATGGATGATTAACTGAAGTGATACTGCAGTTTTCTACACTAAGGGTGGTGCGGCACTGGCACAGGTTGCCCAGAGAGGTGGTGGTGGCCCTTCCCTGGAGGCACCCAAGGTCAGGCTGGAGGGGACTCTGGGCACCTGATGGAGCTGCGGGTGTCCCTGTGTTTGCTGCAGGGAGTCAGACCAGATGGCCTTTAAGGGGCCCTTCCAACTTAAATGATTCCATGGTGTTTTTTGACATGTGCTTAGTGGTGGCTCTGGAGGCTGAAGCCACTTGATTTCTCTTAGCTTGGGAGAACTATCTGCCCTTTTTGAACAGTGTGCAGTTTGTGAGCAGCACAAGTGAGGAAATCCTTGCTTTTTGCAGCCCAGAGTCATTATGGAAGCACGAAAGCCTTAGAAATTCAATATAAAGAACTGGATTCCCCCTCTAGCAGCAGTCAATAATAAATACTTCAGGGATAAGAAGAGGAAAAGAACAGCTGTAGTGCAATCTTCCCTCTCAGACACTTTTTATTCGTTTTTGCTGCTTGATAAATCAGGCTTTTCCATCCATCTTGTTCCGACTGTTGTGCTAAACAACACCAAAATGCGCCAAAAC
Organism: Numida meleagris; assembly: GCF_002078875.1. Taxonomy (NCBI): domain Eukaryota; kingdom Metazoa; phylum Chordata; class Aves; order Galliformes; family Numididae; genus Numida; species Numida meleagris. The sequence goes on from NC_034412.1 coordinate 10,134,917, forward strand.
AAATGTTAGTCTGATTCTCCGTGGAATCCATTTATAGTCCTGGCTGCTGTCACAGCTGCTCCTTGGGCAGGGGCTGCTGCCGTTTCCTTGCATTGCGCGGAAATGACTCTTCTGTGAAAATTTTGTGGGGTGCCCCCATCCTCGTAGGAGGAAAAGCAGTCACCTGACCAATGATTTAATTACAAGTTGAACGGAGAGTTTTTCTCAAGTGCAAATATACTCGAGAAATTCCCCCATACATCCCTGCAGCCGCTGAGTATTTTGACCCGGGCGTAAGAACTGCTGCGTTTGAATTTAGCAATGGGGCAGTGGGATGAGAATGTGCAGCTGTGGAAGGCGCGAGTGCTCCAGCTTCGTCACCGCTCCTCTTGGGCCCACCTATTTCTGTGAGGCTTGTGGGAGCTTAAGGGGATAAAAATGGCCGAGGTAATTAGCGGATCCGGCATCGAGCAGCTGGGGTGGTTCAGAAATTATTGCGGCTGGGAAAGGTGGTAGAGAAGCAAGCATATCCTGATGTGATATAATTAAAGTATTCCTTTATTAAAAGGAAAAATATTTCTCTTCTGCTGTTTTTTGAGATATATTTCAGTCCCAGACTTCAGCTGCAGTGGCCAGGTGTAGATGGAGTCACCTAATCACTTCAGGTTGTGCAATGCAGAGAGGGGAGTTGTTCACCATTTAGGTACTCTATACCTGCTCCACTACACTCCCTGCTCTATGTGAGAAGTTCATGTTCCAGAAGCAAAATGGAGAGGCTTTTTTCTTCCTCTGGGATTCCTTCTGATGCATCATCTCAGTAGACCCTGAGAGGTATTTAACTTACTGAGAAGAGTGGTTGAATTCTCTGCTGTCTAAATACAGCATCTGCAGCAGTGTGGAATGTGCATTGTACAGCTGTGAATGTTGCAGGCATTCAGCGTGTCTCCTTTTTCACACAATAGCTTCTATTTATGGGTTTTCATCAAGTTGGACTCTTGCATTCAACATATCTTTGTGTGTTTTCTTTTTCCTTTCTTTCTTTTTTTTTTCTTCTGCTTTTCTTTTGTAAGGTTTGTAGAAACTCCGAGCCACTTCTCCTGGAAGGAGAGTTACTACCGCTCAGCCATGTCCCAGAGCTCCCAGCCCAGGGAGTTCCTCAGCCCAGAGGTGATCCAGCATATCTGGGACTTCCTGGAACAGTAAGTAGCCCTTCAGTGGGATCTATGGAAGAAGGTGTTCAGGTGCAGGACACCTCTGTAGTTTACTTGTTTGGAGACTGGTGTTGAGATTTCAGTCTTCTGTGCCTCCAGGCCCAGCCCTGCTCAGGGACCGTTGCTGGCATGGTGGGTGGTGAAGTGGGTGCTCACTGGGAATTGCTTAATTAGTCTTGAGACTGGTTTATGATGACACCCAAGTCCTGGGGAATACCCTGACACATGGGGAGTTGAGGAGAATGGGATTTGACGCATTATACCTGCATTGCTTTGTTTCTTGTAGGCCAATATGCTCAGTTCAGCCAATTGATTTGAACTTCATTGATGACCCATCTGAAAATGGCCCTACAAACAAGATAGAGATCAGCATGGATTGTGTCCGTCTGCAAGATACGGAGCTGAGTGACCCAATGTGGGTGAGTAGTGAGAAGGATTTATTTAGCCCCTAGAGAAAGATGACTCTTTGCAGAAGCCATTCCTGCTGTGTTGCCCTGAGATTCTTTTCCCCTTTTTGGTGGAGCTGTGGCTGCCCTCTCTGACTGAGAAAGTTCTCTCTTTCTGTTGTCTTCTGCTTGTGGAAGCTGTTTGGGAGTGTGGCTTTGCCAGGTGACTGTGGTAGTGGCAAGCTGTGGTGCTGCTGCTTGTAGCTAGCTGAGATGCTGAGGGAGTCCTTGTTTGCCTTTGGGGCTGCAGGATGGAACAGGCTGGCTCTTCACCTGCTCCTCCTCTCCTGCTAAAGCAAGGACAGCAAAGGGATGAGGCAGGTGAACGCATGAAAGAGTTGTCTCTTGTGCTTGCCCAGATGTGTGGCTGTCCCCGCTCTCTCCTTGCTTAGGACTTGGTTGTGTGGCCCAAAGGTTAAAATAGTTCTGAGTGCTGAGGCTTGAGAATGTTCTTAACTGGCTTGTTTTTACCTTGAAGGCCAGATATGAATGAAAACTTGCTTCCAGACCATGATTGCTTTTTTTTATCCATCTGTTTTTTCCAGATGGGCAAAGCTAGTGTTTATTACAAGTCTTGGCTGTGGGTGTCTTGCCAGTACCCTTTGAGACTGGAATGCATATCAAACCCTGGTGGTTGCTGGTTCACTGCGTTTGGCACAAAGTGTCCAGTTCCTTCTTACCAGTAGCCCTGATGGAGACGCCAGGTGCTACTCTTGCAGTCTGGAGCAGGAGGTGTGTCAGGAGTTTGAGTTGTTTGTGTGCATTTTCCTGGGTCTTGTGTATTTCAGGGCAAAAATCCTGTGTGCTCTGGAGGTAGCTGCTTTCTGAACATTCTTGTTCCCTCTACTTTTGTCTTGAGAAACTGGAGTTTAATTCCCTGGCTAATCAACAAGTGTCTTTTGTGTTCGCTCATGGCATGTTTGCAGCACTGGTGTTGGTCAGACCTAAACCCAGAGGTTTGTGTCCCCAGGGAAAGAGCCCCTGGGTCACTCTGATTCCATTCCTGGGTGCCAGAAGGTTTGACCTGTTTCCGCATGTCTGATGCGGTTGCTGAAACAGGACAGGGTAGTGTGTTCTGCTTTCCCTGCAGAATTGGAAAGGGTGAAAAGGCCACTTTGAGGTTGGTTATCTGCGTAGCTAATGTGATGCAGCTACTCCAGACACTCCACAGAGAGATGACTGATGTCAAGTCTGGTTATCTGTTGATTCAGGGTGGGCTCAAAGGGGCAGCACTGAGCGCGCAAGCCTGCAGTGTGAATCTGAAAGGATATTTCTCAGCTTTTCTTGATGTTCTAGCAAAGCTCCAGTAAAATGGTGTCACTTCAGCTTGTCCAGGAGGCTCTCTATGTTTAAGAGGGAGTATCTGCTTTTCAAAATGGGGTGGTAGTGTTCTGTTTGAACTAGTTATCCCCTCATAAAACAGTCCCTGGCACTTTAAAGTAGCTTTGCTCCTTCCATGTCTGCACCTGCACTTGCTGTGTTGAGTGCTAGCAAAGCCTTTATATCTCTCGCTCCTCTGAGCTGTCAGCAGTGCACAGCAGCAGCTGGGAGGCTTCCTTGAAGCCGTTGTTCAGAGTCTCCCTCTCCTGTCTGTGGCGCAGTGAAACATCAGTGGAAAATCCCTTCTTGTCCTCTCTGACCACTGCTGGAGTCAGTTTTGGGACTGGGAGAGCAAGGCAGGCAGCTTCAGCTGGGAAATTACTTCTTGCTTGTGATGCCAGCCTTCCAGGAGGCATCTCTGAAGAGGTCAAGCTGCATGGTGACATCTTTAAGTGTTTTTTACCCCAGTGATCAGCCGAAGGGGGAGTGGGGAAATTCCATCCCATCCCTACCTTTCCTGCAAGGCAATAGCTCAGACGCTGCTTGAGTCTGAGTGTCCCCATGTTCATTAATAAATGTTCCAGTTTGCCTTCACTGGAAGACAGAACCTTCGCTCAGTTGAGTGCTGCACAAAAGCCTTCACAAAGCGAAATATGCATTGCAAACCTGTGCAAACAGCCTGTCTTTTAAAAGGAGGAAAGCTCTTTTTACTCCCCTTAGCACCACCACCACCTCCCTATAAATTTGCAAACATCCCTGACAGGTGACAACTCCCCCTTGCAGAGAAGTCTGTGTTTGCTTTGCTGTTTCTGGGGCTTGCAGCTTGCACTGGCAGAGAATGTGTAGCCTCGGGCAAGGTGTTTGCTGTTTGTCGGCTTTAATCTGAAATACCTTACAACCCTCTTCCCCTCCAGCTTCTCTTTTCCTTTGGATAGCTTCGGGGCAAGAGCTCCCCTTGCACCTGTCTCTCTGTAACCTCAGCCATGTCACTCCTAGACACGAGGTGCCGCACGCAGCTGATTGCAGCAAAGAGTTGAAGAGGGCAGATAAACACAAAGGAATGCAGCAGAAACAGAGGGGCCCTGGGAGATGAACAGTGAGATCAAGGCAGAGTGCTTTTCATTATTAGATTTGTCTCAGGAAAAGAGCGAGGCCAGCTTTCTCCAACATGTACCACCATGTGAGATTTAAATAGGTTCATGGTGAATGAGACTGGTTTATTCAAAGCAGTTGTCCTTCTGTGGACTTTAAGGCAATCTCAATTGGAGTTTAAAATAAGCTGTGTGTTCTCATGCAACTTACAGCTGAAAAATGAAAATTCCAGCCTTAAAGATGTTCATCCTTAATCCTTAGAGCTTTGCTGGCAAGAGCTGTGGTTTTTATTTTGTTTTTGGTGCAGTTGTCTGCTTGCAGCAAAGCTGTTAGGGGAGAATGGGCATCAGTGTTCAGAGCAATGCCCAAAGAAACTGTCCCACAGGTGGGCTGCTAAATGGGCATTAGTCCTTCCCTGCTGTACAGCCGCCAGTTGCGTTCATTGCTTTGTAAGAGCAGCTCTCTCTGGGGAGAGAGCTGGAGGAGAAGATGGTGACAAAGGAACCTCTTATGTCTGAGCTATGACCCTGTCTGTTCCTGAACTGTGACCTTGCAGTTCTTAAACTCTTCTTTTTAAGGAAGAAATATTCTTCCTGCATGATGTGGAAGAAAGGAGTATGAGAAACTGGTGATTGGCATTACCTGGGAGTGAAAAGAGCTGGAGGGGACAGAAAGAGAATTTGTGGGTCTGGTGTGAAATTAAACAGTCAGCAGCCTTCCCCTGATCTTGTGCCTTGTGACCAGCTCTTTCACAATGTCCTGTGCAGCTGCTTGCTGGATGCTTATTTGTGAGGCTGCTGGCTATGCCTCTTTCTCTCCCATAGCCTTAACCACAGGCAAACTGGAAAGCCCCAGCAGAAATCTACCTTCCTATGTAGCAGAGCAGAAAGACTGGTGGTCCCTGTAGGCACAGAGAGCATTTAGTATCTGCCATGGCCCTGGCATGGCATGGAGCTGCAGGCACCCAGGAAGGTAAGTGGTATGTGCATCCTATGGGTCACTGTTGGGCTTCACCTAAGAAGATGCTGCTCCCTGCCTCCTCCATGGCCTAGGATGGAGCTGGGGACTGTTGGGCCCGTGGTGGGGTTGTAGCCAGCTCCCTGAGTTGCAGGGAGATGGTGCCTCCAAGGTGTCTCCTGTGGTGTGCTAGAAGCCAGGTGATATATGGAAAAATAGATTTCTTCTGACTGATGGAGTTCCCTGGAGCTGTGGGAGGAGGGGTTTGGGGACTCCTTGAAGAATGAGCGTGTGGCAGAGCAGTAACCCTTACATTGCCCTGGAGCCCTCGTGGCTTTCCTTCACCCCTCAAAAGTCCTTCTAAATTGGCAGCGCTAAGGGATGTTAGCCCAGAGTAGCTTTGGGTCTAGCTAGCAAGTTCAGCAGGAAGATTCCTGACTAGTGTTATTTATAGGGCTTGCAGAGCCTGGAGATGTCCTGGTGTCCTGCCTCTGTCCCAGCAGCGTGTAGAGGGCTCTAGGGACCCTGAGGGCCCTTGCTGATGGGAGCAGGCGTGCTGTCCTGAGTGATGGAGCAGCTTGGCCCCCTCCCCCAGGTACATACCTTCCTTTCGTGCCCCTGAGCAAGCCGTCCTCCTCAGCCCCTTGCCTAACCAGTTCAGTGGAATGCTTTTTAGCAGACAGTTGCTTTGGTCAGAGTTTTCTTAACCTGTATCTATCCGTCCCTCCCCACAAAAGGGGGAGAGAATTCCTTGCTTTTATTTTTTTTCTGTCCTTCCTCACCTTCTGCTGTCATGGGTGTCTGCTTTGCCTTGGTTAGGCACTGTTGAGCTCCCACTGCAGGGCTGGTGGTGTGTGCTCAGGCAGGGAGGTGTCCTGGCTTTTGGGTTTGAGTCTGCAGCTCAGGCTGTGGGTGTCCCAGGCCTGGTGTTTTGAGAAGTGCAGCATGTGTTTTTAAGTGACACCTTCAGTTCTGGCTGCCCAGGCCTAGATAGAGGAAAAAATGGGCTGTGGGAGAGGCAGCCTGTGTAGGACACAGGTGTGTCCATGCTCTCAGCCTCAGTCCTCGCACTGCAGATCTGTGTTGGTATTTGATGGGGAACAGGACACCTTTGTCTAGGTATCTTCAACCTGCTGTAGGCTCTTGGGGGAGCCACCCTAATCAGCTCATGCAGGGCAGCTGGAGAGCAGTGGGGCTGAGGCCCTTGGGTAGCTGGTGGCTCTTTGGCACACTCTTAACTTTTAGCATTGTGTAAAATAATTCAGTAACTTTTATTTGATGGCCATACACTAAATTCCTGGCTACCTAGGAGCCTATCAACCGTTTAGGATAGGTCAGGATCTGGTTTTTGTGATCAAGAATGCAATGGACAGACAAACAAAATCGACCCTCTGTCCAGAAGGGTTTGTAGTGTTGGTTGCATGCTATCCAGTGCTTTAATATTAAAGGACAGGCTCTGATCTCTGTTAGTTTGTTTATTTAAAAGTGGTTTTGCTGGGTCAGGAGAACTGAGCTCTGCTTCCTGCAAGGTAATGGCTGAGGAAGAGAATGGAAGGTGGTGATGGGATGGTGGGACTGTGGGATGAGGAGGATGTCTCTGTGATCCAGCAGTGGGCAGGGAGCAGGCACAGTATGGCTGAGTGGTGCAGGAAGAGTTTGTGCAGCGCTCTGTGCAGAGGATGGCAGCACGTCGTGTGTACTTCCCAGGGCTCTGGCAGGTGCTGCAGCCCTGAATTTTGTTGGGAAATGTTTTTGCACCTGGATTGATAAGGCTGATTTGATAAGTAGATGAAGCAAAGTGTGTTGTGTGGCTGTCTGTTTCCATGCCTAAGTGTTCTTAGGTTGACCATGGAAGGGAAGGAAGGACTCCTGTACAGCACAGATTCATGATCAAAGCTTTTATTACAATCTGGTTTGTGCTTGAGAGAGTTTGAGGTCTGCCAGGTTTCTCTTCTGTGTGGGTATTTATTCGTTCCATGGCTGTGCGAAGAAAGCTGAGATTATGCAAAGGCATTTCCATAATAAACAAATGCATTATTCTGTTGGAAGTTTCCCTCTAGCACCTCTCGTTTGCAGTTGAAGGCAAGTCCCAGGCTCTCCTAATTTAGACTTGATTTTGTGACACTGCTGAACATTTAATCTTGTGCAGTATGGGGTCCGTCCGGATGATGTAATCATCACATTGAAGGCTGCAGATCCAAAGCCAGAACTGACCAATTCACTCCGATAATGGATGCATCTAGAGAATGCATCTGTGCACTCAGTTTGGGCAAAATGACTTCTCTTATTCTCTGTGTTGTAGTGCTCTGAAGATATTTCTTTCTTCACAGTAATTGTTTAATGACTCCCTTACCTGCACTGTTTTGCCCTGGTTCTGGCTGCATTTCCTTTTTGTAGGAATGCAACCTGTTAATAAGCATGGTGACACTAAGCATATATGTGTATATGTAAAAGTATATTTATATTTTTTAATGCCGCTTTCTCAGTTCTTCATGGTATTGGAGAAAACATTCAGAGTGAGGCCTGCTCTGACACAGACCATTTTGGAAGTGGATTTACAATTCCTTTAAATATTTCTACCTTCTTAGCACCTTGCTTTACGTTCAGTTTGGGAGGGAATAAACTCATTTTAAGCAAGAAGGCACAAGCCTGCTCTCCTGGGAACGAGCCTTGTGAGGCGGGGTGCTCTGCAGCGTGCCATAGTGTGAGTTCAGGGTTGCAGTGGCTCCTCGGCAGGGCTGGCTTTTGATCCCCAGCTCCCCTTGCAGGGAGCAGCTGAGGTAGAAGAGTGTTGCAACTGCAAATCCTGTCATCTGTCTGCGTGCAAATACCACAAAATAAAAGAAGCAGTCGCTTCAGAAGACGCCTTTCCCGAGCAGCTAGGCCTGCCTCCAAAGGTTTCCATGGTGCTGCACGTGCGCCTTGCGTCGGTATGGAGCAGCGACGTGCTAGCGCTTACTTTACATCTTTAAAAGGTCTGCAGAAATGCTTAATTAAAAAGGATCTTGATCTTAGAACAACAGACCGCAGGCACTTCTTGCCTCCAGAGCAAGCTTAAGGTTTATGCTATCGTGCTGGGAACTTCACAGTACAAGTCTCTATCTAGTTGACAGGATCCCCTTTTTTTTAAACTATAACTGTACTTCCAATTTTATTTATTGTGGATACTTTGATTGGGTTAGAGCCCAGAAGCAGCCAATCACTTGGCATGACGCTTGGCCAGCTGTGGACAGCTGGCATTCCATCAATCCATTGAAAGCAGCTGAATACCAACAGAGGTGGAGTGGCCACTCCCAAAAGTCACGTTCATCTGGACTGGGTTTTTTCCATCAAATGGATGGAAGGAGGGAAATAAGGCGCTTCTATCTTGTTACCTGAAAATGAGGTGATGAATCGAGCTGTTCACCAACACCCAGATGAAAACCTGGTAGAGCTTTGTGGAACTCCTTGTGAGGTGGAATGGATGGAAAGCGCATTACAGCCCTGTTGCCAAGCTGCAGCACTGCCTGTGCCAATTTGGCAGGGTGCAAGGCTGCAAAACAGTCTGTGAAATGGGCTGGAGGTTCATGGGATGCTGCTTTGGAGCACTGCTTCCCAAAGTGGCTGTGCTGCTGTGGAGTGTAACTTTTGGTTTTAAAGACTTCTCCTGTGTTAATTAGGATTCCTGCTTTGAAGCAAGCTTGGTGCATCCAGTGTTTTGCCATGTGTTGCTTTGTGGTTCTACAGATCCTTCCTGCAGTTCTGTTAATGACTATATTTTTCCTCCAGTACTTTGTGACGAGACTTGTGAGCTAGGTAATGCTTTCCTCCAAGTGACTCTGCTGCCTGCTTTCCACCTCACTGTCATTGATTTGATAGCATTTAAATTAACGAGAGTGAATTGTCAGGCAGTCATGGAAAATTAAATCAGTGTCAGTGAAGCATAGATTAAGGAGTGCCTTTTGGCCTGGGTTAAGTTCACTCATTGCTGAACAGACTCTTTGCTAATCAGCATCTGAATTTGCAGAGGTTAATGAAAGATCAAAGGAGTTTTTGGTAATGAATGTAACTGTCATCTCTAAAAACATGAATTTGTTTCCAGCCTGTGTAAACAGAAGGGAAATATGCACCTGAAATACCCATCTCTCTCTCTGCAGACATGGCTGGGTAAGCTGGACCTCATGGTGGTTTCCAGACTGGACTAAACAAGTCTGAAATGAGAATAATAATTCTTCTGGGGAAGCTTGCTGGCCAGATAACTATGGCCATTCGCTATAACTGTTGCTACACCAGTGGCAGATGTGTGTGAGAGCATGCATGGGGTACTTGGGCACAGATCGAGACTGTAAAATTGAACATTTCTGCATAGGAAACATAAGGAACAAGCAGCCTACCTGGCCGGGAGTGCTGCAGCAGTGCTCAGGTGTCCTGCAACAGGAGCTAAGAGCTGGCTGGCCCAGACATCAGGCAGTGGTGGGTAATGGTGATGCACTCCTGTGGGGAGCATCGGTGGCTGACAGCTGCAGAGTCAGGGCTTAAGCGAAGGGTTTGGAGACTGATCTCCAATTATTGTAGCTTGATGTCTCTTTAAATAAGGTTATTTTACAAGGGGTAGGGGGAGAAAACAGGCAAGGCAGTAGGGAATGGCTGTAAAGAACTGCTGTGATTGTGTGTTTGTTAACAGTTGTGCATTTCCTGCGAGTAATGTGTAGTTTATACAAGATAAGGGAAGAACAACACTTTCCCCTCAGCTGCTTGAGCAAGAGCGAACCTGATCTGTCAACAGTTGCTTCTCTCCTAACAAAAAACAAAGACTCCCTAATCTGTTGCTATCTCCTTTTTTTCCCCTGTCCCCTGCCAGAGCACTCCGTCCTGTGCTGAGATGCTGGTTTGTGCTGCACCCACATCTTCCTCTAGCTGGAAGGATGGGGCTCGTTTTGCTGCTTGAGACTTAAGTATCTGACTGAAACTCCATTGAACTTTCTTGTGTAACTTTTTTTTTTTTGCAAAATTTCCTTTGAGGAAGGGAATGCACAAAGTGAAGCAGAAATACAGCTTGAACACAGTGCTGCCACTCAGGCAGAAGTGCTGCTGATGGCAGAGACTTGAGCATGGAGCCATGGCTGGGTCAATAAGTGTCTGCTGACCCACAGTTTTGTACCCAGCAGTGCCCAAGTATCAGCTCAGGCCAGTGGGTTTGCAGGCTCATCAGCTGCCCTACGAATGTTTCTGTCTGCAGGAGGTTGTTTCCTTTCATCCCTGAGCATTTTTTGCAAAAAGCACCTCACCTTTAAAGAGTTACCAAGGTACAAAAATGTGGGGGAAAATGGACAAAAGGAGAACCAGGAATAAAATGGAAAGCTTTCTGAATGATAAATGGTCTAGTTGCTTGGTTTCCATCTTGTGTTGTACTCCAACTTCAGGAGGCTTGTCTGCTGGCTTTGGTGGGAATGTCTTCCCTTCATAGAAGCAGGAGACAGGACTGGGGGGGCTGGATTGTGCAGCTGGTAGGGAGGACATGGAGACCTTGCATCATCTTGGCTGGAAAGCCGAATCTTTCCAGAGGAGTGTCTTTGCCTTATTAAATGGAGCTCAGCAGCCTGAGGGCAGAGGCCCTGGGGGCTGCGTGTGTCCTTCCTAAACCAATATTGCACCGCGGTTGTGAAGAGAACTGGTTTTGTTTCACAATTCCTTTCCACCTTCCCTCTCCCTGCTCCCTTCACATAGCGTTATCTCCTGACAAGATGCCATTAACTCTCTAATTAGCCCTAGGGGTGTTCTGGAGAGATAACCAGGCTATAGGAGCTCAAATAAGCAGCGTGCGCAGATGTTTACCCAGGGTCGGAGGGCAGACCTGTTGTGACAGCCGATTGCCTTGGGGAGGGCACGCTCCTTTGGGGAGGGAGAAGCTGATCTGTGCTACAGGCAGACCAGGAGCAGGGCTCCCCTCCTGCCCGCGGCAAGTCAGTGTCTTTTCCCTGCATTGCAAAATGGGGGAAAATGCAGTTGAAGTCCTTGGAATAAAGGATTTCTTGAGTAGCGAGTGTGATCAGGGTATGTTTGTAGCTTGATGGCTGTGCATGAGGCTATGTCCAGTTGCTTTAGTTGGTGGTGGGCAGGATCAGCAGCATCTCTTGGGTGTTCTTTCTTCTGAATTTTGCCTTGCCATAACACTTTTTAAAGGGGAAAGTCCCTGTTTCAGTATGCAGTTTTTTCCTTCCTCACCTCTTCTCTTGGTTTGAGCAATGAAGACCAGCTGATCACCTCTGCATTGGTATTCAGGAAGGAAGGGTGATTTTTGGTTTTTGCCTGCTGGTATGGTTTGTCATGTGTGTCCCCATAAATTCTTCAGTGGAAAAGCTCCCAAAGCTAATTGGCAGAGGCTCAGTTTTGAGCATTCAGCAGTTATTCAGATGGGGGGGGGGGGGGGGGAGTGAACACATTCTATTTTTTCCTCCTCCTTCTGTTATCTCAGTCTTAATTTGTAAACATTTCTGAGCTGAGTGGATGTCACAGTCCGTGGTGACGCGGTTGATCCAGCTGCTATTTTTACAACAGAGCAGAGAGGTCTGAGCAGACTTACTCCCTTTGATCTACAGGAAATTCTGCGTGAGCCACCTAACAAGCAGGCAGGTGTGTGTATCCCCCTTCCCCTCCAAGAAATTACACAATCTCCAATTAATGCTACAATTAAAGACTTGTGGCAATGATATTTTTAATTGTCATGATTTAGTACAGTTACCTTGCATTCAGGAAGGCTTACTGACAACTTGGCCGTGGTACCAGGCAGAGATGCTGGCTCAGACCATGTAGGAGCATGAGGAAAGTGAATTCCAAAGAAAAACCTGAATGGATGATTTGACTTGGCTGATCCCTCATTCTGGAAACTTAGGGGTCTTATTTGCGTATCACTTTGCTTTTCAGCATACCAGTGGAAGCTGCAAAGCATTGCTGGGGGCTTTCTGGAGCAATGGAGTCAGACCTGGGAGGATTGCACCTGAAACTTTCAAATCTAACTAGCAATGATTATTTTTGGTTTCCTAAGGTATTGGAGGTAACTTTCAAATAAAGGCAAGAGAGATTTCCCTTCTCAAGGCTCAGCTGCTTTGCTTTTCTAAGTTCAGTAAGCTAAGCAAAGCTTGAGCACCGGGCTTTGCAAAACCTGATGCTTTGGGTTGATTTCTTTATTTCTTTATTTTCTAATTTCTTCTTTTTTTGTGGAAGAGGCAGGATTGAGGGAAGCTCATTGGACTAAAAGAATAAAGTCAAACCTTGTTGCTCTCGCCTGAATGTGAATAGAAATAATTGATCTTAGCACATGAAAGGAGGGCCTATGTCTCAAATGGTTTGCTTTCTCTGACTAAGCTGATTGATGCAATAAGATATAACCTCTATCTACAAGGATTGTCTTGCCTATGACTTTAGGCCATCACAGTTGCAGCAGGACTGATGGTGTTTTCCTTGGAGACCTGTCCAAAAGGCTCAGGTAAATCAGTCCTATTCCTGGGAGGCAAGTGTGCAGTTTGAAGGGGAGTCCTTTAGCTTTGTGACATCCATTTAGCAATGTACAGTCTGGAGAGTTAAGATTGCCTCTGACAGAATCTTAGATGCTGCCTCATCACTGTTAGCTCGTTGAAGCCTCATCTATGTTTTAATTTTTTTCCTCTTCAAGAGGAGAGGATCAAATAGGTATGAGGAGCTTTCCTTTTTATTTTTTGGGGGGGGAGGGTGCTGTCTCCTGCATGCAGCCTAGGAGGTCTGGTGGGTGCTGTTACCTCCTGCCACTCATGCCAGGGTGATGGTGACCTCCTTTGTGGCACCTGGGGATGACTGATCTGCAAAAGGCCACTTGTCCAGCATCCACTTCAAGATGATTGTACAGGCTGATGCTTCTGAAACACGGAGCCAGGCCGGGGCTGTGTGTACAGAGGGCAGGGATTTGTGCTGACATGTCAATTTATTCATGCTATATACGTTTCTCCTCATGTTTGACATGCAGATCTCCTTGGATAAACTTCCACATATCTCTGTGTAGTTCATCTGGGTGTTGCTTCACCCACAACCACCTCCAGCCACCTGTGGGACAGAAGATAGCAGATACCCAGCACAACAGTGCTGCATTAATGACTTGGAACAGGAGGAAAAGGAGGATCTTCTGAGTTTCATAGCACAGCTAGCAAGCAGGATTTTTGTAGTGGCTTGCTGAGGTCGGGAGGTGCGTGTGTGTCTTGCCTTTTTCTGTCCTTCCCCTTCGTAGCTTTTGAACTTGCACATCAGCATCAAAAGCAAACCCTGACGATACTTAGGAGTCAGAATAGCCTGTCATCCAAGGCAGTCCACTTCCCCACTGTTAGACAGCCGTGGCTCCACAGGTGACTTGCAGCTTGATGTCCAGCTCTGCAAACTTTGCAGGGGTGTTGCAGAGTGACCTGTCTGGTTAACGGTGCTGAGGCTGCTCCCTGCAAGCCTCGCTTATATCTTCAGATTAGCACATGTGTGGTTTTCTGGCTTGTACCCATCTCAGGTGAGATCGCGTAAATGCACCGAGCACAGCCTCTGGTGCTGGGAGAAGTGGATAAAAGTGGAGGGGCTGTGGCAGTCTCTTGAGGAGAGGAAACCCGCTCTGTGCTCAGCAGGCTCTTGCTGGTGGTTCAGGAGCAGTGAGGATGTGTGGGACTCCAGGTGTGCAGGGTTTCTGAAGCTGGGGAGGGTTCCATGCTAATCCCTGTTCTTGGGAGCACCTCCTCGTGCTGTGCTCCCCAAGGAGGAATGGGTAACAGGTATGGTAAATGTTTGCAGTCTGTTGCTCAGGTGGCCAGCAGCCCTTTGCTGAGCCATACTAGCAGGGTTAGAGCTAAATGAGACAGCTGCATAACTTTGCACACCGAGGAGCTGCTGCAAGGTAGAGAGGGCACTGTGATCCTCTGTTTGCTATGGTGCTGGTTCCTTTCTGGCTATGGTTTTGTTCCATTTTTATCAGTGCTGGGAAGAAGCTGGTGGAGCTCTCAGTGTCCTCTAATTCAGGGTGGCAGGAAGCCAGGGATGGCTTCTCCTACTGCCATGTGCTGGCGGAGGCACCTGGGGCTCACAGCAGCACAGCCTGCTTATGCTCATGCCCCTCCTCGTGTGCCTGGAGACACTGGGGTTAAAGGGTACCTAAAGGCAAGGGAGATGTGACAGAGAGCAGAAGCAGCTCCCTGGCAGGAGGTATTGGTTGGGCTTGGGTTGCAGCTCTGCTGGGGACGTCTCTTTCCTTCCCGCTACGGAGGCCCCGTGGGTCACTTGCTCACTGAGGCTCAGTTTTCGTTGTGAACGGCTGCAGCAGTGCGGGTACTTAGCAATTAGCCGCTGGTCGGCTTCACAGCAGGTCCTCAAAGTCTGGAGCACCGTCATTAGGCTCGGAAGGCAGGCGGCCGCTCTCTGATCTGGATGTTCGGTTTCCTCTCTCCCCCCTCCCCGCCCCTTTCCAAAGGTGTTTTGTTTCCCCTCCTCGGATGGAGCGCTCCCCGCTCTTCCCGAAGCGGAGAGGAGCTGCTGCCTTTTGTTCTCTCCGTGCACCCCACGCGGGGCGAGACGGCGCTGGTGGATCCCACGAGCGGCTCGGGGTGGTCCTGCAGCTCTGCTGCAGCGCTGCCTGCGTGGGATCCTGGGGCGGGCTGGGGGTTATCTGCTGCCGCAGAGTAAAGTCACGGTGGGGCCGTTTGCAGCAAGCAGACGGGCAGATGGCTTTTCCCACTCTGAGGTGTCTTTCTGAAATCTCTAGTTGCTGTGGGTGCAGCTTTCGGGTGGGTTTTCACTGAAGATTATCCAGCAGTTTCTCTCATACGTTAACTAAAATCATGAGTAAAATCATGAGTCCCTTTGGATGGGTTGCTTTTCTAATTTTAACTGTTTTGTCTATAAGTGATGTTACACGAAAGCTTATTGCAGAATCAGAAGCAGTTGCAGAGGAGGGGGGAAATGTAGCTGGAGAGCAGCGATGTCCCATGAGTGTAGATGAAAGCACATGGATGACAGAGGTGGGTTATGGTGCATGGAGCGAGGATTGCTTCTCAGAAAGCCCCTTGTGTGTTTTGTCCAGAAGCAGTGTGCTGCAGCAGCCGGAGGTTTGTCTGTGCTGCTGCCCCGCTGGTCTCAATCCCTTCCCGAGCAGTTTGGGCTTTGGTAACAGCCAAGGCTGTGCCTGGAGAAAACATCGGAGTCTTCTAAGAAAATAAATAAATAGAGGCTCTTCAGAGCAGCTGCTTGGGAGCAGCTTTGCCTTTTGAGTTTCTGAACTTGTAGAAAAGTGACAGGGGAAAGTTGTAGTTTCCTTTCTCTTCTGTTCTTTTCTTTTTTTTTTTTCCCCTCTGTGTCATTCCCCCTCCTTCCCTTTGCTTTTTAGAGATTGGTGATAAGGAATTCTAACTACTTAATGAGCTGGGAGAGGCCTCTCTCCATTGGAGTGGAGGACTCCAGGTGGCACTTTGACAGATTGGACAGGTAAGGCAGGAGAGCCCCACCTCCTCCTCCTTGCCTATAGTTAGGTATATAAGGGAAACTTAAATTATGCAGAGAGGCACACTCCGAGTCCTGTTATCTTCCAAGTAGCATCACATATTTTTCAGGGTCTTCTAGGGGGTGGGAGGTGTTTGTCAAAATCCTGGAGCCAGAAGAAAGAACAGCAGCATTGATCAATTTGACTGCTAACATGTTGTACCTGGAAAACAATGCCCAGTCCCAGTATAGCGAGGTAAGGATCCTAGGTTTGAGCTGTGATATCTTTAATATATTTTATTTCTAGTGAAATCGTGCAATGTCTTCACCTCCTGTAGTCCCGATGTTAGACATGCAGCATACTTCTATTTTTCTGAAACTTTGCGCCTTCCAAGTGGCAAATAGGGTTTGCTGAGCTAGATATTGAAATGAGAATGAACTTTGAGCCTTTACATTTGGGACAGCAAATTGCTTTTGGGAGCCTTGATCAACCAAATATATATATATTAAAAAAATATATGTAGTTTTTTGCATTGGTAAAGCAAGGCAAAGTAGTCGCTTACTGTGTGCAGTGCATAGAGTTTGCATTCCCGTAGCAGTATGAGCAGTATCTGTGTTGAGTGCGTTTTACCTCATTAACTAGTCTTTTTATTGCCAAAATTGCTGCTCATTGTTAACAGTGGATCATGATTAGGAAGCAAACCAAAAATTCACTAATTCCCTTCTTTGGTTGTGTGTTTAAGTAATATGCGGAGAGGTTCTCTGCCGCAGAAGTTGCGTTAGCGTCCACCCCAATAGCTCTTTTACACGGTGCTCTTAATACTTTGCGTCTTGAAGCAGCAGCAAGATACTTTATACAGGCTATCCGTAAACACTCTGTGTGAGGATAAATTCTCACACAATGGATGCGACTTTTTGCGCTGTATGGGTGCGAGTGGAACGCAAACTTCAGGTACAGGCTTTTTTGTTTGTTTTCTACCCAACTAGGTCGATGTTTTTGTAAGGTGGAAGCTGAGTGAATTGCCACATACTGTGCAAATCTTTGAGGAAGTTACCTGGGGTTGAGGCAGATCTAACAACAATATTGGTTTACATTCCAGTGGAGACAGCAGCTGTGTTGACACTCGCCAGAATGGCGATGCAGCGAAATCTTCTCCGTGTCTGCGCGCGTGTGTGTGTTCCTGGTGAAAATGCTTCAAGCGCAGGGCATGGGGTGTGGGACCTGCAGCAGACAGAAGCTCAGCCACTTGGAAAAGAAAACAAAATAGGAATTGCACGGTGGAGAGCGCAGATAGGGGATGTGATAGCTGGCGAGGAAAAGCCTGTTAAATGTTCGCTTGGGGCTTGTACACCTGGGATGGCGGTTTGCAACTCAAACTGAAACCTGTGTGTTTTCGAGGTCCCCTGTATTTCAGGGTGTGCAAACACACGGCATGCTCTCGTGCCCAGAAGACACTAATGTGGTGACTATTTTCTTTTCTTCCAGGTTAATTATAAACTCTTAAATGGGGAGAGAGCACTTCTTGGCGTGTTTGCTTGGCATTATTTGTCTCCTGCTATCTGATCAACTTTCGCTGAATAGCAGCGGTGGGGCTATGGAGTCCCCATGGTTGACTTGCTGGGCTCATCTGTCAGAAGCGATGCGCTCGGGAGCGTTTGTGCTCCGCTTAAATGCCACTCGCCGTAGTGGTAGGGGAGGCTTGTAAAAGGCTTTAGCTCTCGTATTTTTTTTTCTCCTTCTTACATTTGAACTTGATGTGCTGGCTTTGTTCACTCAGTGAAGCATTGAACGCTGTGGAAAGAAAATGCAATTAGAGCTGACTTGGCTTTATTACTGATATAACAGCCTTTTTAGCAACCCTTTGTGAGTGAGATGGAGACGTGTGAACTCTCAGTGAGAATGCGTTGGTCCTGATGAACCTTGCTCATCCTAGGCTTGAAAAAAAGTTGTCTGCTTTAGCAAAAATTAAATAAAAAGAAAAACTTTAAATAAAAGTACCTTTAGCTAGCAGTCTGGTTGTAGAATGGGTTCAATGGGTTGAAATCAGACTTTAAAATGGAGAACAGTTGGCTTCCCTCCCACTGAAGCGTATTTCCTTTCCCCTCTTCTACAATGCTGTGCCAGGGAAGCTCGCTGCCTTCCAGCACTGTCTCCTTACAGGTGCCATCTTCTGCCCGCTCTGCCCTGCAGCCTGAGCCTTGCGCAAGGCCCAGCCAGGCCTGTGTGGCCAGGGTGGCAAGCTCGCACCATGGCCCACGGCCCTGTGAGGTCTGTGCCCACGAGCATGGTGTCAAATGCCGCAGTGAGATGAGGAGTTGCATCTAAGCAGGCAAAATTTGGTTAAGGGAAGTTGAGAGCAAGGTTCGAGGAGTCACTTGCAGGCTAAAAGGCTGGAGGTGGAACCTGCCCCAAGCTTTTTTGCAGTTTAATGCAATCCAGCATTTGATCTGGGTTGATTGTAAGAGCGATTGAGCTCTTTGTTGGCAGAGTGCCGGACTTGGTGGCTCTGGAGATCCTTATATTGGAGTAGATGATGTGAAAAACGGGGATTTGTAGCATTGTCGGAATGTAGCAGGAATCTTTAGGTCTTGGATGACTCTCCTTCCTTCTTTCTCCATTTGGCAGTTCTAGGTATTGTGCAGAAACATCTGCAAAGGAACATGCCCAGAATGGGATGCACTTTGTAAACTGGCTGTGCTCCATGAAGAGGGTCCTTGGAGGTGTTCAGGAAATGTTTAGATGTGGTACTAGAGGACATGGCTTAGTGGGCAATGTTGGTGGTAGGCGGACAGTTTGACTGGGTAATCCTAGAGGTCTTTTCCAACCTTAATGATTCTGTGTGTAAATCCGTCTGATTTTGTCTGTGTATCCTGGGTGTTGAAGGGGGAGAATGAGAGCAGTAGAGGGATTCCCATTGGGGACTGATTCTTTTGGAGTTTGACTGAGATGATGTAGAGAGCTTAATGTGTTTGCTGAAATCAAATTAAAGCATTGCCAAAAGAATAAACATAACTTCTTCAAACACTGATAAGAAGTGTGCTGTGAATTTTGATCATCTCCTTCTTCCCCAAGATCTTCCTGCTCTTTGTGAGAGAGAGGCAAATTCAACAATCTCTTTCCATTAAGATTTTTATCGTAGCTTTGGGAGGGGAATGGGGAAATGAGTTTTATACAAAACCTTTAAAACCTCTCGTGCTCTCCTATTACAGCTTTTTGGCAACATTCCTTCATACTGGAAGTCTAAAAGGCTGTAGTTGAATTGCTGCAAATATCTTTGATTTAGGGTGAGGATAGCTTGTTCAGAAGGATGGATCTCATGCAGTGTGTATATATAAATAAAAATTTGAACTAATAGTTAAAATGAGTGTGTTTGACCTGTAGTGCCCTGGGTGTGAGTACTCCTTCTGCGGAAGCAGCCAGGTGGGTCTGTGGGATGGCCTGGAAGGATGTCCTAAAGGAGCTGGGCCATCTCTGTGAGGCATGAGAAGTGTTCACTGGTGTGGGATGTTGGCATACCAAACATTAGTTTCAGGTTAAGGAATTTAGGAATTGAGATGTTGCTGGCTTTTGAGTATTAGCTTCTTCAACATGGGATAAAAGTGTGGTTGTAGTTTCATCACCCTTGCTGTCTGAACTTGGCTGTAAACCACCTGAGAGGACAAAGCTGTGGCCCCTCTGGTGTTGCTTTCTTTGTCTGGTAGTCAGATATGGCATTGGTCACCTCTGCTCTGCCTCACCCTGCTCCGTGGCCATCAGCCAAAGCTAGACTAAAGGAAGGAATTCTGGGGGGAAGGCCACCTGGTCACTCCCTGGGGAAGCATTGTCCTCCCTTCTCCCTGCGGTCTGGGGGTATCAGGGAGAAATGCTCACCTGTCTTTTGTGCCCTGCGTCTCATCCTATTCTGCAGATGAATGTGCTTGGAAGATACTGTATGAAGCCTAATTCTCATGGGACATGTGGGCTAAGCCTGTCTCTTTCCTGCTCCTATTTGTGAAGATGTCTTGGAGTTCTGCTGCTTCTGATGAGGGAGATGTTAACTCCCAGTGCTTGGGAGGGAACTTCTTTCAGAGCAGTGGAGGGTTCAGCTAGGAGCACCATGCCTTTTAGTGGCTTCTGAATATTGAAATGATATTAACAACCTGCGTGTTTGGGTGCAGGTCCTCATTATGAGCAAGAAATAAGGAGGTGCACCAGGGGTTACATTCTTTAGAGCTGGACACTGACAGAGATGCTTCTTGTCTATTCACCCCTCATTTTTTTTGCTGTAATTGCACTTAAAGAACTAAGTTTTTTGTCACATGATGTCTTCAGTGCGAGTTTGTGAGATGTGTAGCTTATCCTCAGGCTGCTGAGATCTTCTGTGGGGATGTAGAGGCCCTGTATAGCCAACCTTTTCCTCTGAGAGGTTCTAAAACCTCAAAGCTTTACATCACAGTAGAAAAGCTAAAGTAGACTTGTATGTGCCTTATCTTTTTGGAGAGCTGAAGTGGTTGGTCTTCCAGTGAAGAAACTGAAGTAGACTGGAGGTCCAAGGAAGCTGAGACGCCCTTCTTGCCACATGCTCCCATCTCCCTGCCGGCTGAAACAGGACCACTTGACAGAGGAAACATGGGGAAGGGCAAGAGCTGAATCTGTCTCACACAAGGGTATAATCACTTGCTATCAGAGGAGGTTTGTCATGTCACGGGTGGTCTTCTGTTTTGTAATGTGATACATAAAGGTTGGGTGATAGCAGCGCTGATAGTGGAACTAACATGATCCTGTGTAGGGCAGTGAATTGGGACTGTTACTTGAAAAAATTCTCCTATCTTTAGGCAGAGGGTCCAGGCTGGCCCTCCACAGTCACGGACTGTGGGTATAGCTCAGAGATAAATGATTGTAAACTGCATGTGGGTGGAATAATTGAATGAGATTGTTCTTTAGAAGACAGAAATGAAACCTGATGGTGTTCTGTCTGCACAGCTTCAACTCCTGAGTGTGCAGACTCATACATCTGCAGAAACTAGGGTAGTCCGTGTGCAAACAGTTATTGCTCAGTAACACATACTGTGGTTTGCACAGTAATGCAGTCGTACTGGATATCAGATTGTAAAATGGAGATGCAGTTTCTATTACTCTGTGCTTAAAATGAGGACGAGCGTTGGGGAAGATATTTTTGCAGTTGGCAAATTATTGGTTTGCTTCACTTGGTAAGAACCTAATGCTAAATACTTTCTGTAGTAAAAAATACATATATATACAATGTAAACTGGTGTTCCACATGAAAAAAATGAAGAGGAGCGGCCACTGAAGTGTGAGGGTGGTTTATTTTTTTGAATTGGTGGTTGTAACTGGTGGTCCATTTTTTTAACTTGTGGGGTGTTCTGTTGTTGGTTTTGTTTGGTTTGTCACCAACAACTGAATTCTCTGAATTTCTTCTAGTACAAGCCCAGCTATTTTACTGTCCTGTTCCATGGCTTCCTTAGGAGTGTTTTTCTCCTTTCTTTTTGCTTTGTCTTTTTAAAATTTTAAAGTAATGGTTTTACGTGAAATTGCTCAGGGACAGGAGAAAAAAGAAAAGCACAGCAAAACAGCAGAAGGTAGCTTTGTCTGCCTCTCAACTATGTTCCTACCCATCTGGTGGCAGCCTTTTGGGTTACATCTGCCAAGCTATGCCTAGCAGAAGAGTTTTTCCAGTCATGGCCATGTTTTACATGTTACAGAAGCACAAGTTTCCATTAGGAAGACATGGCATCCACAACAGGAAAGCCATGGATGTGGGATGTGAGAGGGTGACTCCTGTAAACGGTGTGCTTTGTGCTTTCCTTCCTTGGGAAGATGCTGGCTATAGCTAGTGGAGAAACTGCTTATTTCATTATCGTGAAGGGCTGAATAAAAGCGGGTGTTGCCTGGCTCAAGGCAAATTTTAAGTTCTATTTACAAAATGTTCCCACTGAAAAATCTGGAAACGCTTCAGAAAGGAACTCTTGCACCGATGGATTTGTGCTAGACACTATTAAGCCCTGTTATTTTTCTGGCACTGCCTCCAACGCTTCTTGAGAATGTGCAGAGTAGGCAATAAAATGAGTGCAACTCTTTTAAAGCAAGGTTGCATAAATCATCTGAAAGGAGAGTAGCTTCTCATCTACCAGCAGTAACGCTCCACTTCAGCCTCTCCAGTGGAGAAGTGAGCTCAAACTTTGTTTGTGTGGCTTGGCCTGGATTAGTGTCAAGTCACTTTTGGTATCAAATGGAATTAAGAGGAAAAACATTATTTTTTCAAGAGTGTTGAAGTTCAACTTTTTTTTTTCAGTTGCACACACTTTCTAGATTCTCCGCAATCAGCTTGCAGTGCCTTGACAACTAAGTGAGGCTGTGATCTGTAGTGATACTTGAATCCATCCATAGTTAGGGAGATTTGAGTGGATCTCTCCAAGTGAGTCAACTTGCCATTCTTCAAAAATGTCCTAATCTGTATTGTTTTCTTGTATTATTTAATAACTTGTAAGAAATATTCCAGTCCTTACTCTTCCACTTGGAGCTTCCCATTAGAGCTTTGTACATCTTCTCAGAGCAAAGCCTGTCAGAGGGAAGAGAGCAGCTTTTTGATAGGGGTATACCATAGGATGAAGCTTTAGTTGAGTAGGACAAGCCAAAATATGCATGCTGTTACTTGGCAGAAAGCTACTGAGAAGAAAGTGCAGTGAAATGTAGGGTTGAACTTGTTTCTTTTAACTAGGCTGGCTCCTGCAGAAGTCCTGATTTTCTTCTCAAGAAAAGCTGATGAGAGACTTTCTTTTCCAAGTTTAGCTTTGCTGCTTGCAGTCTCTTTGTGCAAAGAGAAAATAGAGCAGTGTGGGATTAAAATGACTGCAGTCTTACTTAAAACTTAGAACACAAAGAGGAAAAATCCTAAGAAGTATTGTTCAGGAAGGCTCCGATGAGTACATGGAAAGCTTTAGTTCTTCAGTGTTGGCAAAGTGATGTTGAATCGTCTTTGGGAGTTTGCGTCTAAACTTCACTGTTGAAATTACTGACCAGTGTTATGAGCTCTCTTTTTCATAGGGCACGAGCAGTAACAAAAGCGTAGGATGTTTTTTGTTGTTTTTTAATTGTACCGGGTTTGAGTGATTTGGGAGTTGATCCAAGAGTACTCGGTGATATCTTGTATTTTTTTTGCAAATCCCCTGCTGCTGTTGTTTCACCTGGAGCCTTAATGGTACAACTAAAGGAGCAGTGTTTTAACCAGGATGTGCATGTTAATATCTAGAATAGATGGCTTGAGGTGCGATGTATTTCTGAGGTTGTGCCCGGTCGTCCTCTCTGTTTGGAAGTGGACCCAAGCAGCAAGGCTGAGCATGCTTGAAAATTAATGCAGTGATTGGAGCCCAGCAGTCTCCTGGGATTGATTCCAGAGTTTGGATCCGGATTAAACTGCCCCCCAAGGACTTTGGGAAGTGGTATACAAGGGGGCCTGGTGAAATTTGAGATGAGTCCAACTTCCTCAAGATGGCAAGAAGATGAATGTTTTTTACCAAGGGCAAGAGAGTGGGAGGAAACGCCCAGTTTAGGGAGAAATATTTTATGGTGGGGTAGTGTCTGGGAATGAAAGGGATGGATTGTGTCTCGGCAGATATGAATCTTTCGGTTTTAATCCACATCTAGGAAGTATACACAAAGACTCTTGCCGACTTCTGGGAACAAGGAGTGGGGAGGAGGTGCAGTGCTAGGCTTCTTGGTCATGCTGCTTGGGGGAAATCCATGTTGTGCGGAGCTTAAGTCAAGCTACATAAGGGATCTGATGTGTAGGACTGATGTGCCTCAGGAGCTGGCGTGAACAGATCTATAGGAACTGTCTCAACCTGTGTATAAGTGTGCTGCTATTAAGTGTCACGTCAGCCAGTGAATCTCTCTGCTATAAGGAGAGAGTTAGTTAAACTTGCTTGGTTTTTATTTTTAGGTAACCTTGTGTCTTGGTTGTACATCAGAAAATCCCTTTTGGGAGTGCAGTTGCTTAAAGTAAAATAATAAAGTTCTGAGAGGGTACTCTGCAGAGTTCAGATTTTTCAGAAACAACTTAAATTTGTAATCATTAGTAACCTCTACAAGCCTTTACTGTGATTTCTTGCACCACAGTTTTGCTCTGCATGTTATCCTTGCTCCTTAGGGAGCACTGACAATAACTGAGTAGATTAAGTCAATGGGTGAATTTCCTTTAACCCTGTTTCAGCAGTAGATAAGCATGCAAGAAATTCTTGAAGAGGAAACTAGAAAATACACTGGCTATGCTCGATCTAAAAATATTAGTCATTTTGCAAGCAGGAAACTACTAGTTGAATATTAAAGTGATATAGCTGCCTTTGTTGGGTCAGGGTGCTCTGTGTCTGAAAGTAACCGAATATTCAGTTGGGAGGGGTAAGGAGTTAAATATGAATGGAAACTGATGGCTATGCTGTCACTCAGAAATCTGGAACCCCTTTCTGTATTTTGCTACTGAAACTGCACACAGCCAGGGTAACCACAAAAAACTAGAAATATCTTGCAGTTAGCAACTTGCTTGTTGCAGAAGCATTCACTAAAATAATGGAAACTCGTCCGAAAAAGCTCTCGTCATCTTGCTGACATGAGTGATTCTGCAATGAACAACAGATCTACCAGCTTCTCAGTTCAATGTTTCCAAGGTAGATCTCCAAACCTGTGCCTTGCTCTAAGTGCTCGTGGCACCATTTGTTTTAGTGTGTGCTGAAGTCAGCAGTACTGTACAGCGAGGGAAATACTGGAAAGTGATTTTGACTGTGTTATTAGACAGTGGGGGGTCCATAACAGAGAGCTTCATGGAAATTCTATGTGTGCATCCTGGTAATGTCATCTAAATGGTTGGGAAAATATTCTTGAGGGTTGCAAGGCTGATGGAGTGAAGGCGCTGTGGAGGAAGCCCAGCCTTTGCATGCACTTTGTATGTACATGCATGCACGCTCACCTCATTCTCAAAGGCTGGCTTCTGGGGTGTTCTGATTTTGTGTACCACTGTACTGAACTCGACAGATCCTTAGGTGCAGGCAGTGCCAGCCTGGTGCAGGACAAGAACAGCTTTAACGTACAAGATAAAGCCACGTGTTGGAAGGCAAAGCCCTGCCTCCTTTTGTTCTCTGCATTTGGGACACAATCAAGATTTGGTAGCCAGTCCTCTTGACCCCACTCAATCTTGAAAGCTTCTCTCAGTGATGCTGCTTGTGTAATTCGGTGTCTCAGACTTTTTGAGAATGCCGTCCATGTGTTTTGTCCTGTTCTGGACAGATGAAATGGCCAAATAACATTAAAAATCCGGTAGATCTTCCTTTTAATCTATGGGGACTCTTGTGCCACAGTAAAACCCTTTTTCTTTGCTTGCTCTAACTTGTTTTTATTTGCCCTTTGCCCTCCTATAACTCTTACTGAATTCTTATATTCTGTAGCTGCATCACGCTTCAAAGAGTGGGTGTGGGGGTTTGTGTGGTTTCCTTAGCTTTTTTTTTTTCTTTCACTGTTTGACTTATTTAACTTGCAGATGATCTGAATTTCTCATTCTAGCTAAAATGCTACCTAGCTGAAGTATTCTGCCTTGCTGGCTGAACGCTGATGCGTTCTGGTTTTATTTAGCAAAACAATAAATTGGGGAGCTATCTTCAATCCCTGGTGCTATTCTGACCCCAGTTACTCATTGTCCTTGTGCCCTATGGCCATGCTTTGCTTAGTGTCCGCTGCCTTTCAGCGCGGATGACACACAGATATCCTGTCCAGCCTAACGCTGCCCTCTCAGCGCAATAAAATGCTGCATGTCTGAAATGACTGATAACCATCGATGATTACCACCCAGTTAAGAGTTCTTGAAACAGGTCGGCTTTCATCAGCTACTGAAGTCTTCCTCTCCAGCTCACCCACCCCCGATTTAGATTTTTAATCTGTTTGCCTGATATTTAAAGCTCACCTTTGTTCTTTGATCCGACTTTCAACCTTACTTACAAACCTGATGCATGGCATTTGTGCTGAGTTGTGGTCACTCAGCCACTGAAATTAAGCAAAAAAAAAAAAAAAACACCCTTGCTTTTTCTGTTTTTCCTGTTGTAGGTCTTTTGTCTTCAGTTATGTTTACATCTCTTGGGAGCATGAGGGGTGCCTTTCCAAATAGTCTGTACTTTCTGGCTCTTCAGATCTTTGTTGACATTATGTTGTCCAGCTGGTAACAGGAGAACATGGGGAAGCTCTTGGCCTCTGTTTTAGCCTTAGGAAGCTAAGTGTTTGGGGTTATAAATCAGTTCGCTTTAAAATCATGGAGTTCTCTTGTCCCATTATGTCTGGCATCTCACGGAGATAATATGATATTTCTTCCTCCTCTGCTTATATATTTTCTATTATATGCCAAGTAGATTGTTGAGCACAAACTGAGTAAAGAAATGACTGTGTATGTGTGCAAGGGAATGGATTTGGGGCTTTTTTCTGTTTTAGTGTAGCTACATTTTCAAAATAAGTAAGCATTGCCTAGATGTTCTAATGCAAGTCTGCGTGAAATGGTTTGATGTTCAATGATGAAGCTAGTTTCAGTGCAAGGAGGATCTTTTCAAGACCTCAATTCAGAACCTTTTTTGCTCCATTAAAAGCCTAAAATGCAGCTTTTAGGAATTCAGTAGTAGTATTTTTATGTGCATTGGAAGATAGTTAAAATACTTAGACAGTACAGGACATCCAGACTTAATGTTTGTGTGAAGTGTGATGCACTGTCAGTCTGATAATCCTTGAGTTAGACGAGCTCTCCTACCTGAACCTGTGGCAGGTGGTAGGAGCCAGGAATTACAGGCATTCCTGCTTTGGGCTGTGCTTGTTTTAAAAGGCACCCTGCTTCTGGCTGAAAAATATTTCTTGCTGAGCTAAAGTAAATGAATTAACCAAGGGGCAAAACTCAAAGTTTAGTTAAAAAGGAAAACAATTACAGCTGGGGGGGAACAAGAGGATTCAAAAGCTTGCAGCCCGCTGGGCAGTCAGAAACTTGCCCTAATGTTGCATTTCATGGACCTGAGTTATTTTCTAAGCTTACAAATACCTGCTTTTTTTGGACTTCAACTCATATGAGAATTTCTGCTGCTATTAACAGAGCAGTCTGAATAGAAACACATGCTGGTTGCGGTTTGCTGGGTATGGCCCTTAAAGTTGCGCCATGTGTGTTAACCTAGTGACATGCACAATGGAACAGCCAATTTCAGTGAAAATCAACCAGCCTTTTCCTCTGCAAAGAGCCCAGTAAATCCGAAATAAATCCCTTTCTAAGTAAAACAGGAATCAGGGTGCAGAAATTCTTGCGCTCCCTGCTTTACAGGTGGGATTGAGCTGAGGAGGTGTTAAACCTTTGATTATGCTGCGGCTGGTCGAAGAACCAAGATGGGACTTGTTGACTGCAGGGACTCTTCTAGTCCACTGAATCCCATCGTGCTGGGCGCCTGTACTGCTGCTGGGATGTAAAGTAGTCTTTTCATTTACTGGAATAAGCAGTCTTTGAACAGTAAAATTAAACTCGATTTGATGTAGTGCTAAAGGCCATGACCTATGGTAATTAGAACATACGTTCCCAGGCATTAAAGCTCGTATCTTGGTTAAGTGTTGATACCTTTTGGTTTAACCAAAGCTATTTGCTTGCTCGCTCTTGACATTGAGTACAAGATGCACATTTTGTCATTTTATCTGAGGGCTTCCAAACATGTGATGTATTTAGCTGTACTGTTAGTCTGGAAGGAAACCTCTTCAAAATAGACACACTGGATTTGTTTCCACTTCAGAAGTAGAGCTGGAGGGAGCACTGAGGCAGTGTGACCTGCTGCTGGCACCATGGCTCTCAGCAGGCATCTGGGCCTGAGCTGCTGTTGTAGTGACTTAATGCTCCTTCTTCACGATCAGGAGGGGACCAGAATGATTTCCAAACTGAGTATGTTTCTCCTGAAAGGCGTGCAGTCCTGAGCTCTTTCTCACAGATCTTTGTGTCAGGCCTTCCACTGGTCCAGAAAGTTTCTTAGTCTTTTTTTCTTGATGAGAAAAGAGACTAGAGATTCAAAACCAAATCATACCTCTCACTGTGATGAGTTAGATATATCTTTCAGCTCCAGCCCTGATCTTAGCTGAGGGGCATGGGTGGAACCCTTAATTTCTTGGCACTTCTTTGTAATGGCACAAGCACTTTGCCTGCATCGGGTGTAGTATCAGCTGCTTTCTGAGCAACTGACAAAGCTGCGCAGTTCTGCAGTCAACAATATCTTGATTAAGAATTATGATAGAAGCACTTCTGTTGAGCTTAAGTGCTTTATTTCCACCTACTAAGCCTTTCTTTGGGAAAGGCTGAAAAACTAAGTTGATGTAAATTTATCTTGATAAGCTTAAGATGTCTGTCTTCTGTTTTGGGTAGGCATCAAGCACTCTGGAAAACATTTATCCTGCTGCTCCTAGAAGATCTGTTCTCCATCAGGAGTCTGAATCTGAAATATCACTGTAAGCTGCAGCTGGAAGCCTTGGTGCATCAGTTGTGGTGCAGTTAAGGACAAAGCACCTCATACTTTTTGCATAGCAGAAAGCCTTGCAAAATCTTGTTGCTAACATCTGTGGAAGTTTGCTATATTGATTTCGTAATCTTGTATCTCTGGAGAATAAGCACCAGTGGTGGTGTTTTGCAAAACTTTCTCAGTAGCTGGACAGTGCTAAACTAAGACTGTCAGCGTGTGCATACTCTGTAGCTGCATGTTCCTGTGGAGATATGGAGAAGGGTTTTGATGGGTAGGGACGCAGGCATCAAGATTTTCTACATGCGAAGCTGGTGGTTTTTCTTTTGTTTCAAGTGGAAAAATATCAAAACTCTGAGATATTGATAACTGGGTAGACATTAGCTGGAAATGTGTTTTTGGTTGTGCCTTTCTTTTGGTGTGAAGGCTCCTTGTATGGTCTCCACTTGTGTGACTTCCCTCATGCCTTAGTAGTGGGAGGATCTCTCTCCAGATGCATCTCGTAGCTTTATCTTTTAACATTTTGGATTTTAAAGTGAGCTACAACCAATAAAATGGGGGTCACTCATCCTGCAGAGAAGGTTCTCAGTTCGAGTGAGCCGGGGAACCTTTCTGGGCACGCCAGCTCTGCCTTATGCAGTGCAGCATTTGCATTGCCCTCTTGTGGCAGGTGCCCCAGTGCAGCTTAGTTTGGGATTATAGAATTTTGCAGTTTTCAGCCTGTTTTTTTTGATTCAACAGCATCTTCAATGAAACTGGCTTTACTAATCCAGAAGCGTGAGTTAGCATGAAAACCTGAAAGCAGAGCGGGCGGGATGTAGGAAATGAAAGTGATAGCTCAAGATGTGTTATTGAAATGATGTTCCAAAAGACATAATCTAGGATATAATTGCATCTCTCTAATTATTTGCAGTTAAACTTGCCTGAAGGTTTTGCAGTGCCTCACTGATTATTAATAATTTCAGAAACTTGTTGGGGGGGAACAAAATAGAGAACAAAGGCTCAAGAACTTGATAATCTGTGCTTTCAGCTCTGCATGCTCACCTTTTCCAACCAGCTAGCACTCTCGGTTTGCCAGGCATCTTTGTTGGGACTAGATCCTGCAGTCATTTCAAACAACTCTACACCAAAACCGGAATATGGTCTAAGTTCTGGGCCACCGATGTAGGCAAGAATCTATTTTTGAATTAAGCGCTGTTGTCCTTCTTTCGGTAAATGGTGAGGGGAGGCTGTGTGTGTGTGTGTGTGTGTGCAGATGCATGCCCAGCAGACTCCCCTGGAGGGTGATGCCTTGCAGCCGTGCCCACCGCCCTTGATGTCTTTGTTCTCACCGGTGCTCGCTGGCCTCAGCCTTGCTGGGCCCAAGCAGTTTTATTGCGGCGGGAGCTGCTGCACGGGTGGATTCCAGCGTGCGCCTTCCCGGGCCTGCTGCCCCTCTAATTGTTGTGTTGTCAGAAGGCGTGTGCCTCCGAAAGCCTTATCTGATTCCTCCAGAGGCCTTGCAAGCAATTCACATGTTGACCCCTTGAGCGCACACAACTCACGCCGCCCACCTCGGGGCATAGCTGGGAGGGTTAGCGCAAAGCCAGCGGCTTGCTTTGTCACTGGGGCTGGAGCACCTGTCTGGGGAGGGGACAGGGGGCTGGGGAAGGTGAAAAGCTGGTGGGACTCGGAGGGGAGAAGGGAAGGCCAACAGCTGCTTGTGTCAGCGCTAGGATAAATGTGAGGAGATTAATAGTTATTTAAAGAGCAAATGGGGACATGGCATTCAGCTGTGGCATGTGAGCTTATAAATGTGGTGGAATGGCTGCTCCGCTGGTAACATTTAGACAGATGGTTCCTGGACTGAGTGGAATGAGAACGATCTTTGATTCTCATAAGGATATCTTAAATTTTAATGGGGTACTTATTTTTTTTAATTGATGTCCGGGCAGCACTCTCAGCATTTCCTGATGGTGCTGTCTTGTTAACACTGGCTGGCCTTTTGGTCGTCTTTCCCCACAATCTTGAGTAGCCTGGGATTAGAAGGAACAGTCTTTAAGTGAAAGCTAAAACACCATTGTTTTGCTGTCTGTCTGAGCTGGTGTAGGAGACTGTTTTCATCACAGATGCCTTTTCATCATTTAGCTGGTTAGGGAGTGTGTCTGATGCTAATCTCCATGAGAAATAAAACAACTGAGTAGTATTCTTGCTGCTTTTTTTTTGAGGAGTCTTTAGGTGTTGTTAGGATCAGGGGTGTGGGACTAATTTAGGTTAAATGATCCAAAAATCTGTTTTGTTGTTTGTTTGTTTTCTGGAGGTTGGTGGCCCTGCCTGTGTCAGGGAGTTGGAACTTGATGATCCTGGGGGTCCTTTCCAACCCAAGCCACTCTATGATTTGTATGATGCAGTAGAAGGATGGAGAGGTTGGGTTTTCTGTGTGGGTGTTTTTGTTGTGTTTTTTTTGCTAGTCAATATTTTTGCATTCAGCAAGAAGAATGGTCCTGGCACTGTATATCGGCATCCTGGCTCCAGCAAAAACACAAACTCCGTTAAATAGATCTTGGTTGTTGGATCGCCTGCAGGAGGTGAGATGTAACGGTCATCCGCATTGCTGAAGCTGCAATCTCTTCTTTGAGAAGAAGATCCAGTCTGGTTGTTGCTTCCTGTGACAGCTACTTAGCGTGCTTTGAGCCCAATTGTGGGCTCACCCATCTAACAGAAGTACTGGGTCAGCCAGTGTCTTCTCTACTGCTGTAGATGGGGAAACTGAGGCAGCAAGGGTAAATGACTAACCTGAGGCAACACAGTCGCTGCTTCATCCAGGATTAGGGCTCAATATGTAATTGCTTTTATTACTCTGCTGCCTGAAGGCCTTAGTCAAAGCGGAGGCCCATTAAGTGGAGTGCTTTTTACACAGTGAGGAGCAATCCTTGCCCTGCAGACCTTGCAGCCTGAAGTAGGCCATGGGTGGAGGGGAGAGGCAAAGCAGCCTGTCCAAGGTTACCCGGTGTTACTGGCAGGGCAAGGTAAAGATCCATCCATCCTTCGCCTGGTCTCTCTGCACACCATCCCATAATGAGTTCCCTACGTTATTCCCTACCAGATCTTTTCCTTCTCAGCACCGCTCGTAGTAGCAAGCTGTACCCTCTGTGGTAGTTCCCATGTGCCTCAGTGAAGACCCAAGAGCAGCAGTCTCACCTTGGGCTTTTAATTAAAGGCTATGTGATGTGGCGGCCTTTTCCCAGTGATACTGAATAAGGAAGAGTTCTGTGGTGGCTTAATTTCCTTTGCCACCTTCTTCTAGGACAGCTGAGAGCGCATGGTTCTTGGACATAGGGATGGTGCTAATCCTTGGAAGGGAACCGGTCTCTTCCTTCATGATTCCTGTGACTGGAGAAACAGGGCTTAGGAGCCTTGTCCATAGTCCATGGGGAGTTTGGTAGATAGCCTGTGTCATTCCCTTTCAGATCGTGATGAGTGGTGATGTGGTACTTAAAGCTACGTGTGTGTGAACCAAAATCCTGCTTGTGATACTTTATTGTCCTTGGGTGCAATCTTATAATTGGAGTTCAAGAAAAATTACTTCCTACTTGCTTTTTTCCTTTTCTTTCAAGGAATTTATCCGCTCTTGTCATACTTTGTTTCACCTCTCTTCTCTCTCCTTTTTCAGAAGAATCCTGGTTTACTGAGTAGTTAGGTTACAGGAGGGCATTGAATGGGTTTGCTCATTCTTGTTGCCCTTCTGAGTTTTTTTTCCCTTCTCAGCTCTTTGAGGTGGGGAACAAGGGCTGTACATCGTCTTTATGGCATTAAGTGGGTGCCTTCTCTGCTAAACTCTCTCTGATCTAACCTCTGTATTTCTGTACTTGGTCCTGTAGCCTTCTTCTGTGATGCCTTAAATTGTTTTATTTGTCACTTGTGGCTGGAGGATACTTTGGGGATACAACAGTGTCTCCTCACTTAAATGCTGCATGCTGTACAGCTGCTGAGGCTGTGGGCAGGCAGGGAAATGTTCCATGCAGTGAGCTTCTCCTGCTTTGTATGGGACCTTCAGTTCCTCTGTGCTGCTGTCTGCGACTGTTCACTGGGTACAAGCATGGTTTCAAGGTTGTGTACCTTTGCCAGTGACATAACAGCGCAGTTACCACTTGAGATGGATGTGCTAAATGTCAGCATGTGTAGTAGGATCTGATCTACAGGGAGAGGTCTTTGGGTAGAACATGAGACAATGTAGCCTTGGACATGATACAGCTGGTTTCACTGAAAGGAAAGGTGATTTGTGTGGGGTAATAGCAATCCCTCCAAAAGGTCTGGGTCTGGGTGTTGCTAGACACAGGGAGCCTGCCTCCCTGTGATGTCTTGCTGCCCTGTGAATCACCTCCTTATTGTGTGTGTGTGTGGTGTCTTTTCCCAGCTCTGTTCCACACTGTTGATCTACTGTGTGGCTGCATGAAGCTTTACCTCTTTGTTTTTCAGTCGCTGATGGAAAATGGGGTATCTTCTTTGCAAATATCCTTCCTCATTGAATGACACACACAGGGTGGTGCTGAGCTCATGCTGTACATCCTCCATCGTGATGGCCATGCTGTGTCAATCTGGTCCTTGCTAACATTGCTTCTGTAACACTTCTGTCCGTTTCTTTGCCTCCAGCCGCAGTACACGAACCTGGGGCTCCTAAACAGCATGGACCAGCAGATCCAGAATGGCTCTTCCTCCACCAGCCCCTACAACACGGAGCACGCGCAGAACAGCGTCACGGCCCCCTCGCCTTACGCCCAGCCCAGCTCCACTTTTGATGCCCTCTCGCCCTCCCCAGCCATCCCTTCCAACACAGACTACCCGGGACCTCACAGCTTCGATGTATCATTTCAACAGTCCAGCACAGCAAAGTCTGCAACGTGGACGGTAAGGATGCAGCACAGCCTTGCTCCTTCATTAGCTTCAGTCCTGCAGCCAATAGTGACACTACTGATCTGATAGATATCCACACTTGTGCAAGAACAGAGTGACCTGTGTCCTCTTAAGTGCACGACATGTCACACAGAAGGGAGAGATTTATCTTGGCTGCTCTGGGAGGGTGTGGTGGGAATCGAACCCTCAGTCATATTACTAAATCCCAGGTGAATAAAATGCCTTGCAAAAAGACAGTCACTTAAAGACTGTATGATGAAACAGTGGCTCTCTGTTTAAGTTTAACATACTGGAGTTAAAAACTGGGGTGTGCATAAGGGTGGCTTCAGTGTTTCCCTTGGCATTCTTCATCCATGGGTTTGTATTAGGTCCGATGTGCAGGGCTGTGCCAGCAGGACAGAGGTACAGGATGGATGTGTTTTGCCCTGATCTGTTGTTATTATTTTTCAAAACTTAATAGTTTCCCTCAGCTGTGCGTCCTGGTGTGGTTTAGGGCTCTAGAGTAGGGATATTTAAGACAGCAGTATTCTCTGCTGCTAAGATGTTCAATATTTTGTCTTCCTCTGCTTCAAGCACTCAAAGTCAGTGCAGTGAACAATCCCCTGTGGACATTTCCCTGTGTGGTGAGTGAAGAGAATTAGGTAAATTGAACCCTAGTCCTCTGAATAACACTGGAGTTAGATGCCTAAATCGGGAATTACCAGTAACCTCTGCTGTGCTTGGTAATTAAGTAAACCAGATTTGAATCCCCAGTGAGGGAAACTGATTTATTGTTTTCTTTTTCCTTGAAATGTATGTACTGATTCTTCTAGCATCAGGTCAAATCTCAGCTTTCAGCATGTTATGGATTGTCTTACTTTTCTTCACTCAAAGCTGTTTTGAGTACTGTCACTTTATGGTGACTTTGTTTAATGATATCAGTTTATTCAGCACCTTTTTTCCATCTTTAAAACTACATGAACAAAAGCAGTGACTTGCAGTGATTTTTTTTTTCAGTTTAAACTGTTCTTTTTGGTGGGTTTTTTTTTTTACCAAAAACTAAGAACGCTAGCTTTTCTTCTTTTCCATACTTAATCCAAGGAACTCCTTTGATCTCAAACTGAAATACAATCTAGAAATTGCAACTGGCCGCTGCTGGCAGGGAAACGGTGTAACCCATATGTTCCTTATTCAACACATGGAAAGAGATGTTGTGTAATAATAACTCGGTATAAGATTGTATCTTTCATATTTAAAAGTTCTTTTTAAGTAAGCTTTTGTCTAAAACTGGTAACAATAACTTTGTGTAAGGGAAAAGTTTTGTAGAGTTAAAATGTTTTGTCTGGTCAAGAGCAATTTATTTCTTTGTGGACGAATAGGTGGAAGTCTAAATGAGGTTGAAATTCATCTTTTCTTTATCTGCACTGGCTGTAATGTCTTGTTGTAGTTCATGCTTTTCATGTCCAGGTTTCTCCACTTACACTACACTATTTATTTTCCTTTCCTTTTTAAGTAAGGAAATTGTCAGGTCTACTTTCCATTTCTCAGGGCAAGAAAATGCTGCCCTTGGATTTTTTTGCAGGCTGCTGTGGAGAGGGTCCTTTGAGAGAGAGATATGAAAAAAGACATTCTCTTTTGATAAATATAGTACAAAGAATTATCTAATGCAGCTGCAGGGAACAGGAGTGTTTGATGCTATCCTTTCAACTATGAAAAGTGGTCTTTTGAAAAGAGTTTTGAACGTTTGTAGTAAGCTGCTCCGGCAGAGCTGAAGACAAGCGAGCTACTCGCAAGCGTGAAGTTGGGCAAGCACTCCAGGTGTTTCATTGTAGTGACAGCAGCCCTCTGTGGGTAGAAGTGAGGCTGAGATTTAACGTGGATCTGGGTGGTAGTGAGATCAGATTGCAGGGACCAGCCTGTGTGTTTTAGTCCAGGAGCAGACTCCTAAACAGTTCTGTTTGTGGAGGAGTGTCCTGGTGTCCCTGTGCTGAGCCTGGAGCTGCTTGTGCAGGAGCTGTGTGTGCGCAGTGGCTGATGACAGTCTTGTGGTGGCTGCCGGGGACCTTCAATCAATGTTTCACACTCAAGCATCTTTCCATCTTCAGAGCTCTGCCCTTCTGCTAATTAATCCACCAACTCATTTCACATGGGCTGTTGAGCAGTTGGTAATGCGTTCGACAGCTTTATCAGCGGGGTGGGTGTGGAGGGACGTGGAGGCTCTCTCCTGCTGCCGTCCTGAGAAATGTGGAAACGTGTGAAACGTTGATGAAAGAAGGATTGCCCCATCCTCACAGCAGGAGCAAGTTCTCTGAGTTGTTCACTACGCCCCCCCGCACCCCCCCCCAATGTGACTTCATGTGCTTTGATTAATGCCTGCCGTCATCTTTTTTTTTAAATGATGGATTAGGAACCTACCCAACTGGAAGAGTTTCTTCCACAGCAGTGACCTATTAAACGTTTAATTACTAGATGGCCCCACCCTTATTAAGAGTCCAAAACTTGAAGGCCTTGTTTCTTAGGGCTTTTTTCCCTCTTGTGTTCCCCAGGGTGACAGTATTAAGGAAATTTGTATCGCACTTCCCCACTTTGGGAGTAGATGAGTGAGGCTGACCCACCTTGCCCTGCTGGGAGGGCTCCATGGGGGCTGGCAGTGGTTCTCCTGTTCTGGCTGACAGCATGCTTTGCTGTAGTTTGTCTGAGTTTGTTTGGGGCTGAGTCATGTTGATTAGGTCCTGGGATAGCAAAGGCTGTGGGCCTGGGGTGAGGACTTGGTTATTTCCCCTGAAAAAGCAAAAGCTGCTTT
Organism: Numida meleagris; assembly: GCF_002078875.1. NCBI lineage: Eukaryota > Metazoa > Chordata > Aves > Galliformes > Numididae > Numida > Numida meleagris. Next base: position 10,170,550 of record NC_034412.1, read on the forward strand.
GGGAGGGTTAGAGATATGTGGAGCTGCTTCAGGCTTCTTGGTGCTTAGCTTCTGAGGGAATAATCTGAAATTAGGTGTAGATACCTAGGGCACTTCTGAAAGTGGGAGAAGGGAAAGAAGAAGTTAGCTGAGTACCTGAAAGCTAGGTCTCTGCAAACAGCCCCAAATTCCACTCGTACTCCTCCAAACCTGTTTTGTAGTATGGTGATATTTTCTTTGGGGCAGGTTTATTTTCACGGGGCAGAGGACACCCTGTGCCGAATCAACACTGTTTGTGTAGGATAAGCTGGGGAAGAGATGAACTTAACACTGGGAGGGCTGCTTCTCTGCTCAGGTTGGTGATGGGCTCCTAAGTCAAGGGGAGAAGGAACTGACCAAAAACTGAAGAAAAAAAAAAAAACACACCAGTTGCTGCTAGGTGAGAGTGATTTCATATGCATGAGCAGTTTGCTTTGAAAATATTGCAGATTTTCTCTCTGAAGTCTTTCATGACCTTAAGTAGGAATTCCAGTAAAACATGCTGTCTAATCAGGTTAGCTGTTCATTTGTATGCAATGTTGAACTAATTAACGATGACAAATTGAGATTGGATTGCAGAGGACTTTATAAGCATCCTTGATTATTTTTTTAATTAATGACCCGAGAACACAAGAATATAAGCAAGTTAATCAGTCTTTTCAGAAGGAAAATCTTTAACGATTGCAACTCTCAAGTCTTTAGAAACAAAAGCCTTAGTAGTCTAAACTGAACAAAGTTTCTCACATGGGTACAGGGGATGGGGAGCTCATGTTGCAGTAAAAGTTTGCTGAAGGCTAGAGGATCGAGCAGTTATCTCTTGGTAGAGCTGAGCCAGAAGGTTGTTAAGTCTGAGAGAGAAGCCCTATGAATTTGGTGAAATTGGGTGAAGCTCATCCAGAACTGTGCGTCATTTATTGTGGGATACTTCCTCTGCGAGAATTCTCATATACCTGGGCTTGTGAGATCTCCTCCCATTTCTGCAGCAGAAGCAAACAAGGCATTTCAAAAGCGTGCCTCCTTGGACTTTTTTTTTCTTTCTGGAAGTAACTGTGTGTGCAGATCTTTCCACCCACTCCAAGTGCAGGTAAATAAATAACTGCACTGGCTTTTCCCACTAAAAAAAGATTTGGCAATCACCTGTTGCTAGCACAGAGCTTGCTGTATGACTTCTTGCCTGGAGAAGAACACGGTTGCAGTAGGGAAGATTAAAAAATGAAAATAATTTAAGAAAATAATTATGTCAAGTTTAGTAGAAGTTGACGTTGCTGCCAAACTCAAGCTATCAAGAAACGAATCAGATCCTCCTATCCCCATAAGCAAGATACCACCTTATAAGTCATGAGACTTTATTGAAGACAAACAGGTTCTTCGGATGTTCCCCCAGGTTTTCGAGCCTTTAGGGTGCATCTGTTAAATCTTTCAAAGCTTTTCTTGGTAGTCATGAGGGTTACGGAAAAAGAAGGCAGAAGTAGCTTTAAGTTTCTACATGAAAACCAAAATTTATTTGCAGTTTTTTGATTTTGCTGAAGGAAGGCAGCCCTGCAAGACTTGCATAATTGGAGTGTTGGCAATACTTGAGCACAGCAGTTTTTTCTCATGCCCTGCAGTAGGTTGGAGCTGAGCAGGGTTCCTCCTTGCAGAGCTTCATTATGAAACACAGAGCTCCACAAAGTTGCAATCCATGTTCCAGTCAGGCACATTGGTTTTCCCATGCTCAGTAAACTTGACTGTACCTAAAGCTGTACGAAAGCATTCTGATTTCAGACTCTTAGCTGGCAAGGCTAGGTGACAACCTGTACGACATCCAAGAAAGCAAGTAAATGCATTGTGCTGTCTGGAGTTAGATTTGGAAGGTATTCTTAAGGCAAAAGGAATGTGCTTAAATTAGTCCATGTTAGGAGTAACAGGTTTCTGTGGTTGAAAGTACAGATTCCTTGGCTGGTCTATCTCAGTTATATTATTTCAATTTGATTAGTTCCACTTTCACTTAAAAAATATTTTGTCCTGAATCTCCTGGTGTAAAATGGGAAACATATTTTCCCCTGTATACAGTGAGTTGGAAGATGATGGTGCATGGGGATAGCGTGGCAGCGAGATGCCAACTGGATGCATGCTTTGCCCTGACTCTTAATTGTCTGTTCTCTTACATAAGCTGTTCCAATAGTGCAATTGGAATAATGCTCTGGTAATGCTGCTGCTGATGATCGTTTTTCTGCATCATACGTGGCAACTTCTTAAGGGCTGGTGAGTCTCCCTGAAGACCTTGCACGTGGGGCTGTGCTAGGTGTTAATGTGAAGGTTTAGCTTCGTTACTCCTCAGTGACGTGCCACTTGCACCAGCTCGTTGTCTTCTGGGCAGTGCAGTTTGAGCTTTCCTGATTTTACCCTCCTTAAAGCTGTTAGGAGGAGGGCAATGGAAGCAGTCTTGCTTCGGGAATTGGAATTTCTCTCTACTTCAGAGGCTCCTGGTCAGCAATGCTGTGGGCTTCGGCTGTTAGCACAGAGCTAAGGGAAGAGTCCCTGTAAAAGTGAGCGCAGAGGGTCTGTGGATGTCTCCAAGCATTGAAGTTGGTCCCCTTGTGGACACTTTGCTAATCCTTTCATGACTTTAAATGTAGGCTTTCTCTTGAGCCCAACTGATTGCTGATGCGCAAGCTGGGAGAACTGACGCAATGGTGTGAGCTCAGTGCTTGGCTCCGCATGGATCTCAACAAAGCGGGAACATTGCCTTATTTGGGCACTTGTCTGCGTGAGAAGTGTGGGAACTGGCTTCCTGAGGCTCTCTGCAGCTTTACCTTTGTGAAGATGCTGCTCCTAGTGCGTGTGCCCCTTGTCCGCTCAGAGCGGGCATGGGGAGGGATGGGCTTTGGTTGCTGTGATGGCTCTCGTGCACGGGGAGATGGTGATGGCACCTTCCTGTTTGAATGACTTGAAGTGTTTCCCTCTCTGTGTGGTACCAGCAGGGCCTGATGTTTAGGCAGTTGATGCATACAAAACTTGTCCTGGGTCATCAGCCTGGAAGGAGGGCAGTGGCTTGCTGTCTGTGCAGGAGGTGCTGTTCTCACGGCAGGGACGTGTTTCAAGCGAGCAGAGCTGGGAAGAACCAGTTCCCCTGTGAGAACCAGTCCGGGAGGTGCCTGCTGGAGTCTCTTCTGGTGGTGTGTTTTTTTTTTTGAGTAAAAGGAGATCCAAGTGTATAAGGTTCCTATTAAAATGTAATTGTGCTTTTTTTTTCCCCCTAACCTCATTGTCATGTATATTCTGTTTTTATTACTTGTTATCTTCTTCTCTGACTCCCCAGAAGCAACTCCAGAGCTCCTTGTAATAATTTCTGGAAAGTCTCTTGTGAGCTGTCTTTGTTTTTCTCTGCCTCTCTCTCACTTCTTGCATCCTTCATTGTTCTGTAAATCCTGCCAGGGCAACGTAGTGTACCTCTCTGAGCTGCAGCTGTTTCAGTGTTAAGTTTTGGTAGATGCTCTTCATTAGCCAAGTGTCCTCCGTGACGCCAAACTGGACTGTGGTGCTTGAGGGCTTCATGCAGCTGACTTCCAGGAGCCCAAGTGGGGCTCTTTGCGTCCCTGTGCAGCTGCTGGGAGCTTGGGAGTGTCTCCTCTGCAGGTATTTGGACAAGAGGAAGGCGTTTAAATTGATGGTGTGAATGTCCTCTTTCAGCTAGGATTTAGTTTCCTGGTTGCTGTGTTTGTGCTTTCTCTCCGACAAAACAAGAGACCAGACAGAGCTCGCTGCAGGTTTCCCAGGATTTGCAAGAGCAGAACGCTGAGATGTTAGGGATGGGCACAATGGGATGGAGAAAGTAACTGTGGGGAGAGGTTGTCTTCTCTTGGTGCCCCTTGGGGAGCAGAAATTTATCTCCTGCTTTGCTCAAGTGACTTCAAGCTGTACTGGCATCAGGTTTTTTATTTTTTCCTCTTTTTCTCAGAAAGTTGGCAGAATTGTCGTCAAGTTTTAGTCACTTCTGAAGAGAAAATGTAGAGGGAAAGAACTAAGTGCAAGAAACTTCTTGGGTTCTTAATGAGAACTTTTTCCGTCTGCGTGGAGAGGAAAAGCGTTAATTAAACATAATTTTCATCAGCCCAACTTGCACAAAAAAAGCCCCACCTACTTTCATGAGAAAGGAATAAAGAGAATCATAATCCTGGATTAGGTATCTTTCACTACACGTATATAGAAACAACACCATGTGAAAAGGGGGAAAATACGTATATACACATACACACCAAGCATACCGATGTGCCTCCAGCAGCATTACCAAAGGAATTAACTTTACAAGAAGCAGCCACAGCCTGGAAAGAAGCCATTTTTCAAATAAAAGCTGAATGAGACTTGTGGTTTCTGAGAAGTATGAGAAGGAAGGGTTAAAAAAACATTTAGAGATAAGAATAGCTGATGCTGGGAGTTGAGTGAACATCTTGAAGTAGGGGAGGGTCACTATTTAAATCACCTTTTCTTTTTTTTCTGCCGTGCTTAGTTAAAAATTGGCTTCTGCTAAGAACAACATGTAGGATTAATGTAGTACTTTAAATCTTCAAAGTGCTGCACAAACATTACTTCCCTAATCAGCAAACACCTTTTCGTGGTAGGAAAATCAGGCATGTAGTTGCCATTTTAGAGAAGGGAAACCAAGGTGCCAGAAGTCCCAGTGCTTCCAAACTAGCACTCCTCTGGAGTGGTGTGGGATTTTTACATTGTTGAGTTATTGGGCTGGTGTTTTTGGAGTGGTGTTTCTGGATGCTTCAGGGGTTTTTTTGTACTGTTCGGCACGGGGACTGCCTCTAGGCTAGCTCCTAAAAGCTGCTGAGCTCTCATGGATTTTGTAAGCGTGAAGCATGCAAACTGCAAAGCAGCCTGCGTAGCTCAGATGTGGCATCCCAAGAGCTGCCTCCTTCCCTTCCTGCAGGTCATGGCCAGCTGGGCCAAGAGGGAGGCAGCGTGCTCTGGGGCATAGAGAGTTTCTGAAAAAGCTGCCTTAAATGAACAACGTTTGAAGATATTTCAACCAAACTACCCTTTAAAAAAAAAAGTTGGTAAAAAATGAGTGACATTAAGTTACTTTTGATAAGGGTTTTCCAACAGGCTGATATAAAAAGGTTTGCTCTCCTTACAGACAAAGACCGACCTTGGAGATGATCGTTCCTTTCCTCAGATGAGTTGAAATGCTGCAGTTGCATAGATCTTATTTCCCTGACAACTTGATACAGAACGAGCAATGGTTGGTGGTGTGCTGAGGCAGGCACGATGGTTTTTGTGTTGCATTGGTGGTGCTCAGTATACTGAGGGTTTAGCTCCAGTGCTTGGCAGACCACATGCTATGAAGAAATGTCCTACTTTGTTGTTTTTTTTAAGTGTCCTGAGTAGGGCTGACTTCTGTATAGAAAGAGCATGAACTTTATTATGCAATGGAAATCTGTTCATGTGCAGGTGTGTCAGATTTGTTATGGTAAACAGAGTAGAATAGCTACTCAAGTAAGAGCTTAGATCCTCTGACAAATAGACCAGGGTGGAGAAATTGCATCTTTGTGTTATACAAAATTTACATTTCCAGTTGTTAAAGATAACGCTTCAACACTGGAGCAAAACTTTGTGTATCCACAGAAGGAAGCTGCAACTTCTCCATCATCTTATCAGATCTGTTCTATGACAGTTGTTTGTTTGCTGTTTAAAAGAGACCAAGATACTTACTTCTCTGAGGAAGACGAGTGTTTCATGTTCTGCTGATGCGCATCAGCTGCTGAAATAAGAAAAATAGGATCTGTTTTCTGGCTTTTCCTGCTTTAGCAGTGATGATTATGCTGCTCTGCAAGGCTGGAGGAGAGGGCTTCTCTCTCCCCTTGGAGAGCAGAGGACAGCATCCCTGCGTGGATCCCTCTCCTGTAGCCTGGGGCTCACCGTGCTTCCCTCCTGGGGAGAGAACCTGCATTGCCCCGAGCTGCTAAGGTAGGGAGCAGTACAGATGAGCTATGGATTTGACCCTGAGCCCAGCCTCCATGCTGCTCCTGCCCTGTGATTTAGATTTAATCTGGGTGACATTGTGCAAGGTGTTCCCTCTGCCTCCATCTCTTTCCCTGCATTTCTACGTGCCCACCCTCGAAGTCAGGACTGTGTTTCCATGTTCCTGTGTTGTAAAGCACTTAGATCCCCGATGTGAAACACTTGGGGGAATGGCTGGGGGCTGCTGCTTGCTTGCCGTGCAGCCTCTATCACTAGACTTAATCAAAATAAGAGGCCTGAAAGCTTATTTGTAAAAAGATTTGTGTCTTGCAAACCTAAGTGTATCTTCAGGCTAAAGCTCGGAACTGCCCAAGTCCTGGCTGGGTTAATTGCTTCCCCTCTTGAGAGCTCTCTGTTTACCAGCATCAGGCCCATCGGGTATGAGACGCGCTGATGCAAAGGCTGTGGCCTTTGTACGGCACAAAGGAAGGCCTCTTCCTGATGATGTATCTGGAGTGTGACTGTGTGAGCAGTGCTGTGTTAGCTGCAATGCTGAGCTGGGCTGAACACACCCTGCTGCTGTCGGGGCTCATCAGCTCACCCGTGGGAGCTGCAGCTGCGAGCTTCTGCCAGGGAGCTGCCCTGCTCCTGGCCTCTTTGGGAAGGGGGATCGAGCTGAGCACAAACTTGCTGTCAGATGCCCTCCCCCAGCCTCTCCTAAGGCAAAGGGATGGGAGCAGGGCTCTTGGGCTTGCTGTCCAGCAGCATGCCTGCTCTGTTCACGTTTCAAGCGTCAGCATCACCATGGGTGGCAGAAAAAAGCATTCTCATAAGACGTTTGTCAGGTGGCTGAGCACTAAATGACATCTGTTCATTAATCAGTGAGGTGGTGACTGGTTTTATGATGAGTTCTTTGTTTCCTGTCCCTTCTGCTGCACACGGCTCGTGTTAGTCATTCTTAGTCATTTTCTTGACCAGTCCTTGGTGAGCAAAGGTGACTCCAACAGAAATCACTCTGCAGTTCTGCATCTCTTACTAAAGACTTTCGCAGTGCTGACATTCACAAAAAAGGTGACAGCCTCTAGGAAAAGCTTCAGAAGAGCAATCATTAATTCTGTAAAGATTAAAGGCTCTCAGAAATGGAGCACATGGACTGACTACTTTAAAATACCATTCCTATAAATAATTAATACATTTTTAATTAAAATGTAATCTTTATTTGTTAGCCCCTTAATGTCCTGTCTTCTCTGATGAGTCACTTTTGCTGGTTTGCTTTGCTGTGCCTCTCTTAATGACTACAGAGGTGGGATTCCTTGTTTCTAGTCTCACTTTCCAGCTGCTCTGTGCAATATTCAGATGAACTGGGTTGCACTGGTGCTGCTGGTGTGCACGGGAGCACTGCTGGGAGGAGCAGCTCCGTGGATGAGCTGGTTCCAGGCTGGATTTGCAGGGACACGTGCTGGAGGAAAACCATTTCCATGCTGCATGTCTAACATTGTGAGCACAAAACGCTCCGATGCTGTTAGTCACACCACTGATCTCAATCTATTTAATGGGGCTGTTTTGTTTTTAATACACTGCTATTCTGATGTGCATTTTGAAACATGTTTTAGGGACGCTTCCTAAATGTAGAACTTAAAGGGTCTTTTTCTTGAGTGGGGTTGCTTGGTAGTATTTTAAGTGTTGATGAAGCACATGGCCAAGATTAACTGCTGCTTAGTGAATGGGAATGACTAACCTGTGACTGCTTCTCTCTCCACCCCCACAGGCTGGAGTTGCTACCAGTCACCTGCTCAGCTCTGAAGCCCCAACTGCTGGGGTGTACCTAACCCTGCGCTCCTGGATCACACTGTGTCTGTGATGTGGCTCCAGCATGACCTGCTTGCTGAGGGGAAGCCAACATTTCCCAGTGCCTAGGAGAAGTAGGGTTCAGCATGCAGGCTTCTGGGGAGTGGTATAGAGTAGTTCCTGCTGTGTGCTGGGGGCTCTCTGCCCAGCCTGGCATGGATCACCAAGGGTGTAACAGTTCACTCCGGTGGTTTTTTGTTGTTTTATTTTTCCCACTGGCCATACCAATCTGATTACACCTTCGAGGGATCATCCACCCCTAAAGCTTAATTAAGGAGCTCTTGTCTGACTCGTCACTGACTCACCTGCCACTGTATGAGCTCATGTCTGACTTGTCCTAGGAAGACAGTGAAATATGTCAGGCTTCTCTGAAATACAGCAGGTTTTTGTTTTATTGCATCCCTGACATTGCTGTTGGCTGCTGCATAGGTGAACAGAAAGATGACTGCCCCAACTTGGTCGCGTTTATCTAAACTCAGTCACTCACCTCTTTTGTGCCTTGAAAAACTAGCTGGGGTTTTGCTTGCACAGCTGTAGGTATGTTAGAGTTAATAAAAAAAATAAAATTAAATAACCTTTGAGTTTTGGCTTCGGGCGAAGTAGGTGAAATGATGTGTTTTGGAGATGAATGCTCTTGCAGAAGGCAAGATGTAGCTTGCAGGAGAACATCTGCAACCAATCCATTCTGTATGAGATGGGGCCAAGACTTGTTTGTATCTCAGTACCTGTTCAAACATGTCGTTGCACAGCAAAAAGAGGTTTTGAATGCATTGAGGAAGGGTGGGTAAGAAGGGAAAGAGACATCAAGCTGAATGTTTGCTTAATAGCTTTGATTTCTTCATTAAACTTTCAAGCACTTTAATAATTTGATTAGCTGCTTTCAGAGCACTGCAGAACTTCTTAAAAATTATTTAAAGAAAAAAGAATCCTGCTCATCCTAGCACTGCAAAATGAGCTTGATTTCTGGCCTGGAGCGAATCTGGTAACTGTTGACAACTTCTGTGCACCCACTCCGAGAACTGTCGGCAGAAGGCTGTTTGGTAATACGCTGATCAAAGAGTGCAGAGATCAGTTACCAGGCAGACTGCCCTGACACCAGAATGGAGCTTCCCGATCAGATGGCCCTTGCCAGCTACTCCTGTTCTCTGTGTTCTGTAAGAACCGAATGTAGAATGAGCCTTTAGCAGCTGCACTTAGCAGAGCGTGTTTGCCTGCCTTTAATTGTGCACTTGAAATGCCTCATTTTAAGGCCTGTGGTAGCGTAGAATGTTTATATGACTCAGGAGCAGCAGAAATGGTGAGGCAAGTAGGAGAGGTTATCCTATTCTGCTTAGCACTGAGCTCTGCATTACTGTTCTTTTTTCCTTAGCGTGCCCCTGAGATGCACACGCAGCCATATTTCTAGTTTGGACGTACAACTAATGTGAGTTTTGGATGTGTAGGCTGTGTATGACTGTGGGATCTATTGTCAGTGGGGTGCAGCAGCTTGCATGTGGGCTGGATTTCCAGCTAAAGAGCTGGGTTGACTCATTTGGACTGAATAGGGTGCAGAATGTGAATGCAGTGCTTCTAAAATCCTGCTAAAGGAGAAGCACATTCAGAGTGCTCTGTTATGCACGCTATGGTTTGTAATACTACTGGAGTAGTATTTTTTCTCCCTTGCCTAGCACCAAATCCTGCTGTGAGTGCTTGATTAGCACAAGACCAGAGCTTGCTTAATGCTCTTCAAGGACCCAGAGCACAAGCAAATTAGGGAACTGCAAAGATGTAGAATGGCCCATCATCTGCCTTTGATGTAGGCAGGGCTTTTCCACTGCTCATGAGAGCATGGATTCGCTTACCTCTGTTTGTATGCATTGGTCAAGTCTCTGGTGACTCTGTGCTGTTCTTCACCTGCATTCCCTGGCTGGCTACCAGCAAAGCCTCCTATGGCTTGGCTGTGCTCAGAAAGTGGACACCCATGCTAGGGCAAGCCTTAGGCTTCAGCCGTGCTGCGTGGATTTGCAAGGCTGTGTCTAGAAGAAGAAATGTCTGTGTAGCGCTGCAGCAGCAGGCTGAGTTCGATAGCTCTGGCATGTTGCAATTTGAGCATGCCAGTCTCGGGGCCGTGCAGTGATGGCTTTGCAGTGTGTGATGCCCTTTCTCCAGTATGTCATGTGCTGGATTAGCTTGTGTTGAGCCAGCAGTCCCTGCAGCTGTGCTATGGGTGTGCCTTCTTTGCAAGCCTCAAGCAAGTGCTGGTTGCTTTTGCCTTGCCCTGCGGGGAGCATCGTGACCTCAGGAGGCCCCAGGGCTGTGTTCAGGTGCCTGATGTACCTCACTCCCCATGTTACTCAGAACTTCTGATAAGACGACTTTAGGTGGCCCTCTTGCCCTTCAGAAGGGGCAGAGTTGTTAGCTCTGCTGAACTGAAGGAAATGTCTGATGTATAATGTAAGGTGCCTGGATGGATCTCATTCCTGATGTGCTCATGATTCATGCAGTCTTCATTTTCTGCCTCTGGAGCTGTATTGCCCTGGCAGTCTTGAGCAATAGCAGAGCTCATCTCCGAAGAAGACTTCTTTTGGAGAGAGCCTCCAGAAGAGTTGGATTCAGGAGTTGCCTTGCTTCCTTCAGAGATCTCATCCCAAAATCATCAAGGCAAGTGGCCAAAGGTTCATGGCAGGAATTGTGTTGTCTTGCACAAATGTTGGCTTAACTCTTTTTTTTTATCCTGCTCCTGTGTAAGCGTTGCCCCTTCCTCAGGCTCCTCCAGCCACCCCTATACTGAAAATCTCTGCTCACTCTCACTGAATTGCACAATGTAATTATGCCTCCTAGCCCATTCAAGCAGTGTGAGAATAGGTCCTTCTTGCTTTTGCAAAGGAGTCTTCAAGAAATGTATTCTTTAGAGATGCAGCATACAGAGGAGCATACCTCAGCCTGTGTGAGAATGGAGTGGGGGCTTGCTTAGTCTTTTTTCCCCTTGGCTACATGAGCAGCTAAAACCTGTTACCTGCAGGAGTTGGAAGCTCCATGCAGAAAACTAGCTTAAGTTGGTGAAAGAGTCGAGGTAGCATTTTTGTTAGCTAATTAAAGGATTAAAGGTACAGAGATTTCAAGTGAACTGTCAGTGTGCTACAGAAGAGAGCCTTTGATGGTTGAATCCGATTTGAGATTAAACAAATTGCATTTAAATAAGGAGTGTGTGGCAACAGTTACAGTCTATCTAGGCCTCTATCATTTGCTGTCCTCTGGGGTCAGGTAGCTGCTGTGCTGTGACTAGAGCTTCTCCTCCCTCACCAGCTTGCTCCTTCCCAAGTATTTCCCTCTGGATTAGTTTTATCTGTTGCATCCTAATTTTGCATCTCATCCAGTGCCTTGAGCAGACAAGCTTTGTACTCTATCAGAGATAATGATGCTATGATGGGCACAACAGCATCAATAGCGTAGCTGCATCCATGTGGTGTGTTTTGTCATCTCTGGTTCTATTTAGGGTTCATTCTTGCATCTTGGTGCTTTGTCTGCAAATGTAGATCTAAATAGTTGTTTCCCCGTGGTTTCTTTAGTATTTAGATGGGAAGAGTCTTCTGGGTTACTCTGGCAGTTTATTGGTGTCTTCTACGTCGCAGTAGCTGATAAAATTCTGGGGAGTTAGCTGTCATGGGCCTTGCCCTTAATAGCATTTGCTGTGTGGCCAGGTCAGGAGATTGACTGTAGCTGTCTTAGAGCTGACTTCCTGCAAGGGTTCTAATTCATCTGTACAGCGCTGTGCAGAACAACGGCATGTTCTGTCCATAGAAGCTTTGCACCTTTCTCTTACAGCTCATACATGATGCATAAGGAAAACAGGAGTGCCAGACAGTGTGAGCCAATAACTTGTTCTGATGTTGAAACTCTGTCTTGTTTTGCTTCATTTTCTTTTATCCCTTTTTAAAGAGGGAAGGAGTTTGTCTCTAGTTGCCTTCAACCCATTTAAGATTGTGAGGTTGCTGGGTTTACTAGACACTGAGAGTGGGGAGATGGAGTAAATCCCAAAATGTCAACTAGGGAAAAATCTGCTGGTGTTCAAAAATTAATAAGAATTTTAAAATATATGGCATCACTTACGAATTGGGTGTGGTTAGCTGGAAATCTGACTTTAAAATGATGGTTCCCAGGGAACTATTCCTGTTCTCATCGTAATCTAGTAACAAAGATGCTTTTTGTTTGGGAAAGCAGTGTCTCTTTAAATGAGAGGTCTTCTCACAAAACATCTGTAGCTTGGGGTCTTCAGAACTTGCTGCTTTCAAATGGAGCAGTGCAGTGGGGTAGTGGGGACAAAGCTGTCTGGTATTTTTCTTGAAAAGCCACCTTCAAAACTTGGTCATGAGGATTAGCATCTAAATCAGCACTTATTCCTGTTATGTTTCCATTTAGGCCACAGGAATGGCACTATAATCCTTCAGTTACAAAGTGAAATCAATTGCTTAGGTATTAATTGCTGTAATCTGTTTCCAATAATTTATAGGTCTGAAATAGTCATGAAACGTTTGGGAGATTATTCCTGCCGAGTTTGTCTAGCAGACCTGCAGATTTGCCCTTACAGTGCATCCAGATCCATGCAGCTTTATGCAGTTGTGCATTCTTGCTGAGATTATAAAGCAACCAAAGAATCTACTAGAGTGTATTTGATCTGTGCTGTGTTCAAGCCTTCTCATGTGAACTGTTACTGCATGTCTTCCTTTGGCTTGTGTGTGAAGTGGGATGTAACTTTTTCCCTCCTTTTGGGGTAGGAGATGGAAAAATGGAAGGCTCTGATTTTTTTTTTTTAGAAGAGATCTAGGATGGGCAGCTGGTAGCACTGCGAGCCTTCTTTTCTCTGCACATTGCTCTGCAGAATAGCCATCTTCTTAGCTGCTGCAGTTGCATAGCTTCAGGGCTGCTGGCAAGAGAAAGCTGGAGGAATACCCCGAGCCTGGGATGGGCTTGTTGATCTTCCTAGCAGAGAAGATGCCACAGCATTGACCTCACCAGCTGCCTGGGGCTGAGGCACAGTGTTCTGGAGCTGGGGATGTTTTGGTGGCCTCACAGCTGCAGCAGTGACACTGTGTTCCTCAGTGTAGTCTTGACAAACTGCTTCCCATGGTACGCAGGAAAATCAGGGTCTCTGTTCAGTAAGGCACTTGAGGGAGTGCATAACCTCTAGCACGTGAATATTCCCTGTGAAATCTGTAGGGTTCTGTGGGAGTCAGCAAGACTGCTCCCATCTTTAAAGGTAGACATCTGCTTAAACACCTTGCTGAATCATGCCTTGACTTTGAAAGTAGGCTCGGGAGAAACCACATCAGTTGACTTGAGGACTGTGCTTACTGGGTCATTGAGGATGGAAGGAGAAGGCTGGGAGAGAGGAGGACCTGGATAAAATGCAGATCCCAGAACCTTGGAAATGATGGTTAATAGCTAGCGACTGTGTTCTTCTGAATTTTTTTGCTGTTCATCCTCAAAACTTAATTGTATGAATAAGACATAAAGCTGTGACTTAGTCACTATTCATCCTGAGTATGGTGGAGCTGCTGTTGTGCTTTATTGATCTGAGGGAGTTACTGCATAAAACTAACTTCCTATGTTAGATGCCTCGGTCTTTATTTTTTTTCTTTCCTAGTCCTATGTTTTTTCTCCAGCTCAGACCTCAAATGTGGCCTTGTGGAGCTGGCAAATCCTGAAAACAGAAGGATGCTTGTAGAAATGATTTGGTTCAGTTGGGATTTCCTGTCCTTTAGTAAAAGGAGAGGATCTTAAACAGCTTTTGTACAGAGGAAGAAAACTTAACCCTGCTTGCTATCTGCGTGCTTGTTTGTTGCATTGCTCACCATCTTGTCTGTCCTGGCCAGAAAAGCTTTGCTGGCTCTTTGCTTTAATTATCAATGAAATGCTCTGCAAGCAGAAGAACAATATTTGCATAGATGTAATTCTGGAAATTGAGCGTAATGTGATCAGGAAATGGGACAGGCCCTGGCTGTTATCATGGAAGAGACTTGCTGGTACCTGTACGTTGTTTCAAAAGTAATAAGATCTGACTCAGAAAAGTTTCCTGGACGTAAGTAGAGAAAACTCAATGCCCTTTTGGCAAGGGACTCACACTAATCTTTCTGCAAGAGAACAGAAGAGATCTCCTGTAAATTCAGAAATCTGTTCTGAAAGGATGCTGAGGATTTAGAGGCAAATGGTCTCTCTCAAAGCAGAAAGGCAGGGGCGTGTGTGTGTGTTCAGGACTTTCTTTTTCTGAAATAGAAGCCAAGGAACAAGGTGCTTGTGTGCACTGCCAGTGAAATCTCAGCAGGAAGACATGATGCTACTTGCAAGGTATGCACAAGACAAGACCAGAGGCGCCGCAAAGCTTGATTATTGTCAAGGGCTCAGTTGGAACTTGCCTTTGCTCTTTGGCCTGCAGCATTTATGTAGAAACTGGGGACGCTGCTTCTTGCTTCCAAGCTTTGCGTTGATGAGTCCTGCCCACATCTTAGGTGGGGAGGAAAAAAGGGGGGGGTAGGGGGAGCCTATGAAGTAAACAGGAAAATTACTCACCTTAATGATGCATTTCACTGGCATTGCTGCTTTGAGATCCTGTCAGTTTTTAATACTTTCTGTCTTTCCTCGATCGCCTCCCATAGGTGTGATTAATACCTTGGTTTATTAGAAGGATGAAGTGGAGAGGCATCTGTACTTTCTTTCAGGTGGAATAAATGGAGGGAGAAGGGATAGTAAAGAGGGGAGGAAGGGGGGCCACCTTTTTTACATCTGAGCTGTTCAGTCTTTCTGAAGAGCACAAAAACAAAAGAGCTCATGGACTTCAGTGGTAGCTCCTTTTTCCATCAAAGCTCACAGCTGAGACCCTCAGCATCCTGGTTGGCTACCAGTCCTGCTCTATGGCTTGCAGTAGCCAGTTCTCTGCTCATGGGCCAGTGAGGGAGCAGTTCTGCAGGTGGCCATCGCACAGCATTGAGGTAGGTGTGTCCATCGCAGTCAAGAAACTATCTGCACGATCATTGACTTGCTCCAACTGCTCGCTGTTTTAGAGGCAGAGAATATCTTGTTCTGTGCTTAGGAAAGACATAATGTGCCTTTCTGAAGGGTTCCTGTGAGTTCTACTGCAGGTAATGAAACCCATGTTTCATGGAGGTGTTGTCAGATGAACACCTGATCCCCCATGGGGATTGTAGGGGAAGGAGAAAGGAAGAATCCATCGTAGACACGTGAACGAGACTTTATAGGTAAGAGAAGTCCAATTGTGTTGCAAGTAGCACTTTAGGGGAGGCAAGGAAAATACAAATCATGCTTAGTGAACCTGTTACTTGTCCTCAAAGCACAACACTGAAGCCTAAGTCAAGCAAAAAGGTACAGGAAAGAAAATGTATCTGGAGAGCACTATCAAGTATGAGAGGTTAGAAGACACTAAACTTGCTTTTAGCTTTGACTCGTATGAATTTTCTCTGCTGTAGCTGCTCATCAGAAGGAAGGTGTGTGCACATGACAGGTCTGCAGTTCTACAAGTCATTCCTGAGGCTGTCAGTGACCCAGCTGGAATAATGGGCCTATGTTTGACATGTGAACTCTTCCCTTTGCAACGTGCTGACCCTATAGCATTTTGCAAGCAGATCAGCCCTTTGGTATGAGCCAGAATTTGGGTGGGAATCTGTCACCATTCTAGCAAAGTGTCCTGCTTTCCAGGGTGTTGAATGGTTGGTACAGAGTCTGGCGTGGTGCCTGATACCTCTGTGTCTGACTCCGCAAAAATTGTGGGTTGAGATGTTGCTGATGGAAAAAGACTACGTTGCCAGAACAACTTGGGTGCTTTTTTTCACTCATTCTCTTGTCCTGCTTGGTTTTTCTTTGCTGTAACAGATACTGTACTAATGACTTGTTTACCTTCCTCAGAGATACCCATGAAATCCCCTTATTTGCAGATGAGGGAACTAAGAAGCATCTTGGAGTTAAGTCTGAAGTTTCCTTGTACCCAGCTTCATCCCCTTGAGCTTCAGCTTGTGTGGAGCTGCTTAAACCTGTCTGTATCCATGCTGAGGTCTGTATGCTGAGGACCCAAAGCATAAGTCTACTCTGTAGAAGGCTCTAAGATTTGATTGGCTTGTATGGGGCTCTTACAGCTTATTGACTTTAATGGAACCAGGGTTTGGTGGTTGATTGTTACTTTCTTTATGTACAATTCTGCCAGATGTTAGCATTTGTTAATCTTCAGGCAAATGTAGGTTTAGCGTGAGAGGGCTTTCTACAGGGAGTTTCTTAGTGCAGTAGTTTTGTCTGGTGGTCTGTATTTGTAATACAGAAGCCACCAGGAGATATGCAGATGTCAGCTTAAGAGGCTGAGAGTTAAACATTATAAAAAGAGCCTGTGTCCAGCCGCACCTCTTGAAGTGGGGAGGGTGAAGGAGAAGGAAAAAGCAGAACAATGCATCTTGAGACCCAACTAAAGGCCTTATTTGCAAAATGATCTTAAAGAAACATTCTTCAAGTAAGGAAGTACAATAGACTTGATGTTTTATTGATGGCTTGCAAATTGGCAGTGTTCATGTCAGTTAATTGGTAGAGTCTGTGAAAATAACATCGCAGGGATGTGCAAGGTCACACTCTGAAACACATTCTGATCCTATGGGAGTTGGTACAGTGTTGAAAGCCAGGTAAGTTTCCCAAGCATGGTTGCCTTGTCCTGTTCCATTGCATCAGCAGGAACTACAGTTGGGGTAGTTTTTGGGTGTTTTGTTTGCATAAACTTGTGTTTACAAGCAGCTATCTGGAAATGTACCTCAGATTTTAGGCAATATTAAATAAGTTGTCCCTGTGGAAGCTACTTCATTCAGTGTGAAAATACCTATGCATTTTGTAATGTGGAATCCCAGTCACTGGGCACTTACTGGAGGTAGGGAAGGATGTTCAGCATTGGCTTGCATTGTTTTTTTCAGCATACTTGCTACTGATTTAGTCATTTCAT
Source organism: Numida meleagris (assembly GCF_002078875.1). Taxonomy (NCBI): domain Eukaryota; kingdom Metazoa; phylum Chordata; class Aves; order Galliformes; family Numididae; genus Numida; species Numida meleagris. The sequence goes on from NC_034412.1 coordinate 10,187,330, forward strand.
AATTTCACCTCATTTGCAAAGCTTCCTGTGCCAAGTAGCCTATCAGAAATGCAAATAATAGACATTATTAGCATCTGAAACTTACTTGGTACTGCTGAAGTTTCAGTTTAGAAACAGAGAAACTGGATACGATACACACACAGAATGTGAGCTGGGTACGTTAGAAGTCATCTCGCTGCAGTTATGTGGTGAGTTGAGTTCTTAACGGAATTATTTTCAAGAAGATAATAAAAATAAAAAGGCAACGGTAGAGAACTAACAAAATCCAATTGTAAATACTTCCTTTACAGCCATTGCTTTATATTAAAAAGCCACGCATGTTTCCAACTTGCCTCTGTAGTTTTCTATCAGGGCTCTTCTTGAGACAAGATACTTTTCTGTCCATTCTTATTTTTTACATAAGAAAAAAATTCAATGTTTAAAAAAAAAGTTTTCAAGCTAAACCTTGAGAGGTCTTTGCTTATTGATGAAATAAGTCTGTAAATGCAAAAATGACGCGCAAAAGCCCTCAGATGTGAAGTTCTTTATAATTGTTTCATGGTTGGAAAAGCAGTAGGGGAAAACATCAGTGTTATTTGTTATTCTGGTTTTGCTGCTGATGTTACGTAGAAGTAAGCCTAATGTAGAGAATACTTCCTGATTGACATCATTATATGTAAGAATCTCTGGGGAGATGCTGAAGCATTCACATGAATGAATGGTCTAGTTCTCCCAAAGGTGAGGGAATTCAGCTGATGCTCCAAACCCAATATTCTAGGGGAATTGCAGCATGGTTCCTGGTGCATGTCACAGTGTGTGTGTTTCTCAGCTCCTTCAGCTCTCTCCTTGAAGAGTGGTGTGTTGCTGGGGAAGGGCATTTGTGTGATGCTAATAGAACTGGATGCAAGTGCAGTGGAAAAAAAAAAGGAGGGGGGGGGGGGGAAATGAGGAGCTGGTTTCTCTCTGAAAGTGGTCTTTAAGTCTTCTGGACTTTTTTTCTTGCCCTCCTTAAATCTGCTGCAGCCTCCCAGCAAGCTTTGCCACTTGCCCAGCTGGGCCCAGCTCTTCTTCCCTGCTGCCCGCAGGGCTGTGTGCCAGGAGGGCAGCCAGGCCCCAGCCTGCTGAATCCTAGGCCGGAGGCTACGTTTCTGTATTCTCCTCCCTTGCCACCCCTCCCCACTCCCATTTACCTAAGCAGGTCAACACAGACATATATATCTTTATTTCACTATGGTTTCCAAGCTGCCGTCAGCGTCCAGCCTAGCGTTGGGCACGCGGTATGCCCTGAGGCAGTGCAGAGCTGCACCGACATGCTCCTTGCCCCTTCTTTTTCCATTTTTCTGTGTTTTTTGTCTGTCCGGGCTGAGCGTGTGGGTCATGTTTCCCCGCCTTGTCCCCTCTGCGCTGCCAGCCGGGGGACGCGGGGCCCACCTGCCTGATGTCAACATCTTGCAGGGCGAGGCTGGGGTGGAATGTGCCGCTCCCAGCCCGGCGCAGGTAATTAATCCCCACGACTGACAGGTGGCAACAGGCGGCCTTTGGCTGCGGCTCCTGAGGAAAAGCGCTCGGAGGAAAGATTTTAATAGCTCGTGAGCACGATTCGTGTGCACGGGCCGTGCGGCGGCAGGGCCAGGGAAGGGGCAGGGGAGCTCAAGGGGAAGACAAAGCTGAAATCTCTGCACAGGCGGATTCCTGTGGGTGAGGTGCTGCCCCTCCCCGAGGGGGAGAAAAAAGAGGGTGACTTGTTATTTCCTTGGCCTGCGGCAGAGGAATTTGGTAAAAGTCTTCAGAGCATTCCTGGCACTGTCAGCATCCCCTCCTGCTCCAGTCCTCCCAGTTGTTGCATGGTGGGACTCCCCTCCGCTGGGGATTGCTCACAGGTGCTTCTTGTTGGCCCAGCATGAACTTAAATGTGGTGGATCTGGCATGGCGCCGATGGCTGTTGAACTCATCTATTGTATCTATGGTTTGCACGTCTGCTTGCGGCAAACTGCACATTCTCCTCTCTGATGAATGGAAGACCTCAACCCAGAGCGGCAACAAGTCAGCTGAGCATGTTCTGGTCACAGATCAGTTCCTACATGAGTGGCTTTGCACCCTTATATACCTGCCTTCACCCCCAACGATTGTGAATTAAAAGTTTGATTGCTGTTTGTCGAAGCCCATCTATTTAAGGTGTACGCATAAATATTACTACTTATTCCAGATAGGTAAATTCCTTTCTCCCCACTTTTTTGTTCTAAATGTGTAAACTTTGTCCTGTTTTACACAGGTTTTCTGCTTGTTGCATAACTCCTTGTTCTAATCTGTGCATACTTCAGCATAAGTAAATGTTGCTTTTCCATTCTTCTAAGCCATTCTTTTTTTTCCTTTCTCAAAGTTAGCTTGTTAGGGGAGAAATTGCAGCTGAACGATGGCTTTGGAAACGTCAAATGAAACGAATCCAGTGTTTAACTGAGTTGAGCTAAAACATGACTTCTTGAAAGAAGCTTGCAAAAGGTTTGAAAAACCTGTTGATCTGAGCAGAAGGGGCTCAGAGCTGTCATGCTGTAAGCTGACTTCTGGGATCACCTTCAAGTTGACATTCATCAGCATTTGCAGAGCTGGCTGAACCCCACTCCTTTTAAAGATGTAAGGGCTGTAATCCCTTGGCTAGATCAGAGGGTAAGGCAGATACTAGACGTAGATTTCCTAAGCAGTGTTTGGGGGTATTTACCGCATCAGAATTCTGTGGGGGGATTGAATGCTTTCTGAAAAGCCCCTGCAGCTTGTGTTGCACAAAGCACTTTCTTCCAGGAGACTTCTGTCCTTCCTAGTGAAAATTTTCCATTTGAGAGGTGAAAAAGTGTTTTGTTTTCTCCCTTAAACCCTTTATTGACACAACTTCTGGAGAAGGGGCTTGCTGAAAAATCAGACAGGTGTTGCCTGATGGTGGCTGGCGTGTGCATTGTGATACTGAATTACCAGCCAGGGTGCCAAGAGTGGGTAATACAGTATGTCTACACAGGCAGGTGGGGAGGGCAGGGCTGCAGGCGCTGGAATGTTTTCTTCTTTCCGTTTAAAACGTATTATTAATCAAAAAGCTAAATTCACTGTTGTTCTCGGCAGTCTCTTGAAGTCTACTTATTTGGGCATGACATGCAGCAATTGAACCCCGAAGAAAAGTCTGAGCCAAACCTTTCCTCTCTCTCCTCAGTAGATAATGTGTTGCCAGGCTGCCTTCTTTTGTTTCGAATAACTTTTTGCTGTGTGTCTGGTAAAAGCGGTGTTCCCGCTCCTCAGGCTGTTGGCACAGCTTGTGTTCCTGATGCTAGGAAATGACTGTCACTAAATGACAGGCTTGTTGATATAGATCAGGTTCATTTTTAGTACTTTTTTCCTTCCCAATTAGATTAATTTCCATACTCGGGCAAGTAACAGAAGTGTATTGGTTAATAGTGATACTTTAGATTTAATGCTTGAAGGCAGGCAAGAGGTACTTATGGGAGAAATTCATTTCTTGGCGATTTTCAGTCTGGACTAGTGCAAAATGTTGGCTCTGTTTTGATTTGTGATATCAGTGTTTTTCAAACAACAGTCTTGTCCTTATCCCCCAGGTACTGGCATAAGGATACTGAATCTGTCTTGGGACCTCGTGATGGAGTGACTGATCTCATGGTCTTATCTCTCATGCAGTGAGCACCAGTCAGCTCCTGTAGCAAAATGGTGGGCAGGGTGCCTGTCACCTCCTGCAAGGAGAATGCTTGCAGGCATTCTCTGAATGCACAGACAGCTCCTGCCTCAAGGGTTTTCTCTTGCATATTAGCATTGAAATCTATATACAATCTCCTGTTTTACTCTGTGGATATAGCGATTATCGCTGATCCAATTTGAAATCACTGTGACCTAGTTGTTTGCATCTATTTATGCCAATAGATGACTGGGCATCAGTTTACCTGTGGTCACAGCAAAGTTGGCAAGATGGGAAACTCAAGCCCTTTACTGTCTGACGGCAGATACCTCATGGACAGATTTACACCAGTGTTAAATGACCGGCCTCTTGACAACTACAGGCTTGTGGGCCACTGTGCTGGGGTAGATGTGAAATCCCTGCCAAGCTGCAGTGTGTCATGGCCCTGAGCTCTGTGCAACAGCCAGGATGCTCAAACTCTTGCAGGTAGTGACAGAAAGGTGCCGCAGCCGTTTTGTCTTGACTGTCTTTCTGCATAGGTTGCTGCTGCTTGCCTCTCAAAGTGGAGATGAGCATCGCAACCCTTGGTGTGCTTCTGGTCACCCTCTTCCTCTGACATGCAAAGTTCACGTTGGTATTGTCCAGAGCCTGGAGCTCCTGGGTCTAAAGGCTGACAAAACCTACTTTTTGGGAAGATATCTCTTGATTACAGAGGTCTTTTTGTTGTAACTCATTAGCTCTTGGCTGTTGTTTCTGTAAACGTAAGCCACAGGTCCTCTTCTTCCCTTCTGGCTGTAACTGAAGGGCTCAGGCAGTTGAGCTGCTGAAGGGCAGATGGAGAGATCATCTCCTTTGCTGGTAGAGGGGCCCACGCTGTCTGACCTGGAGCCTCTGCATTTGTGCTGGGGTTGAGCACCCACTTCCCCTGTCCTTCTAGAAGCAGTGATTTCCTGCTTCTTTGCAACCCCAGTGAAAATATTAGACCTAAGATTATAGTCAGTACCACCGGTTTTTATTTCTGGTCAAGGCTGATGAGAGGGGAGTGCATCTCCTTCCATTTGTTCAATTCTCTGAATGCTTGCAGACACCAGACACGTTCACTCCTAGTGTGTGCTGCTGTGTTTATGCTTTCATTTTGATCATCTGCATTTGGGTGCATGGCTTCTTCACGCTTCTCTGACATGAGGACGTCCAAGCAATTAGGTGGCTTTTCCAGGCTTTCTGTGTATGCTTTCTAAATTTTCTTCCTCTTTCAAATATGAATCCTTTCCTACCTCTGAGGTGAAAAGACAACGCAGTGAGCTCACTCTACCTTTAGTAAGGAATTGCTTTTTAATTAAAAAACAATAAGGAATTTCAGGTTTTAAAAGATGTCTGATATAAATCACCATCTAGGTCTGTTTCACAACTTTTTTTTGTAATTGTTTGGCATGTTCCCCATTTCCGCGGGCTGAGTAAATCCTGTGTGGGTTTAATCTCTAGCCTGCAGGCACATAAAATGCATTGCACAATTTGGCCTTTGCATTTTAGAGAATCTTTTTCCTTGACTTAAATACCTGTAGCATCTCCCCTGCCACATGGCAGGGTGGCATTGAGTGAGGAGGGAAGAGATCACTTTGTCTTAATTTTAATCCCCCCCCTCTCCTCCTCGTTGTTTCCCCAGCTTTGGTTTTCCTGTTAGCAGCACACACGCTTTGAAATGCAAATAATCTCTGGATATCACTAGCTAATTCTCCTGTTGCCACGTCACCCACCACCCACCCGTGCGTGTGCCAGTTCTTCGCATCCTAGCAGGGTGGATGGCCAACTTGTGTTCCTGACCTGTATGAACCTGTTGGTGCCGTGTTTGAATGGCTGGGACTTGGGCTGTATCAGCCATGGCTGCTAGAGACATTTTCAAGAAAACAACCACCTTGGGGCTTTCACTTCTCTTTTTCTGCAAGAACCAAAGAGATGGAAGTGGGGAAATGCCAGCAATTCCTGTGGGTTGCGTGGTTAGAGTTACTGAAGAGCTTGGCACTCACAGATGTCTGAACACCAAGAGAAAAGTGAATGGCTCTGCAGTTGGATATCAGTGAAAACTGCCTTGCTTTGGAACAGCAGAGGAGGCTGGAGAGTCTCTTTCACAGGGGACGTCTAGAAAAATGGGTTAGGATGGCAATGTATTGAATCGTGTAAGAGTTTCCTTGTGACTGTTCCTGCTAAATGCATACACTCAATTCAGTTAGAGCTTCTAAACAGAAACCAATGGCTTCAGCATGGGATGAGTAACGTTTTGCTGAGTAAAGGTTTCCAGATGAGAAAACAGTTTGGGGATGTGCTGCGCCAGCACGTTAGTGCAAGAGTGTCCTAAAAGGGAATCTAATATGCTGTGAACTAGCACAGTGAGTAGGAGTGTCTTAACTCGGGGTGTTCATTACATACCCCCAGGATGGTGACTGCCTCTGTTTTGGAGCCAGCTCTTGAGTTGTGCTCCAAGTCTCATCATGGACCAGGTTTTTGGGATGTTTTTACTCCTCAGAGCTTTGAGGACTGTCTGCATGTTATTTCATTGCTTCCTCCCTGTCTTGGTGAATATGGTACTCAAGTTTAAAAGTGGGAAGACTGATATAGGCTACTCATCATAGGTATTAGATACTCTCAAAAGATAACTGAGAAGTCAGATTTGGCACAATTCTCAGGTTGGTCAGGGTCTTGCTTTCAAACACTGTTCAGTTCCTGGCTTCATGATTTTTATTCCATTGTCAAAAACAGGAGGGCTTCTAACAAAACAGGATGAATCACTTTACATGTGTTGTTTCCAGTGCTTCCAGGATTACAGGGTGTTGTAAAAAGAATGCTTTCTACTTTGTGTGTAATAAACACACACCAACCCCCTGCCCCCTCTCTCAAGGGATGCACAAGAGAAAGAAAGATTGTATTTGATTGTGTAATAGCACAACTCTTTTAGAACACTTCTGTCTTTGGGAAAGCCAGGTGTTAGCCTTATGTTCCACTGTTCTAAAGCAAGTAAAGGTCTAGAGTTGGTCACTTGTTTGGAAGTGTGGCTGTTGTCTGAACAAATGCAGTGCACGTGCAGTAGCTGGTGCATTCAGTGTGTGCATAAATCTATCTCCATCCTTCTGGTATGCCTTCTCTTCTAACTGACCATCCTGACTCTCTTGTTCTTTTTTCCTCTCACTCAGTATTCCACCGAACTGAAGAAGCTGTACTGCCAGATTGCCAAGACATGTCCCATTCAGATCAAAGTGATGACCCCACCACCGCAGGGAGCTGTCATCCGGGCTATGCCGGTCTACAAGAAAGCAGAGCACGTCACCGAAGTGGTCAAACGCTGCCCGAACCACGAGCTGAGCCGGGAGTTCAACGAGGGTAAGAAGGCCGTGCTTTTGCTCATGGTCCCTTTCCGAAGCTGCTTGGCTGATGAGTGGTCAGTGCAGGGGTTTCACAGCAGTTTCGCCGCAAACCTTTGGAAGCAGACCTCCTTGCAATGTTTCATATAGCTTTTTGCTCCCTGTGCTTAGCAGGAAACTTTGTCCTGTGCTTTAGTTATTCCTGTGCAAGCATGTCCTTGAGAAGAAAGTACAAAAATAAACCTCGTGCCTGCCCAGGTTGGATGGATGTCTGTCCCCGTGGCAGGCAGTGCCCTTCTGGCAGCCTTTCCACACTCTGCTTGTGTTCCCTCGATGAGAAGCAGCTGTTTCTGTGCTCAGGAATGAGCTTCCATGTCGCTGGGGCAGGGATCTAGTAACAGGATGCAATATCATCTCCAGTCCTTAATCCGCACCTCAAAGACAGAGGGGCTGTTTATCTCTAGCAGGATAACACTAAGTGCCAGCGTCAACTGCAGGCAACCTTCCTGTACGCTTAACATTATCGGTTCAGCAATCATGTTTTAATCTTGATTCTTCTCATACAAGTGAAGTAGTAGCTGTTGTAAAAATGTCATGGGGCTTTCTGCAAACTCATGAGCTGCACTCCATTTTGCTGTGGCTGCTTAAGTTCGCATAAGTTCAGATGAGCATCTGTTTAATTCTACGTGCATTATTCACCTCCTACTGTAAAAAAAAAAAAAAAAAAGCTGTGTCAGTTAGCGGGATGTTTCTGGAGCCTAGATCCCTTGGCTGGGTACAGTGTGGTCAGCAGACAAGCATAAAAACAAGCAGGGACTTGGGATACGAAAGTCAGCATGGAGTGAGAAGATTCTTTGAAATAGGCTCCTGTGTTAAAATGCTTTTGACAGAATTTGAATATTATTTGGAGAGTTTATACTTGGTTCAGTGACATACCTTTGAGGAGGAATGCAATTTAAACGCTGAATTTGTATTTTGAAACTATTTCTCCCAAAATATACTGTATTTTGAGTAAGAAATTAACAATTCAAATACAAAATGAACTCTTTGATAAACCTGAAACAGGCTTCTTTTTTCAGAACTTAACTGTGTTGTAGAAACAGTAAAGAAAAGAAAGGAAGAAGGGGAAACTTCTTTTATATATGGGAAAGGGACCTAGAAACATCATGTTCCCTGCCTTTGTTACCATAAGGAAACATGGGTGGTGTTTTTGGTTTTTGTCTGGCAGTTGAGAATTTGGGAGGAGATGTTTTAAGGGCTGGGAGGCACCCATAGACCTCTGGGACAAAGTGTGTGGGTTCCTCTTCGTTGGAAAGTCTCGCTGCCCTGCACTTCAGCTTATGTCACTGAATAATCTCTTGTTTTTGTCTCCTTGCCCTTGCAGGGCAGATCGCACCTCCTAGCCACCTGATCAGGGTGGAAGGAAACAGCCATGCCCAGTATGTAGAAGACCCCATCACTGGGAGACAGAGTGTGCTGGTCCCCTATGAGCCACCCCAGGTACGTTGTGAGCTCCGGGCTGGGGCATCCTGGCATGCAAAAGAGTTGGAGTTCAAACTGTAGCCAAAGGAGCCAAGATCTTGTACATGCCCTATCCTTATCACAGTTAATCCCTCTTCATCAGAAATGAGGGTTTTAAACACACTCCATCCCTTGAGAGTATGAGTTCTTAATTTATTATTTTTTCTAATTTAAGGAAGCCTTGTGGTGGGGAAGACTTGATGATAGCCTAGTCAGTGTACAGCTGTGGGAGTGGGAGGGACTTTCAGAGGGGCAGCTGGAAAAACCAGAGCTTTCCACTCACCATCTTTTCTGCTCATCCTCTCCATCTCATCCAGGTTGGTACAGAGTTCACAACAGTCTTGTACAACTTCATGTGTAACAGTAGCTGTGTAGGAGGGATGAACCGTCGCCCAATTCTCATCATTGTCACACTGGAAACCAGAGAGTAAGTAGTGCATCACAAATGGAACATCTTGCTTGTGAGGTGGCCTTCCGGCTCTTGTTTTACTCAGGGCAGCATTGGCAAGGTCCTTAGGGGGCAGTCTGATGTCAGGGGTCATTGAACATTTTCAAATCTTGGCAGGTAGAAGTTGCCCAGTACCTGGATATTGACCCTCACTTGGGGGGTTTGGGTTGCTCTGTGCATAGGCTGATGCAAACCATTCAGACTCTGTGCTTACCTTGCTCTTACATGAAGTAGATAAAGGGTGTTTTTGATGCAGATGGAAAGTTTCAATACATGGAAGAAGTTTAAGTCTTCTCAGTACGTGTATCTCACTTAACCCTCCTGTGAATAGCTGGATGCCCTGCTCTACATCCACTGAGCAGAGTGCTTTCGTGTCCTCTCTCTAATATAGCAAATCTCTCTGAAACTGCAAGGGAGAAGGTGGAGACCAGTGGTTAGACTTACAGAAAATAAAGCATCTACTAACTATTCTAGCTGATCACATTCAGTTTAAGTCAGATTGAAGGTTGAATTTTGATGGTCTTGAAAATCTTTTCCAACCCAAATGATTATAAGATTCCTTCAGGTCTGACTGATGTGTCATCCCTCCTGCATAGGTTCCGTTTAGGAAGATAATAGTGTGAGTCAGCACTTGAGTCAGTGTGGATAGATAATCTGAATCTGTTCACTTCTATAACTTGTGTTGAATCTGTGTTTATTTACTGAATATGTCTAAGATGAGCTACCAGGAGATGGGACTCGTTAATACTGGCCTGGAGGGAGTAAAGCAGGAGTAGATGCTAGCTTCTGACTTTGGCCTCTTGTGAGGTTGAGGGTGTGAGGGACGCTGATGGCCAGTGTCTGAGCCACCAGTTGATGTCATTTTCCACCTTTCTTCACAGTGGACAAGTCTTGGGCCGCCGATGTTTTGAAGCTCGCATTTGTGCTTGTCCAGGCAGAGACCGCAAAGCAGATGAGGACAGCATCCGCAAGCAGCAAGTTTCTGACAGCACAAAGAATGGTGATGGTACGAAACGCCGTAAGTAGCTGGCAGAGCTGGGCACATTGCAGATCACGCTGTCAGCACATGCAACCCTGGCACTTGTGCTGTGGGGATGGAGCGGTCCTGTGCATAGGCTTGGAAGCAGGAGGGCATTAGATGTCTGTTCTCACTGGGTGAATCAATCTGCAAATTGAGCTGGTGTTCACAAAATGTTTGACAGTCTGTAGTAGTGTTACAAGCAGCACTGTTTGTTCTGGCTGTAGAGGGTGACTGTATCTGACACCTTCAGGGTACCTGGATGGGACTGTAACCACTTCCAAACTGCTTGTCTGGGACTATGCTGTTGTTCCCGATGCTTCTAGCAAGTATCTTCCTGGAACAGGAATCTAGATAAAGACCCTGCATAAACCGTGCTGTGTGTCTGAGGTCCTATGGCAAGCGGCCTTTCTCTGTGCTCCATGGAGTACAACACACCCATCAGAAGCGCATAAGATGGAAACTCAATTTTGGTTTCCCATACATGCTCAGTGATAACACTGGGTTGCACAGCAAAATTTGCGAAGAGGCAAATTTTAATGAGAGACAAATTGGAGGTTTTCATTTCCACAGTGGGTTCTGCATGGTCACTTCATGTTGACGTGCCACTGTGGATTACTAATCCACCAGCGGCTCATTGCAGGTTGTCTGCTTTACTAGGCCAGGAGCTATGCACACAGTTCTGGAGTGGTTCAGGCAGAGACCTTTTCAAAGCGCTGCATGTTAACACCAGCCTTATGCTTGATGTCTCTCTTTCTCTATCTCCTTTTTTTTTTCCTTCACTGTTTGTGTTTTGCTTTTGTTTAATGGGATGATTTTTGGTTTTCTTCTAGCTTTTCGACAAGGAACTCATGGCATACAGATGACTTCTATCAAAAAAAGACGTTCTCCAGATGATGAGCTCTTATACTTGCCGGTGAGTTATCTCTGTCTTTGCCTTTACATTGTGTTTAGTATCCTCTTTAGTACCTTGAGACAAGTCAACTGCCCACCTAGACCTCACAGAAAGCTATATTCAGCGGCTAGGGTTGGGATGTAGAACACTTGCATTTCCCCAGAGATGCATCGATTTTTAAATGCATGTTCCAAACAAACTTTGTAAAAATAAAATCTCCTTGCCTGTTAATTGAGACTGGCTTGTGCAAAGCATATGAGAATATCCCAAGGGATAGCATCACTGTCTTGGAGACCTAACTGGGTTTCCTCCTCTGACATTTTTGAGTCTGTAATACTTGAATTTTCTTTAGGGATTATGTGCTGAATCCTGCATTCTTACCGATAAAGATAGTTGCTTCTGTGGCTTTTGTGTATTACCATTATATTGGAATGATAGAGGTGAAATACTCAGTATTAAGTATAGAAAGGCAAGAAGGTAATTGGCTGCTGAACTGCTTTCACCATAAGCCATATTTAGCCAGGTAATTCACGAATGGCAGTGTTCTTAGGGGAGAAGGGAGATCCAAACTTGACATCCAGGTTCAATACTCCTTTTTTTTCTTAAGTGGAGGTCAAGGTTCATCACCAGATTCAATTAGGACCAAAACATTGCTTTTGGTTGGTGTAGGTTTACATCAAGCTAGCTGACAGTCCCAAGATGTTCACTACCCTGCAATGTCAGATTATCAGCTCTTCAACATTTATCTGATGTACATCTAGCACAAGGCTTAGCGGTTTCACTGCTTACATGTTAAGTATAGGCAGTATTTGCATCCTGCTCTGCTTGTTTACTTGACTATATGTACAGCTCACCTAAGTGACGGTCACTTTAGATGCAGTCCCTTAAGGCTTTTTCTTTTCACCCTCTTCCTGTGATCTAGGTGAGGGGACGAGAAACGTATGAAATGCTACTGAAGATCAAAGAGTCCCTGGAACTTATGCAGTACCTTCCTCAGCACACAATTGAGACTTACCGGCAGCAGCAGCAACAGCAGCACCAGCACTTGCTCCAGAAGCAGTGAGTATGGGTGTGCTTGCAGTGAACTCTGCAGTGAGGATGATGGGGAAGGAAGAGAGAGGAGAGAGACACAGAAGGCTTCTGCACAGGTGTTTATAGGGACATGGTGCTTAACCAACAGTGTGAAAGTGCTTGTTGATCTCCTGCTCAGGGCTGGTAGAAATCGATACCAGGAAGGAAAACTTCTGTACCAGATCTTGAGAGAGTGAGTTGAAGAGCCAGATTTTGCAATGGGACAAAGCAGTCCTCCTTTCTCAAATGCAGGTCCCTTTCTACCCACTACATGCGTGTGTCCAAGCTGAGAAGCATAGAGTGGACTGTGCTGTCTTCCTGTCTTTGTGGGAATGGCAGTGAATGTGGAGCCCTCTCCACCCCTTCTCTGGGGAATCCATTGAAGCATTTTGCAAAGAGCATAGAGAGCTGGGACTGTGAGCAACAGCCTGGCCATGTGCTCGGATACTGCTGCTGCACTTGTTTGATGTTGTTGAAGGGCTGGTGACTATCTCTTGGTGGGATGTAAATATTGTAAGCTCCCTAGCTGTAACACTAGAAGCTGAAAATCATGACTGAGGGCTAAACAGTTAAAAAGTTTATCTCCGACCAATGGGTACTTCAAAGAAGGGTCCTTTGTTGGCACTTTTAAAGCATTTTTTAAACAAAACAAAAAAAGTACTCTGTGACTGGGCCTTCGTGTTGTGCATGAGCAACTTGGCATCTGGGCAGACACAGCCGCTGTCTGAACTTGGCTAGCAAGGCTCTGCCAGGATTACTTCAAGTGGTGTAAGTGGCAGGACGATGGAGAGAAGAAGGGCCAAACAAGTGTCTGGTTTCCGCCTTCCCTTCTGCTCCTAATGCTTTACAGTTACAGAGACTGAGTGAGAGAATGAGTTCCCAGACAGACCCCAAGTGGTGTCACTCATAGGCCTCGCTTCACCTGCCATATCAGGTGGCAGCACGTAGCCAGCCAGGCTGTAGGTGGCCGCCAGCGGTAGTGCTCAGCATCTTGTGCGTTCCTCCTGGTAAACTCCCGCGTCAGGAGGCTGTGGGTATATCTCATTCCCTTGCAGAGGTTAGCACAAGGCCAAGGCACCACATAAGTCCCATTTGAGCCTGTAGGGATTTATTTCAATGCCTTGGCCTTGTCTCAGGGCTTCTGCAATACCACGGCGTTGTGCCAGATCTCTGCATGTGTTTGCATTTTGACCTGTGTGTTTTTAGTGTCAGCTGGAGTCTTGAAGAGATGTTATAGCCCTGTGCTGAAATGGCTGGAGCATCCAGGGGCTCTGGGCAATTTGAGATACTTTTTAATAAAAATAAAATTCAGTCATCTGAGCTGTTTGTATATACTAATGACTTGTGTTTACTAGCTGCTAGGCATTGTGGCCTTGGTGCACTCAGCTGCACGTCTTCAAAGCTCCACCTGAACTACAGCCATTTCAGTTGAGAAGTGATTGTGTAAGCACAAACGGATGGCAGCAGATGACAGCTTTCATTTGGTGCTGACAGTTGCGTGGCCATAATTACTGTTTTCATTCTTCTATCAATAGGATGGGTTCCTGGCAACTGAAGTTGGTATTTGCTACCTTTAAGACTAGCATGCATGTGTCCTACCATTTAATTTAATGAGACTTCTTTTGGCATGTCTCCTGGCACTTGTCCAGTTATATGCTCATTTTTCTTAGCTGCTGAGTGTGCTGGGATATTGGGGAGACAGATTAACAGCTTTTAAGGATGCCGAGAACTTGGGGGGGAATTATCTTTCAGTGTTTGTCCAGAGCTACTGCAGTTATCTCTGCTGACAGCTTGCCATGAAATAGGGTCCTCTGTACTGAAATGTACTTTGAAACATTAGGTGCAGTTGGGTTCTGGTGCTTTTGCCTCCTTAATCCAGGGTATGTATTAATTTCTGAAGGAATGTGTTGAGGGCAAAGGGAAATCTGGGCTGGAGAGTCTCATAGATATAATTATACCACCCCTCAAAAACCCCACAAAGTTCCAGATCTTGATGTAAGAATAGGGAGAGAAGGCACTTTGTAGGAGCTGGCTTGGATAGGAGCAATCTTGCACAGGAGTGCATTTGGCTAACCATATGTTGTACATCTTCATCCTTTTTTGAAGGTTAGGAAGAGCAAGAATGAGAGTATTGTGGTAAAAGGTAATTTAAAAAAAAAATCTGATTTTGGAAACACTGTGTAATAGCTTTGCACATAGAGCCCAGCGTTGCATTTCACAGGCCAGCAGCGCTCTCCTACAGTTCTGTAATTAAAAAAAAGGACAAATTTGGTGATAGTCACCTTCCTGTACCACAAGACGATCAAAAAAAAATACTGCGCTGTTCCATGCTGTGCCAGACCGTATCTTTCTCTGTCTCATCTCCTCTCTGTTTGCTCCTTTGTGCATGGTTTTCTCTTACTTATTCTTATTTACTGTTATGCCAATACCTTCATGATCATAGGTGGGAAGGGGCTTTTTTTGTTCTCTGAAGTTTCTGTTCTGTTCTTCCTTTCTCACTGCCAAATCCTGTGAAGAGCAGCACACACGTTTATGTAGAAGGCTTCCTTTTCATGGTTTGCCGCTGCTGTTTAAAATCCTTCTGTCAAAGATTGGCCAGAAAATTTTTGCTTTCAAAGATACCAGAGCCCGCACTTCATACAGGGAAGGAAAGTTTCTTCAATCTTCTCCTTCAAAATGCATTTAGCATCAGTGTTCTTAAGGAATAGTGGAAAACACGTTTTAATATTCAACCAGACTTCCTGTGGTGGCTTTCACCCTGCTGGGCACTGTTCTCAGAACAGTCTGTTGGAATTGGTCATAGCATGTTAGCAGGAAGTTTGCAAAGTCTTCCAGTGGCTACTGAGGAGGTGGCTTCTATATTCCAGCAAATGTTTCTTTCGTATTAACAGGGCTGCAGCCACCAACCCAGTGGTAGCCTTTCAATCTAGAGAGCAGCACAGCTCATTACCCAAATGAGAAGGGACTAACCTTGCAAGTAAGGTGTGACAGCAAAGCTATCCAGTGTCTGGTGTGCTCCAGCTGAGACAAGAACTGTTGCTCACCATGGCGAGGAGGAGGCTGGTGGGGAAGGTATTCTATTCTATGTACCCCCACCTAATTATTCTCATTTTTACTGTGGAAGGTACAGTGGATTTCTGCATGGTTTCGTTTTGTAGTGCTGTGCTTGCACGTGCTGTGAGCTCCAGTCATTTGGATAGTGTTCTCAACTACAGCATTACCAAGATGAAAGTAAGCAAGATAAAGTGTGGGATTAGGTACGTGAAGACACTGTGCTCACTTTGCTGGCTCTGAGGGTGTGATGCATTTGTATCAAGTGGCAGCCCCAGGGACCCCTCAGCTTCAGTGCAGAGGGCACTCTGTATTCAAAAGGGGGAGTACCTGAGATCCAGTCAGTACAGCCCATTCATGCTAGGCACCATCCTCTCCCTAGCACCAGCTTCTGGTTTTTAAGTAACTGAAGTTTGAACTGTACGGAAGCTGCTTCTCTCTCCCATTTGGCTGAGTGCTTTTTTCTTCTCATATTTCTTCAGCTCATGTGAGATCTGCTGGGAACAGTATCGGGTACTGTTTGCACCCATGTGACTGGGACGCAGAAATCCAATTGCCGTATCAAATAGTTGCTTTTTCTTGCCAAGCACTCGCACCTGGGGCTTTCCAACTTCCTAAATTTGCCTGATGCATGCCCTCACTGCAGGTGCTAAGACATCAGTTTATCCTGTCTGTCAAGTCCATACTGTGATCATGAAGGTGGAAAATGGCTGTTTCTCTCTTGCTGTCTGATGAAGGGTCCTGTACATTCATCTCTTCTTTTTTCTGGTTCCTTCTCTGCAGTCTCCTTTCGGCCTGCTTCAGGAGTGAACTCGTGGACTCAAGGAGAGACTCTCCCAAACAGACCGATACCATCCTAAAACATTCCAGCCCCCCAAAACCATCAGTATACCCATAAACGGAGCTGGCGGGCTGGCTTTGCCCAGCTCGTGGGACTAGGAGCAGTGGGGCAAATATGCAGCCTGATAGCAACAGAGTACATAGTGAGAGTAATCTCCTGAAGGGACTCAAACTTTGCCAAAACAACAGACGCTTCTACAGATCTCTTAGCTGTAGCCGATGGCACTGGGAGGTCTGGAACCATGATGTTGTCTTTCTCGGTGTAACTTTTTGTTCTTGTTTTTGTAATCTCTTTCCTGTTAACTTCTGTATTTGTGAAACTCAGTAGGGTTTCTCTGAGCAGGTCTCAATTTTAAAATGCCTTGTCTTGTATAAATTTTAAAAAGTATTCATGGGCTGGGTGGGGATAGGAGGAGGGCGGGATGTTTTCAAGTCTGTGGTAATCTGTTAGGCCTGTTTTAATGCCATTTATGCAGTAATGGTGCAATTAGCTGAAGTATCTGTACTGCTGGACAGAGGGAGGTAGTAACTACATTGGCACTAATTAAGTCATTTTTCCCCTTTAGAAGTACCCTCTAGTTTGGTGTTATGAATTGTTTCCCTCTATTTCTAATAATAAAAGGTCTGATCTAGAACAGATAAAAATTACAGGGAGGACTGGATGACTCTGTCAGACTTAGCACGAAACTTCTGGGCTTAGTCCAGATGTGCTGAATTAGAAAGCTCCTTCCTGGCTCTTGTGAGCTCAGTCCAAGTGCGCAAGGTGAAGGTGGAGTCTTGCTGTGTAATGACATCCATGTGTACCCAGTGTCCCTGTCCCTTTGTGGCTGAGGGTGTAGAGGGCAGTCTGCCCAAATCTGCTCATTGCCCAACCTGTGGAAAGCTTGCCAGAAGGTCAGAGCTCGCCCCTTTCCGTGTGGACTTCAAGCAGTTACTAGATGTTCTTTTGTAGTATTCATTAAGCTTACTACATGGTACCCTTTGCTACAGTCTGCAGCTCAAAGGAGAGCAGTGCCAGCATCTGTTAGAGATGGCTCAGCCTGCTCGCCTTAAGCCATGCCCACTTTATCCAGTAATCCTGCAATCAGTAGCCACTGTTTTCATTTAGTGTGTCCATAAAGTGGACAGGCTTAGCAATTCCTGCACAGGAGACCCTTTTTCAACAAGGACTTGTAAACCTTCAGACTGCTTGTGTCAAATCTACCTCTGAAAGGTGTTTGAATGGGACTTGACAGGGTTTGTGTCCTTTAGAAGCTTCATGTCTAAGTGCCAAACCCAGATCATCACAAAGGAAGAATGATGAACGGGCAAGTAAAACATGCCATGGATTTAAACTGGCATTGCTGAATGTGGCTCTGGGAGCAGGTACTGGAGATGAGAGAGGAGCTGTGGAGATGCCTGCTGTGGCTTATCTTTACATTAAAAATGGCCCCTAATGCTGATAGAAACGTGTCCTTCAGCCCACGTTCTCAGGCAGTAGCATCTCATCTGGGGAACCCTCTGGTGTTCATGGCTGTGGAAAGTAGAAATGTGGAGGAAAAAAAAGCTTCCTGAGGGGTGCACTGGGAAAGGAGTTTCCTGCACGCTGATGTTTGTCCACATCAGTGGTGGTCATGGAGCAGAGCTTGGATGCAGGTGCCAGGGACCAGCTGCCCAAGGGAACTGTGAGCTGGGGGCTGAATCAGTACTAATGGGGACCTGTGTTCCTGCAGCTCTGCACTGGATTTACTTGAGGCAGGTGCATACCCACCACTGATACAGTTCTGGTTAGGCACAGCCTGAAGAAAAGATGCCTTTCAAATGCAGAGCAGGGCTCCTGGCCACCCACAAAGAAAGAGAAGGCCTGATGCAGTGGGAGATCGCTTATCTCTGAGCATCTCATCATCTGCTTCCAGGCAGCCGAGCTGTGATCTAAGCAGGTGATGACTCGCTCCAAAATCTCTTTTAAGAGCTGTATTCCATCTCTGGATATCTCCTTTGTTGTCTTAATGAGCCTTCTTCTACCATAAGAGTGTGGGGGAGAGCTGATGCAGAAGAGCCCCAAAAAAGTGATTAAATATAAATAATAACTAAACACCAGCAGTGACTATTCATACAGTTGCACTTCTACCATTGTTCCTTATATAAAATCAGTCAAATCAAGTGCCTCTTCACTTTGTCTGAGAACTCCAGGAAGTACTTCAAGATCACAGAAAAGATAACTTTTGCTCTGTGCCTATTTATTTGGTGCAAGAAAGGCACCAGTTAGCTCTCACACAGGGAAAGGATCTGAACTGCAAATGCAGCCCAAATGTGGGAATGGCCTTAGCAATGTTGGTCTGTCGTTCCAAGACAGGTTCGTTACATTGGTTCTGCCAGCCTATGAATGGCAATGTGGAAACACTGGGATGAGGTAAATGCTGGGATGGGAGTACCTAATGCGTAGCAAGAGCTCTGCTTTAAGGCCTGCCTGCTAGCAAGTTTGAGGAGGCGAACCATCAGAAGGTATGAGGTACTCACAGCCTGCCATCAGGAGATCCCAGCTCATGCTCCATTCATTGTTTGGTCTGGCCCGTGGGAAGACTCCTGCACCACTGTGGGCAATACAAATACAGTGCCTGGGACTCGCACGAAACAAGGAAGTGAATTAGTTGGATCCCACTGTCCTCTGGAAAGGCTCTCCTGTTTGTACTCCTTAGAAGAGGATCACTGTGAAGATGGTCTTAATGGTGACTCGATTTGCTCTCCAGCTACGAGGTGATTATCTTAGAAGGTGCAGCTTTTTCCATCATAATGCCTGGAACTGGAAGTAGTTGAAATCACTTCTCTGTCTGTCCTCTGCAGCTAAACAAAAGAACAAAACCCTTTTCCAAGCCAGCTGTCTTTTTGATTTTTTTCATCTTTTACTTCAGAAAAGTAAGCCTTTCAAGGAATAACCAGTTAATACTGGGCCTTGTCAGTCAGGTCAGGTTAGTCTTTGTCAACTAGTTAATGGATATCCACTTACAGCTGTATTCCTTGAAGAGCATATTGCATCCATTGCTTACATTGGGAAATTCCCAAACTTGAAATCTAAAGGGAATTACTAGCTCCACCCTTGTCCGTGTTGTAGCTGCTGTCTACCTTGTGACAGAGCTTCTCCTTTCCATGCCCTCAGTTGGTTACCAAGCATGCAAACCAGTTTTGTGGTTGAAAAGATGTGCTATTGGTTGCTCTAGAACTGCACTTTTTTGAGATTTGAGAAGCAAGGGTATCTGCTTTGTAGTGTTTCATGAGCCTTGTAAATGGGAGAGTGCAAATGAGCATCTGTGTTATTTGTGTCACTATTAGACATGTTGACATCCCAAGGTTATGCAACCCAGTGGGGGATCCCTACTTGAAAAAAAAAATGTTATTGGGCACACAAACCATATATGAATTTGGGGTGTAATTCTTCTGTCCTTGATGTGGTCAACATAAGGAAAAGCAGGCCCAGAACTGGGCAACCTCAACTACAGTCTCTGCATTGTGAATAGCTCTTCAGGGACAGCAAATTGTAGGTACTGGGGCTGGGGTGAATTCTTACTCTCCAACTCTGAGCTGTCCTTCTCTTGCACTTACTGAAACTTTGTCATTTACATTAATGCTGCTTACCTTATGGTGTGCTTATCTAAAGTTGGTGAGGACTCCTAGGACCTGTCTACTGAATCAGATAATTGGTCTATCCAAGCAGTTTCCTACCTCTGGTAAAGGGCTGATAACCACTGAGCTGGGAAAACACAGAATTATATAAGGTAACCTGTGAACTGAACTGTGCTTAATATGTGGGAGAGTAAGTTCCTTCCTGACCTCTTGAGATGATCAGTATATGCCTTGAAGCATGAGAGTTGATTGCCCTCATATGAGCTTGCATAACTACAAACCTTACTGGATAAATAATTACCTTGCCACTTGAAGAGAGAAAAATCGGTTGCAGAATGTGACTCAGTGCCTTTTGTATCAGACTGTTCCAAGAAGTATAATAGTCTCTTAATTGAAGTCCTTATACCTTGATATTAAAATGCATTTCATTGGCGTTGATATCAAAGAAATGTTAATGCTCCTACTTCTAATCTTTCTTGAGATGTAGTAAGTGTGATTTTAATGAAAATCACTGTGCATGACATTCTTATAATATCTATTTTTAAAAAAAAGAAAAAAGCAATATATGAATCCACAAACACCATGTAGTCTGTGTGTTTAATACCAAAAACATTTTCTTGTGTTTCTAAGGCTATTGCTATATTGATGTGTGACGTTAATTTTGAATAAAATTTTGCATCTTGGTTTATCTTGGGACTCTTCTTTGGGTAGATGGCTTTCTTTAGAACTTTCACATCTGCTAGCGTGACTGAATAATTTAATTGAAAATTATTATGGGTACGAAAAAACCACTTTTGTTTCTTTCCTGTTTTCTTTTTTTTTTGCTTGGGTTTGATTGTCTTCATAGAGCTAATCTTGATTCTTTAAAGTACAAATGAGGTAAGAGTGGAGGCTGTAAGTGGAAGTATGCATTTGCTTTATGTAGCATAGGGTGCTTTGAGTTGGCCTTTGTTTGCTTTTTTTCCCTGGTGTTCTGTAGGAACCCTACTAATTTTAATGAGATCACTGTTGGTGGCATAGAGAGCACAGTTAGGCCTGTTACTGACCTCCTTGGAGAATCTTGTTTTGTACCAACAGACAAAAAAGTGTATAGAATCGTGAGCTCTCTAAATAAAACCTGCCCTGAACTTAAATAGTAAAAAGAAATCTCTTGGGAAGTCTCTGATTTGATTTGGAGTTCTACTATGGGGGCTCTTGTACGCGATGACTTCCTCACTTGCATATCATGCAGACTTTGCACTAAGGGAGTACTTGGGTGTATTAACTTCAGCTGAAGCTTAGGCTGGGTTCCTGAAGTTGTGAAATAGAACTGTTAATTCTAGTCCTAAATCCAGAGGCCTCTTGAGTTAAGGATGGTGTCCGTCTGACTTGAATTTTACAGCTTGCCTCAACTTTATAATCGGTGAACTGAAACCTCTGATCTGAATGGTTCCCTCCGCTCTCAAAAGTTGGGCCTGAACTTCATGGCTCAGTTTCACTTCCCCTTGGGAGTTGCTGCTGTCATTAATATTAATTTGTGAAGCTTCTTGTGCTTTCTACTTCCTTGAGTCTATGAAGTTTGCTGGATCTTGTCCTGCATCTTCACTGCCGAAGGACAGTTCACACCCTTCTGTACCTCCTGTAATTGTGTAATTAGGTAACATTTTTTTCATGGCCTTAGATATTCTAGCCTGTTAGCATAGATGTTTCTCCACCCAACATCACAAGCTTTAAAAGTGCAGGAAGCTAGAGACACTGTAATTGTATGAGACTTGACCTTGAGTGCTGAAGGTTTTAATAAATTACCCAGGAATAAGCCTTTTCTTTCCTTTACACTTTACTTATTGTAAGCAGTAACTATTCCCTTTGCATAGAAGGAAAGCCAGTTCCCAGGAATTGGTGTGTAGCCAGTTAAACCCAGACAAACAAGTTTCCCGATGGGAAATAAGAGGGAATGTGCCCTTTCACATGCACTGTGGCTGAATGAGCACCGATCTCCGGCGGGATTGCGAGGGTATGTCATGTTTGGGAAGTGTGCCTGCTTCCTGAGTGTCTTTGCCCAGTCTTGCGAATGCCCTTGGTGTGCAATGGGAGAACCTGCTCGTATGGCACGGCAGCGCTCTGCCAAGCGTGCTGGTGGGCCCGCTTTAATGATCGTGTTCTGCACATTCCAGCTAAGACCCAATTCAGGATGGGCTGCCACAGCTGTAACCCAAGCTGGGAGCTGGGCTGCTGTTTGTAAGCAGCCCCAGGGACTGCTCACGAGGTGGGACTGCAGCCCTGTTGGGGCTGGGGAGGGAGGAGCTTGCCAGCAAGCCTCTGGCCCTGTTCATGGGTATGCTGCATGGAGTCTGGGGCTGTCTGGGCTTGAGGGAGGTCAGCGCTGTTGTTGAATGGTTGCAGGAACCTGATACTCTCCACAAGCAGCCTGCAGGGTTTGGAGGCCAAGTTCTCTTTAACACCAACAAAAGCTGCGTCTCAGCATCTTGTTCTTTGAAGTGTGGGGAGTCTGTCTTGTGCAAAGAGCCTCTGCTTTCTATATGTACACGTGGTAGTGGCATGATTATGTGAATGACTATTACTTTTGGGGAAAACAAGGTGATAATGCTTCCTGCTCTGAAAATTGTGTCTGAAATCAGATTTTAGGGGTAGATAGGATGGCATGAGATAGCTTTCTCAGTTCTTTTTCTCATGAAAAAGCATTTGACCACAGAGAGCTTAGCATGGAAATATGTTTTTCCAAGTTTTGGCAACTGTTGGCTGGCTTTGCATATGTTCTCTTTAGCAGAAAAAGCTATACGGGAACGTTTTCCTTAAAGAAAAAATCAGAACCAAAAGCAGAGCTGCTCTTTTTCCTTCAGTATTTTACTATTTTGTACTTTAAATCCCCAGAACGTCTGGGAAGTTTCTTAGTTCTTGCTGATTCTCCCTCCAACGACCTTTATCTGTGGCTCTCCCATGGTGTTGGCAATTTCACTAGCAGTAGCTCAGCGCTGCCTCAAACAGAAAGATGTATTCCCTTGGATGTGCGCTCTTAACCCAATGCTGTGATTCCTATTGTAATACCTCTTTGTTTTGCAGGACCTCCATACAGTCACAGTCATCCTATGGCTCCAACTCGCCACCACTCAGCAAGATGAACAGCATGAACAAACTGCCCTCGGTCAGCCAGCTCATAAACCCCCAGCAGCGCAACGCACTGACCCCAACCACCATCCCCGACGGCATGGGAACAAACAGTAAGAATCCCTTCCTGCTCTTTATCCTGCTCTTTGCATGTTCCCTACTAATCTGGGGAAGTAGACCCAGCATCTCTGAGGTGCTGTTGTGCCACAGGGCAAATCACCTGCCTTTTCCAGGCTTCAGCATCCTGCTCTGAGCCTTGCAGGGTTGACAGAGCCCCTTCCCAATGCAAATCTGTCTGGCTGAACTGCTGTCTGTCTTTCAAGGCTTGTTTCATCTTCCTTTCCCAGCAGAGGAGTTGGAAATGTTGGCAAACTTTTTCCCTCGTTTCAATTAAGGCACTTCTTAGTTTCAGAGGAAATATCTGCAGCTCGCAGCTCTGTAACCTGCTTCCTCCTGGCTGCTGAAGAGTGCTCAGCAGTCCTGTAAATCCAGGATGACAGACATGGTTCTGGGGTCTGAGATGCTTTTTTTTTTATTTCGAAAGTGCTGGGCTCTTGCCCGCACCTGTTGCTGATCCCCTTTGGGTGCCCAGTGTCTCTGGAAACAAAGCTGTTTGGCTTCTGTATTGGGTTACTCTGCTGGCTCAGTTCCGCTCCTTTCCTGCAGCAGGGAAAGATGAGATGCCCACAGCTCACTGAGGTTTGTTACTGAGCCTGTTTGCAAGGGAAGGTGATGCAGAGGCAATGCTGCCAGCAGTAGCTTCAGTGAGAGGAGAGCAGCAGGACTGTATGTCATCTGGTCTTTGTGCAGTCACTGAGGCCTTAAATTTCTCGTGAGCCTGCTTTGCAAGGGTTCAAGGCTGCTTGGGCTGTGATTGTGCTGTGCTGGGGGTGAAGCAGGGTGCAGGGGTGCTTCGATAACAATGTGCTTCCTCCTTCTCTCCTCTAGTTCCCATGATGGGCACCCACATGGCCATGACCAGCGACATGAATGGCCTCAGCCCCACGCAGGCGCTGCCTCCTCCCCTCTCCATGCCTTCAACGTCCCACTGCACTCCCCCTCCTCCATACCCCACAGACTGCAGCATTGTCAGGTGAGCAGAAGCAGGCTGCACATTTCCTGCCTTTGGGGAGCAGAAGCCTCGTGCTGGGAACCTGAAGGGCCCTGCCGGGCTCCCCACCCTGTTCTCCTGGAGCACTGGATCTGGTGGCTTTGGCAGTCCTGAGGCTGGCACCCTCTGGGCATCCAAGCCTCAAACCCCCACCTCTGAGCAGCTGAGAGAAACAGGGACAGAAGGACTGCAAGAAAGCCAAGGGAAGCAGCATCTGCTGGACTGGTGGAGCTGAGGGCACCCTGCAGTAAGACAGGGGGTCTTGCAGATGTTTTTACTGACGCTAGTATTTTTTTCTCCTGTGTTCATGCAGTAAGCTGTGACTGGGGTCAGAAGTACAACCAGCCTCCCTACTGATGTGGCCCCTTTTGCCCTCCATTAAGTCAAACAGGTTGAAAGATGCTCCCCATGATCCTTTTTGCTTAGAGAGGAATATGCTGATGTTAAGTACTTTGGGTGCATGATGTATCTGAGCCCCAAACCAACCGCTTTGGTGATGCCCTCTGTCTATGTGATGTGCCGCCGTGGGCTCAGCCACCTTCTGGGTGAAGTGAGCGGGCAGGAAGGGCCGTATGAGCCTTCCTGCCCCAAGATCTGGGCTGCAGCATCAGCTTTTGACTACTGCAAGGTGCTGTCACGAGGGTTGTCTGCGAGGCAGCAAGCTTGAAGGACTCCCTCATTCATTTGATATGGCAGCAATGTGGCTTGCTGGCCTGGGGTGCCTTGGAGAAGGTCAAGCAAAGGGTAAAAGCTTCATCTCCTGTTGCTGCAGGTTGGCTGTGTGTTTGGTTTTTCTGTGGTTTGGGCTGTTGCAGCCAGGGTGATCCTTTTTTCTCTCTCCTTCCTTCCTTCATCCTCTGCAGCTTCTTAGCGAGGTTGGGCTGCTCATCCTGTGTGGATTATTTCACGACCCAAGGGCTGACCACCATCTATCAGATTGAGCATTACTCCATGGATGTAAGTAACTCCTCACCATTTCCTTTATTTGCACTCTTGGCCCTGATGTAGGAACAAGTCAGAAATCCAGACTCGGTATTTTATTTTATTTTTGATAATTCGTTGGATTTAAGGCTGTTGCACACCAGGGAAGACTTACTGGCAGGTAAAAAGAGGCTGGACGCAGTGCCAGCACTAGTGTTGTAACTGCCTTGCCTAGCACGGAGAGAGTATCTCTTCCTCCCTTCTGCTGTCCTTTTTAGCCCCCAGAGTGGCCCCAGCCCACACGCCTGTTAATTCTGCAAGGCTTGGTTTCAGTTTACACCACCCTGAAACACCTCACTCGCCTGCAGACAAGTAGGCTGTCCAGAAGTGGTCTGCATTTTTCTCTCCCTGCTCCTGTTCTCTGGCCTTGCCTTAACAATCTTCCCTTGCCACTGGCATCTCAGCCCAGCTCTCCTTTCTCTTGCATGGCTCTTGCTGCAGGGCTGCTTCCTCCTCTCCTGCGCCACTGCTCTCTGGAGAGCTGGCCCTCCCATTTCTGCCCCAAGACTTTGCAAGGCTGTGATGCTTCCTAGACTGGGCTGCCTGCCTTCTGCTGGTGCTCTAATTAGAAAAGCTGACCTAAATTAACCAAAGCTGGTTGCTAATTTTTTATTTCAAAAGCCAATATCACTTTTCCCAGAGTTAGGTAATGCTGCACTCGGGGAATGTACCTGTAGAGAATACGGTGCCTCAAAGTCCAGATATTTCTTTACGTTTAGGTTTCTGTCTTAAATTTTGGGTTTGTTCAAGTAATTAAGGCAGTTTCGATAGAGTCAGACCCAGAGCTTTGAATACCGGAGCCCAAACTTTTTAATGGTAAAATCCTTTTGCAGGCTTTGAAATAAACACTGGAGTTTTCAAAGCTGTTGAACTTCTGCAGTCCAGCATCCCCTCCCCCACCACAGACAACCCGCAGAACTCTCCACAGTGTTTTGGAGGCCTACAGCCCAGTTAAACTTGTAGCTTTAGGTCATCATACCTTATGCATGAATGTGGCACTTTAGAATGGACCTTGGGTCATTGGTCCTCGCTGCCTCTCAGCTCCATGTGCTTGTTCAGAAGTGGTGAGCCAGCAAACTACCGCCTTCAGGATTGGTGGCTTCCATAGCGCATCGCAGCCACCAGGGGTTAACCATAAGCATTTGCAGAGTGGCCCAGAGGCTGCTTCTGCCGGAGTCCAGACCCTCCGCATTGCCCAGGGACTGCCCCGTTAAGCCCCGCTCCTTGCCTTGCAGGATCTGGTGAGCCTCAAGATCCCGGAGCAGTTCCGCCATGCCATCTGGAAGGGCATCCTGGACCACCGGCAGCTCCATGACTTCTCCTCTCCTCCCCACCTCCTGCGTACCCCCAGCGGTGCCTCCACCGTCAGCGTGGGCTCCAGCGAAACCCGGGGGGAGCGGGTCATCGATGCGGTCCGCTTCACTCTCCGCCAGACCATTTCCTTCCCGCCCCGCGACGAGTGGAACGACTTCAACTTCGACATGGATGCCCGGCGCAACAAACAGCAACGCATCAAGGAGGAAGGGGAGTGAGCCCCACGAACATCGCTCCACCCCGCCTCGGACACGAACTGCTCAGCCCTTCCTTTGTCTTCCTTCTGCTACCGCATCCCTGGATGGAGGGCGGCGGGAGCCTCCTTGCTCGCTCACGCTACTTATGCCCTTGATGTTGTCTAGGTCACGTTCCTGGACCACGATCTCCATCCCAGCTCTTGCGACAGAAGGAGCTGAGCGAAGGGGGACGGCGGGTGGTATTTCCTCTAAAGGTGTTGGCCTTCGTAAGAAGGTGTTGTTCTTGTTTCGTGGTTTCCTTTTTTTTGGGGGGGAGAGGGCTTCTTTCCTTGACTTTCCAACCCTCGTACACCTTGTGAGTGTCCTGACCTGCAAGCTGTCTCTCTCATCCAGCAATCCCACTTTGAAAAGCGGGATGGTGTTAGAATAAGTTCTAAAAAGCCCAAAAAAAAGAAAAAATAGTTCAAAAAAGAAAAGACCGAAGTCGCTAAACCCCAAACTGACAGTTCATCCAAAAAACCAAACGGGAATTGGTCTGCTGAACATTGCACTTAAACAGCCTCTTCCCACAGAGCTCAGTGCTCTGTTCATGTGTAATATTCTCCAGCGGAGACAGCACGTGCACTTTGCTGGACAGGCCAGCGCTTACGACCACCTGCAATCCACTTTTCCCTATTCCTGTGTGTTCTACAGGAAAAAAAATAAATCTCTGCTGTCTTCTCATCTTGAATGTAGACTTCCTTGCATTTCCTGGTTTGCTTATTTCAGGATATAAATACAAATACAGCCATCGGTGATTCAGATTGTCCCCCACCCAACCTACACCACCCTGTACTGCTACTGACATTTAAGCTAGAGAATTAGGCTTTGCAACGTACGCCGCCCGGTTAGTTTAGCAGAAGGATTTGCCTGCTCGTCCTCCAGTTGAACAGAGGACAAAACAGGAGCTGCACGCTGATTGCAGGCCTTCGGCCACCTTCAACCCAGGCAATCCTTCATGGAGACCGCGTTAGATTGGTTTCCTGCCAGTTAAAGGTAGAGCTGTCCTTAGCGATGCCTGCAATAGGCTGGAGTCTGTTTTGTTGCTGGTGACTAAGTGATCAGCAACTAGAAGTGGAGAGTTAATAAATATATGTATCTTTTCTAACAGCCTTGGAACAAGCACCAGTTCTTTGGTGCTGCTACTGCAAAAAGTCCTGTTTACATGAACTGAAATGATTTTTCTGTTTTTCTTCATTGGTTAAACAGCAGCTGTGCTCTGAGGCATTTCCTCTCTGACTGCCAGTGATACTGTGGACAAGCAACTGAACAGAGTACGTGTTTTCACATTTATATTGGCCAAGGTAGTGAGGCTGACGTATGGAAACAAATCTAAAGAGGCTCAGCTAAGCGCGGCTGCTTTCAAGTTGGCTTTTACTGCTAACAGTAAGTCTGACGGTTGTTGCTTGGTTGGTTCTTTAATGGAGAAAGATAGAAAAAGCAGCTTTTACATAACTTGTCCTCTTACCTTGCTGCCACCAACGACTCTGGTTTCAGTGCAGTGGCTTTTTTCTGGGCCCTGCTGTGTGCCTCTACATGGATGTAACACGGTTAGCGTCCCCCTCCATCTGTCCCTTGTGCCAGGTTGCATTCAAAGACTGCCTTTTGGTAACTGTGCAAGCCTATTTTGGATAGCTCCAAACGGTAATGCAAGATGGTTACCCTGTAAAGTGTGTGTATATATATTTTTTTTGTATGTGTAATTTGTTTCCTACAGCATAACGTGCCATTTTTTTTTTATTTCTTCTTGGGCTACCGGGTGTGACAGAACCACAATAAAATGTTTTTTGTTTTTGTTCTGGTTTTTTTTTTAATTATTATTTTTATGCAGAATGCTTACAGTATACCTTGTAACAAATGACTTGTCACTGGACAAATATATTTGTATTTTTCATACTGAGATTCCTGTGTTACTTTGCAGTTGAGGGGAAGGGGCAGGTAGCGAGAGCCTGTTTTATCACTTTGGTTTGTAACACTTCAAAGAGCAGCGTCCTAGATTTCAAAGTATTTAACGTGCTCAGTGTGAGAACTTAATTATGTCTTGTTTTTTTTCTAGTATGCTACAAAAGAAGCGAGTCAGCCTCCTCCTGACTCCATGCACGAATTAATTCAGCGGGGCAGTGTTAGCGCGGGGCAGTGTTAGCGCGGGTACTCTGCAAGTTCCTGCTGGGGAACGAGGTTTGTGCCCTCCGTGGTTTTGCATCTTCATTGTGTAATCCTTCTGAGCTGCTTCAGTATTGTAAAATATTGATGCAAAAAACACCTTCGTTCTAGGAACAAGCTTCTGACTACTATAAAGGTTAATGCGGTTAATGCTGTGCCCGGAGTCTGGGCACAGAATCGTCAGTATCTGCTTTTCAGTTCAGCAGTGAGATGGAGCTTTGCTGCTGCATCACTAGTGATTAAAATATATGCTGTGAAAACCTTCTTTCTGTGTACCACTATGGAGCGCACTTCTGTGTAACTGGAATCTTCAAGCGAGTTTGAGCAGCTGGAGCTTTTACCTTCCCCTGTAGAGCTGTGATTGTTGTTGTTTTGTTTGTTTTGATACATCAAAGCCTATGGGTTAATTGAGCTGACAATCTACTGATGCTTCTAGTAATGACAGTGTTTCCTCTACCAGGTCTTGTGTCTGTTTTGGAACGCCTTGTTGTTGAAGTCAATGAAAATAAAAGCCAAACTGAAAATGACACGCTGTTCCCAAGCAGCTTCTTTTCTTGCCTGTGCGCCTCCTTGGAAACGAGTGGGAGCCTTTGCTGCTTTTCCAGCTGAGCAGCTGGGGCTCAGTGTCACCTCTGCGTGCATACACTTTAATCCTTATAGATATTTGCTGGTGGCTGCTTCTGCAGTCATCGCTTGGCCCAGTGCAGGGGCCGAGGTGATGGCTTTGCGCAGTCTCATTTTAGGCCCATTAAGTTGCGCTAGGAAGGCGTCTGCCTCCCTGCAGAGACTGCGGAGAGGGAAAATTCCCTCTATGCGTACTTCCCTTGAGCTGACTTCCCCTTCTCCATTGAAAGTGGCTATGTCTGAATGCCTGAATTTTGCGCTTCGGCTTCCACTTCTTGTCTGTCTGGAGTCTTGAGTCAGATGGAGCTTCACAGTGACAGCCCAGCTCCATCAGTGGCTTCGGCACAGAGCCCATATCTCTCTCCCACAGCTTTCCTGAGGTGGTGGAAGGGCTTGGGAAGGCATCAAAAGGTCCATATAAAGATCCCCGCCACCCCTTAAACATCTCTAAAGAGGAGAACTCCATTCCTTCCCTTGGGAGTTAATGCCGCGTTAACCATTATGGGAGGAACGCCGGCCTGATTTCCTTCGTTTCTGGTTGCTGCTGCTTTTCTCCTTGGCCAGAGGGTCAGAGAAGCTCCTGCCTCCGAGAATTGCTGCCTGGAGGCATCTTTCCCTGCTTCTGCTCCGGGTTCTGCTCTGGCAGCCAGGGGGTGCTCCAATGTGGCATGAAAGCTAATAAGGTGCCCTCAAGGAGAGCAGTGCTGCCCTGAGTGTGGGAACTTGCTGGTTCAGTTCCATGCCTGAGATGGATCAGGTGAAAGAGGATTTTGGTTTCTGTGAACCAGGTAAGCTTGAACTGTGTCTGCTGTTGCTTGCAGTGGCTGTCTGCTCTGAACCGTTGTTGGATTAGTAATTTCTGCTTGTGTTACAGCAAGAGTTTATGTGCTGAGGAATCCCACTCTGCTGCTTTTCACCATCCGTATGGACTTGCTGGTGTCTTGTCTTGGGATAGTCTGATAATTCCTTCACAGGTATGAAGGTTTTCTTGTTTTTTTTCCTGCACTACCATAACCACCGCATGCCGTGGCTCTTTCGACTGTGCCACTTCCCCCATGGCTGGGGCTGCGTGCTCTCACAGGAGGTGGATGCCTACTGGCATGCTCAGCACTTGGGCTGCTACCAACCCTGACGGCATGCAAGGGAGATGCTTACATTGTCTCTTCCAACAGCCCGCAGTCGGAGGTGAGGGGCTTCCGTGCAGCTAGGGGCCTCCTTTTTTTTTTTTTTTTTTTTTTTTTTTTTTTTTTTTTTTTTTTTCCAAGTTAGAAAGAAAGAAACAGGCTGCTGCCCCGTCCGTGTCCCGCTTGCCCCGTTCTTCGCACGGGCTCTGTACCGACGCGGAGCGCTGCGGCCGGGGCACCACTGCCCTCTGCCGGGGCCGCTCCGCCCGCAGCAGCCGGGGACACCCCCCACCCTGAAGGCTGCAGCCCTGCAGGGTTCCCCCATGCAGCATCACCCCACAGCAGCGAGGCTGAAATGCACTCTACCTTCCCAGCCAGGAACTCCCACGGCAGCACCTGGCTGCAGCAGTGGTCCCTTTGCACTGTGTCCTGAGCAATGCTTTCCTGTTTGTCCTGGGGAGCCTCTGACTTGCTCCAGTTCTTCCTAAACAGCACCTTAGGGAATCTGCTGCCTTCTTCCTGTTTTCCTCCTGAAGTTGCTTTTGTTTGTTGGCAGGGCTGTTGGGTTTTGTTTACGGTTGTTTTGTGTTTGTTTTTTTTTTTTTTTTTTTTTTTCCCAAATCCATCTGATGAATTCAGCTTCTCATTCCTTGGAAATCGCCTCTGGAGACGGTGCTGAGGATTTCTACACATGCGATCCAACCTCGGGGCTGCATAGCCGTCAGCGCTGGCATTGGGTAAGAAATGTTACAACAGATCCCAGCACTCTGCAGCACGGGGCTGTTAGGAAACAAAATATTGCACAGTGCCACATGAGGAAAAAAAAAAAAAACTCCAATTAATTAAAGGTGTGGGTGGGTGCACAATTGCGTGGAATTATCTATGCGTCATGGCGAAATGTGAGATAAATGCATGGAAATGGTGTGCCAAAGAGGCAGCCAAGCAACCACTAGTGTGAGTAGGGGGGTGAGGAGAGCTTGAGGGTCACATTCAGCATGGGATGAAGTGCCCACGTGCAAGGAGCTGGGAAGGAAGGCAGTGTGTGGGAGCTTCTAGCAGCTGTGCTGTGCAGGGAAGGCTGAGGGCTTAGGGGAAAAGCGTGGTGCCCAAACCACACGCGTGCGTTGGATTTGCTCAACTGTAACAGCGGTGACTCAGGTGGAGGGGTGGCTGGATATGTCCCACCTGCCCTCACCACCCCCAAGGGAAGGGGAAGCTGTCAGCAGGTGACTGTTCAGGCACGAATGGCATGGTCTGGCCCCGGGCACTGGCGGTCTGGGGTTGTTGCAGAGGTGCCTGGGGGGGAGGAAGTTGACTCTGACTGAGATTCATGCCAGGGACAGCAGCAGGGAGCTGAGGTGGGGTGGTGGACACGTTTGTCCTGTGCAAGCTGTGTCCTCCTGTGGGGAGGGCTGTGGGGAGCGGTGAGAGCTGATTCCCTCCATCTGTCCTGCTCTGGAAGGCTGTGAGCATCCCTGCCACTGGTGCAGAATGCAATGCTGGCTGGGGAGCCAGGTGGGGCAGGGAAAAGGGCTGGGCAGCCCTGCTGTGGGTAGTGGAGGAGGGCCCTGCTTCCAACCGCAGTGGTCTATTGCTCCCATCAAGCGAAGTGATCCTCCCTGCGAAGAATGGTCAGGTGCTGGAACAGCCTCCCCAGGGCACCGGTCATAGCACTGAGCTTGGCAGAGCTCAAGAAGTGTCAGGACAAAGCACTAAGACATAGGGTTTGGATTTTAGGTGGTCCTGCGTGCAGCCAGGGGTTGGACTCCATGACACTTTTGGGTCTTTTACAGCTCAGGGTGTTCCATGATGCTAAGATTGCCAGTTCATCGTGCTACGGTGTCCCAGCAGCACGGTGACTGCTGCACAGCTTCTGAAAGAATGAAGCAAGGAACCCTGCTGGATTGTCCCCAGAACAAGAAGTATTTTGGAGGAAAGCAGCAGCGCTGGCAGCAAGCTGCATGTCAAATTTGAAGGCAGCAGGGAGAGCCCAAGGCAGCGAGCATCAACACTGCATGGAGCCAGGTCAGTGTAAGGCACTTCTGTTCCAGCAAGCAGCCCAAGCTGGCAGACCCCAGCCTCATCCCCTCCCCAACCCCTCCTGGTTCCATGGGCTGCCTGTAGGAAAGGTTTCACGTCATTTTGCACAGCTAGAATGACGGCCTCGCATCAGAGCTGCTTTCAGGATTCTTTAGAGAGGGATAAAGGGAAAAAAAAAAAAAAAAAAAAAAAAGAGTGCAGCGTGGAGCAATTGAGGGCTTTCCCTGCCCAGCCCCTGCTCTGAGGAGCTGTAGGCAGGTAACTGTCACCAGGAGCCAGATGTGAAACCACGCATCTCCTGCTGCCTCACCCAGACCCAGAAGGGATTTGTGAAAACAAAAATAAAGGGAAAATTCAGTCTCCACCCATCCACCCGCTTTGGCCGGCAGCTCGCATACAGCAATCTCCGTGCTGGCAGCACCGGTGCAGCACGCCGCCAGCTCCGAGGTGTCGAAACGAAAGGAGGTGAACAAACAACCCCAGGTGCCTGCAAGGCGCTGGTGGGTTTTGGTTTGTTTTGTTTTTTTTTTCCCTTGTTATAGCCTCCCCAGGAGCAGGCAGCTGTGCCCATGTGGCAGCTGTGGGCAGGTGGGGCTCTGGGACAGTGGGGTTGTGCAGAAGTGATGGTCATCAGCTCTCAGCAGCGTGCGGCTGTGATGGAGCAGGGCGCTGTGGGCCATACCTCCCCCCCCCCATCATTTCTCTTGCAGGTTGTGATAGGAGTGCGTCTTTCCTAATAAAATTCTTCCCCAAAGCGGGATGAGCCCATTTTCATCTCACTGCCAGCATTGCTGGAGCCAGCTGTTTTGTTTTGCTTTCTTTTCCCCCAGGTTAGGCAAGGGTGTGGGCAGGTGGCAACAGCCTTTTCTTTTTTTCTGTCAGTGATAATTTCTCAGGGGAAGAGGTTGGGCTGTGAGTGCTAGGGCTGGCTCTGCCCTGGTGTAAGCAGGAGGGATGGGCAGCACTCATTCCAGCTCCTATATATCTCCTGGCCAAGGCTTAGCCCTGGGTCTCCAGGGTGAAATTGTTGTCCTCCTCTGGCTCCGGGTAAATAAACGGACATGCAAAAAGTCGAACTGCACCATGGTTTATAATTTACCATGCCCCAGGTTGCCAGACAGCTCCCGGTCCAGCAGGGAATGAGCATTCCAAGGAGTAATAGATACACGTTCTGGGTTTTGCTGCTATCTTGCATTTCCAGGACGGTGGTTGCCTTAGGAGCAGACTGGCTGTGACCCTAGCAGCCTCCATCCAATGTGAGAGTTAAAATAGAAAAGAGACCCAAAAGCCTACATTGCATTTTGGTGCAGGGACCAGCCTTGCTCCTGCCTTGTGCTAACAAGCTGGGCACACACCTCTGCTGTTGCTGCAGAAGTAAAAATCTTCTGAGAGAGACTTTGCTGGAACAGAGCACTGGAAAAGCAGTGAGCAAGAGAAGTGCCTCTGATTTGCGGCTTTCCTGGAGCCTGGCAGGCAGCTCTGCCAGGCCAGAGCGTAGTGAGGGCACTTCCTCAGGATCCAGGGCTGAGGAATCCTGTGTTCACAGTCAACTCCTAAAAAGGTGCACTCTCAAACAGCAGGATGTGTGTAAAGGATGGGGAACCGCAAAAGGAGCAGCCTCAGTCAGAGGCACTGTTTGCATGCCCCAGTCTCCCCTTCTCGTACTTGAACAAAGAAAGACAGGCCCAAATCTGGTGTCTTATTTGTTTTTATTCCCTCTGCATTTTAGACACAGCTCTGGTTATCACCACAGCAGCAAACCAGCCCCTGGGAGCAGCACCCACTAGGGCTGAGGACATAGCGCAGGACTCAAGCCCCGGCTGCGATGGCATGGTGCATACAGGGGACAATAGACCCCGTGCTTCTGCTCTCCTGCTGCCATCCCCTTCTCCCCAGCTTCTCCTGGGGCTGTGTTAAACATACGGTGCATAAGCATTTACCAGGAGCAGTTTCTTGGCGCACCAGTCTGGTGCAGCTCTTGAGCAGCCTGTGGGGAAGGGAGCTGACCTCCAGGTACCAAGGTACAGCAGTGGCTGAGGAGCACTCACATCACTCTCCCCTGCACATGCAGCATCGAAGAGGTGCAGCAAATCACCTTTCCGTCATCGTGCACAGGGGCATAACCATGCCTCCTCCCCAGCCCAGGCAGCTGTTTTTCCAGATGTCAGAGCAGGAGAGTGGAGCTTGAGGATCTTTAGGGTCCCTTCCAACCTAAGCCACTGTATGATTCTATGCGCTTGGTTCTCTGTATCTTGTTTCTGTTGTCTCTCAAGAAGGAGACCAGCCTTGGCCCTTGCCTTTGTAGCCAGATAGAGAATGGGATGAGGCTGCAGCTGGGCCTGGAAGGTTGAGGTAGGCACAAGCTGCAAGTAGCAAGGGCCCGTTTTAAGCGCTGGAAATAGCTGAGCTGGCCCAGGGAAGCAGAAAGGCACTGAGACAAAGCAGCAGGGAGCAAACCAAAACTGCTCAGGGAGGTAAGCTCCAGCCAAGACCCTGGCTGTGCTTTCCAGGGTAGCACTGCTGGGTCTCCAGCCAGAGCTCAGCAGGGAGAGGGATCCATCAGCACACCTGAGACATTTCTCTAGCAGAGGCTAAAGAGAAGCAGCTACTTCTGGCTGAGGAAGATAAAAGGGGTCCTCCCAGGGGGTACAGCAGGCCTGAATGGGTCCTGAGCAGTGCTAGAGAAGGACAGCGAATGCCAGAAGGAGATGCTGGCACAGGGATGGGGGTGACTCCTCTGAGCTGTGCTAAATGCAGAAGAGGCACTCCTGAAAACTCCACTGTCATATTCACCTGTTAATTTATACAGCGTCTCTGTACAAAAATAGAAAGGTTCTAATAAGATTAACAATATTAAATAAATATTTAATAGAAAAAAAAAGTCTTTGGCCTAGTTCATAGCTCATCCTTTGGGTTGATGTTCATTTCACTGGGTCCGAGGTGCTGCTGGTCCAACATCGCGATCACTTCATCCGCCTGGATTCGCTCCTGCACCAGGGGAAAGGGAGAAACCACAGAGCAGAGCTTCAGTGCCGACCCTCAGCTCACACAGCATAGCTCAGCCCCTGGGCCACAGCTGCAGCACACAGCTCCTCTGAGGAGCAGGAGGGCAGCATGGACTTGTGCTGGGCAGAATGAATCCAGTCAGTGTTCACCTCAGTACCTCATTCCCTCCTCTCTCCAGGGACTGCAGTGGATGGGGCAGAGCTGACATACTGCAGATTCATTATCACCATCCAGTCTGGCCTTGAACATCCCCAGGGATGGGGCATCCACAACCTCTCCGGGCAGCCTGTGCCAGCACCTCACCACCCTCACGGTGAAACGTTTCCACCTGACATGTCATCTCGATCGCTCCTCTTTTAGTTTAAAGCCCTTCCCCCTCAATTGATCGCTATCTACACCTATAAAAAGTTGCCTTCCCTCCTGCATATAGGCTCCCGTTATCGGACACGCTGTTCCTGTTCGTCTGGTTATCGGCCACTAGGTGTCAGGAACGGACAGCCCCAGCCTTGCATACAGCCCTCCTGCACGCTGCTCAGCCAGCTACGCTCCTGGGCCCCCAGCAGAGAAAACTGCTCTAGGGTCTCCTAACAGCTCCTCCCTCCTCCTGTCCTCGGTGGGAACGCTGCTGTGGGGAGCTGGATGGAGTAGAAATAGACACAGTAGGACCGGAGGCTACGGATGCTCTGGCTCCCTTCAGCATGCTGGGTGCCTCCCATCTCCCCTCTCCCAGTGAGGGAGAGACTCACCAGCTCTCTGTAAAGTGGGTCCAAGGTGAACCAGAGAGCCACAGCGCAGCGCTGGCCTTTGGTAACCGCCTTCACCCCGTGCGGGTTCTCGCCCCCCGACGAGAAGCTGACCATGCGCCCACACTTGGGCTTGATGGATGCCTGCAGGAAAACAGACAGTGACAAGCTGGCAAGGGCAGCACAGCTGCACACACTGGCCCCATCTGGGTTCCCTGTGGCCCAGGGCCCTGCTGGGTGTCCGGCCCTAGGACCGTGCAGGGTTCCTGCATGGTGCAGTCTCTGGTCTGCCCAGGAACCGCCTCAGCAATTACAGCCCACGTTCTGCTCAGCCAGGAAAGGGCACTGACTCACCGTCACTGTTTTGGCGTCCATCTCCGTGAAGATGAATTCACCGCCTTCAAAATCTGCATTCATGTAGAGGAGGGCACTGGGGGAAGAAGCAGGAGAGCCCTGTGGAGATGACCACTCTGGGTCTATCATCCTGAGAGGGGGACAGCCCTCTCTACTTCCTCTCCCATCAGCCAGACTAATCTTGTCCAATCTGCTGATGGTTTGGAGCCACAGCTGAGAAGCAGCAGACTGCTCCTTAACCAGGGGAGGATTCTCAAAGTGTCCCCCCAAGTCACACCAGTTTCCACCCTCCCATTTTGTACCAAAGAAAGCCTCAGAGCCATACAGTCCTGTGGGCCACAGCTGGGACCTCCCCACCCTAAAATACTGCAGAGCCATTACATTACACATTACAGAGCCATACTCCAGCTTGCAGCTTAGCCCCAAGGCTGAGCGCCATCAGAAGTGACCTGTTGGATGTCACTTCTGCCATCGCTGGGATGCGCCAGCTTTAGGGCTTACAGACTTGCACCAGCACACCCAGATCTAAGGAGAGTACCAGGGGCAGCCCCATCCTTCCTACCTGTAGTCCCGAAAGGTGTAGGCAGGAGGTTCCTTCCAGCACTCGTTGGCCTCAGGGTCCAGCAGGCAGTTGTCAGCATGGATGGGGTGGCTTAGGTCGTTCCTCCTCTCCTGCTGGCCTAGGCAGGACCATGAGGAGGAAGGGGGAAGAAGGGGTGGATGAGGCAGCAGTGCCGGGGTCTGTCATGGGAGCAGCCTGCTCTGACCCCGCTCTAGGTGGTGTTGACAGGTGAGAGGAGGACAGGAAATGTTG
This sequence comes from Numida meleagris, assembly GCF_002078875.1. Classification (NCBI taxonomy): domain Eukaryota; kingdom Metazoa; phylum Chordata; class Aves; order Galliformes; family Numididae; genus Numida; species Numida meleagris. The sequence continues at coordinate 10,224,391 of NC_034412.1, forward strand.
GGGGAGAAAAGGCAAACCTGAGGAGTCAGATTTGCAAAGCTTTGCTTGTTTGTTATTGATGGGAAGAGAGATGGAGAGCTGGGGGATGGAAGAGAGAAGGGACAGTGAAATGGAGGAAAGAGAAGAGAGTAGAAAAGAGGAAGAGCTGGAGACACAGATAGCAAGAGACACCCCAAAAATGAGCTTCTTTAGGACGGCAGTGCCCACACTTTACAGATGAGGGAACAGTGACTTTGCCCAGCTCTTGGCCATCAGCTCAAGCACCGGACAGAAGAGACAGATTCCCAGACCCCTCTCCCCGCTTGCCACGCTGTCATCCCTCCATAGGGGGACTAAAACCTTCCTGTCCACCCCCCAGCCCAACGCCACCTCCAAGGCTCACCAGAGAGAGCGGTGCGGCACACCAGGTGTGTGTAGGAGAAGTAGAGCGTGGAGTTGAGCATGAAGTAGGACTCAACGATCCTGCGGGCCTTCTCGCTGATGTCGTAGAAGAGCCGGGCGCTCTTCAGGGGGACACGGCCCTCGTAGCCATACTGAGCAGGGACAAAGGGTGAGGACTTAGTCCCATGCCAGCTAGGGGGGAAAGGAGAGGAGAAGTGGGAACTCTACCTTGAGGGCTTTGAGGACAGTGGCTCCTTCAAATCTCTCGTTCGGGGTATGGGGAGAGGTTTTGCCCCGATAGCCATCTCCAGCCAACATGATGCCCTGCCAGGACAGACACAAACATGGGTGACGGTCAAGTGGTTCCTTAGGAGAGGGGGATTTGCAATGGAATCAACCACAACCCTCTTCCTTAATCCCCCAGGACCGGTCCAAGGAGGACCAGCAGCTCCTGTGCTGGAGCTATGGGCATGTTATTGGGATAAGCATCTGACTACTTTCCAAAGATCAAGCCTTGAACCTCCCCATGGACAGACAGAACTCAGCACTGTCCAGCTCAACATTTGGGAGAGCATCAAATACTGAACCCACAAGGCAGCCACATCCCCCAGGGACACAGCCCACTCACACTGGCCACTCTGTGAAGCTCCCGGCACTGCTCCTCCGAGATGACGTTGTCCAGTAGCACTCGTTGGGTGCCGTTCAGCTGCTGCGAGTTGTAGACAAACTTCACGTCACTGTAGAGAAGCGGACCCCCTGACGGAAAGAGAGACACAAAACAACCCTGCTGAGCATGACCTGGCCTTGCTGACATCTTGTACTGTGGCTGAGGGCCAGCTGAAGTCACCCGGGTGTGCTTCCAGGGAAACAGCTTTACAGCCGAGAGCAGAGCTTGGCCTCACATCAACAACAAAAGAAACAGAAGCAATGAAAACACCCAGAGGTGAAATCAATTTGCTGCAAGAGCATCAGCTCTTCCCATGTTCTCATTAGCTACACCTTGCAAATACATCCTGAAAATGCCAGAACCCGAATGGACACAATGACAGGCGCTGGCTAACCTAACTCCCCTGTGTAGGCTGAGCTTCCATTGCATTTCCTTTGTGCGACTCCTGCTGGCTTGGCATGCAAAGCCACTCTCTGCAGTTGTCCTCAGTGGGTATTTTTGCCTTTCACCCATGTAGAAAACCCAGTGCATGGGGGGGTTTGCAGCAAACATCGCTTGTGTTTGATCCCACTGGAGGATGCAATAGCCAGGGGACTCTGAGGACAATCTTTGTTCCCTGTAGTGGCTGAGGAGCTGCTGTGGTTGTCCCTTTGCTGCAATAATCCCTCACTCTTGGCTGGATCACAGAATCATTAAAGTCGGAAAAGATTGCTAAGATCATCTTGTCCAGGGTCTAGCATCATTCCTCTTCCTCCACTGCTCTCCAAATAAAGCCTTAAAAATGGGAACCAGGTGTCCTGGCTTTCATATTACGGTTTATTTAGTCTCTTCATTTTCCAATATTACAATGAGTTTGTCTTGGTCAATGTCATGTCACTCAACTCTGAGTTTTAAAAACAACATGATAATATTTCATGATAGTATTTCCTAACCCTGACTACCTCAAACCAAATGAGCCACAGGACCACCACCACCAGAGCTCCCTTACTCTCCCACAGTCACTTTCCATTCTGCTCTGTCCTGGCTCAGAGCACACAACACATTAGCCCATGGAACAGCCCTTGGCCACCATGTCCTCGCTGTCCATTTGACATAGGAGGGACGGACTGGGATTATTTAAAGCCAGCGCTATTTTTCCAAGAAGTCAGAGCACACTCCAGGATTTGTGGTTTATCATGACCGGGTGGGCTTTTACACTTCCTAAAGATAAAACTGCAATAAGGGAGAGTTTATTTGGGAAGAGAGCCACAGATCCAGGGCTGAGATCAAAAGATCCTCATGTGCGCTCTGTGAAAAACACCCCAAAGATACTGAGGAATTATTTGGGCTTTTGGGAGTGAAGGAACCGATGGAAAATGGGAAGGAGCAAAGAAGTTCAGTATAAAAGTGGAGCACAACATTAAAGTGCACCTTTCTTTTTCTCTTCTGACCTCTTCTCTTTCCAAGAGAAAAGAGAGGAAAACAGAAAGAAATAAAGCAGCAGGGTGGACAAAAAGGCTTTCTTTGTAAACTAAACCAGCAAGAATAAAAGCACAGCACAGAGAAAGACACACTGAAATTATATGGTTGCAAAGGCAAACAAACCAACAAATATAAACCAGCAAGCTCTTGGCTTAAGCAGCTCTTCAGTGTCCTCCTACTTCATGTGTGTGGCTAAAGAAGGGGTAGTGACTCCGAAGAAGACACCAAGCAGCATGAGACAACTTGGGCCACAGAAAGCTGTGAGATTCCCCCATCCACTGCATTACAGAGGTTGAATTGCCAGCTGCTCTGGAGCTGGCCCACAAAACATCTCCTGGTCTGAGATCCTGTTGTTTTGCAGTGAGGAACACACATTGGTATTTGGCCACAACCTGGTTTTTCTAAATTGTTACGAGGGAAACCTCATCTGTTAGTAGAAGATATTACGGTATTTTCTGTGGCTGGTGAGAATGTGCTGAAATCAGTTGAAATCCCTACCGATGGGCCTTAAAACTAAGTCATTTGGGGGAAGCCAAAGTATGATGTAACAAGCCAGCCTGCAAACAGAAATGGCTGTTAATACTCTGTGATCCAGCCCATTTAGCAAAGCCAGCGTTCCCCAAACCTAAGGCTTAAAGCATCCTCCTTCTATAGCCCAGACAATAGGGAACATCCTTTAAAAGCACCTGCAGGAAAGGTCACTGCTCAGCTGCCAGCCTGTAGCAATGGAAAAAAAACCCTGATTATACTGAAAACATCTTCATGGGACTTACCTTCCTTCAGCTCTCGATCTGGTTTTGGTGAGGGTTTCTTTGCTAGTGACAGCCGGGGCCCTTCCTCTGGCTCACTGCTAATACTTGAAGGGACACTGAGAAGCAAGAGGGAAGAGGAACATCGTGACTTTGGTCACAGGTCTCCAGGTCTGGGAGTTGTGTCACTTTGCATATATTGCAAGCCAATATGTGAAAAAAGTGAACAAGTTAATATTTTGTACAGATGTCGGAAGTAGAAACCCTATGGAAAACCAAAGGGTTTTTCCAGTAATGGGAGCAACGGTTTCCACCAACTTCCCTCTGCTCCACAGCTGGTTTTGAGGCACTCAGCTAAAGCAAGGTGCCTACGGGAATGCTTGCCATGGCCACAGCAGACCCCATGGGCAGCAGATGGGTATCCCCACCACAGCCATGTCACAGGGAGATGGATGAGGTGCTGGCTCACCTGTGCTCATCTTGGCGGGCGCCGTACCTCTTCCAGTAGTTCTGAGGGAAGAAAGAAGGTGTGATTTTAACTTGAGATCCACGCACAGCCTCCATCCCTGGCTGCCTCCCTTGCTAACGCCATTTTACTGTGAGGAACATGCCAGCCCAAGACTCATCTCCTGAGTCACCCACACAGGACTCACTTTAGAAGAGGGAGAGGGCAAGGTGGTCCTATAGCTGTGAACCCCTGAATACTCCCACAACAGCAGACCCAGGCCTTACCAGCTCCGTGTAGGTGAACCCCAGGCCAACGGCAGCCACCCGCAGGAGGTGGGACTCCAGCTTATACCGACGCAGCAATGCTTTTGCTTTCTGAAAGGAACAGAAGAGGGGATGTTGCACACGGAATCCCTTCCAACTTGGGATATTCTGTGATTCTAAACTGGGGGATGCTAAGGCCATGCCTCAGAGCAACCTCAGGAAGCCTGAAATCCCCAAATACACATGCATAGCAGCATGGAAAGCCTCTGAATAGCTGGGTAAGATGGTGACTGGGGGAACCCAGAGCAGGAGGTAGGCCCAGGCTGTTGGAGCAAAGGCCTTGGCTGGGCTGTGCCTCAGTTCCCCTCTCCTGTTCCATGGGAGCAGTGGGTGGGTGGCAACACTGCAGCCTGGGATACTGGATGGGCATCATAAAGGTGGAAATCATCCAAAGGGTTTCTTTTTTTAAATGAAAAATATATAAACACTGGGCTTCATCCTACTTTGCAAAGTAAAAAGCAATTATTTTTTCCACAGAAAACTTCAAACCAAAGGACAACATTGAAATGCTTTTCTCAACATCAGGTTTTTCCCCTGGATCTGCTTTCTCAGGAGATACAATGATTATTCTTGTTTTCTTCTTTACCCTTTCACTTTTCAAGCACTTCACCAAATTCCCTAAGGAACAGAACACCCAATTCCTGCCCACCTCTGCAAGGGGAACGAGCCTCAGCAGAGCTGTGATGGGATGGGAGGAACTGCTCTTCTGCACCGTGAGAACACCAGCCTTGAGCCTGTAGATAAAGATGCCCTGAAGCCTGTCCCTCCAGCTGACTGAATAAACACTGCCTTGTTGCCTGACCCCAACCTCACCCTGCTCCCCACAGGACAGGCTGAGCGCTCAACTCCAAGGCAGCGACATCAGCGTTAACGCTGACATCCTTGGGAAAATATTTCCCAGCCCTCTCTTAACAGAGGTTGCCCTCTGCTCAGTGCCTCGTTGCATTCCTCCTCCACATCTCCTCCAGAGCACAGAGGGAAGGGAGGGCTTCTGCTTGAGGCATGCGGACATTGCCCTCACCGCCCTTGCTTGGGCTTTGCAAAGCTGAAGGCTCCATTTACGGGAGATCTCCAGCTTCTCCCTCACACTCTGGACTTGCACCATTACAATCAGCATCCCCACATGGTCCAGCAGCTCCACATATGCTTTCAAAGCTATGCCAGTGTGGGAAAGCTGCCAAGCTGCTATAATTCCCAGCAGATGCTTTTGTTAAAACCTGCACCAAGGGCTTGTATGGGATGCTCACTCTCACCTTCCTGGGCTTGACAGTGGCTAGATCCAGGGCACCTTCCAAGAGGCCCTCATAATAAGCTGCGTTCTCCAAGACGTCTTCATCATCGGGGTGGAAGAGGAGGTAGGTCCTGGCACACTCCAGGGCTTTCACGTAGTCACCGACTGGGAGGCAACACAGCAGGTGTTAGGGGCACAGCCTCTCCCACGTGCAGTCGCTCTCAGGGCTCTGGGGGTTTTCACCAACACATTAAACCTCTCATTTGGGAGAATAAAGCTTTTTAGAAGGCCTGCACACTATGCATGAAACGCTGCTGACTCCTCCAGCTTTCTTCCCACTGCACTGATGAATGAAGAAGCATTTGATTTGAATAGAAATGTTGACCCTCACACATTCTGCCCTTTTCAGGAAAGCACCTACCACATGCCTGAGATAAGCAGAATTCTGCCTAGGCTTCCCTTTTTAGAAAGGAACATAACAAAATACCATACAGGACCACAAAACTGGTGAAAATGCATAGAATTTTCTCTATGAAATAGTGTTACTGTGCTCTTTGTTGTAGTTTCCCTGGAAATAAATAGGAGGCACTACTTTTGGAGCAACCTATGTATATCAACTTATAATTATTTAAAGGTTTCAGAAAACTATAAACTTATAAGCCCCCAAAAATTTTAATACCAAAAGCCAAATGAAAGGATCCCCCAAAAGCACAACCTCTTTGAAAAATAATCATGTTTAAGCTAAAGTTTGGGCTTTTAAAAGTTGGCTGGTGATATAGAATACTCTTAAAGAAATACATAACTGTGCATTTCAGCCAATCTGAAAGGAAAAGGACTTTTGAACAGAGAGTTCCCCATGTCCTTTGCTTCACAATGCTTTCATACCATGCCATTGCACTGTGGTAGCACAGACGTGATGGGGAAATGTCCTGATGTCCCATGAAACAATTCAAACCTGGACAAAGCCCAGCAACACTCAGCAAGAGCTGTAAGGAGCAGGAAGATGGGCCTTACCTCTGTAATAGGCAAACTGCAGGTAGTCGTAGTGGAGGGGAAGGAAATTTTCAATGGGTGAGATGCGGCCTGAGCGCGTGGCGAGCTCTCGGACACAGTCGTGTTTGCAGGCCAGGACTTGCATGTAGTGATCTGACGAGAGAAGAGGGAAATAACAGAGCTGACACCATGACAGAGAGCAATCATGCTTCCCCAACCGAGGGACATGCAGCTCTTGGCCCAGCAGTGACTGAGCACCTAGAGGAACAAGCTCAGCCTCCTTTCCAAAGCCAATGGAGAGCTGCAGTCGTATTTTGCCCGTTGCTGAGAAATGCTGTTCTTCTTCTGCTAACTGTAGAGGGAGCCTGAGCATCTCTTTTGTGCCCCAGGAGATGCCACCGCGGCTCAGGAAAGCACAGGGCTGGTGACAGGTAGGGGCTCAACCCCCAGGAAAGCAAGGGAGGTGTGAGGACAGTGCAGCCTCTTTCATAGCATGCCAATCAGCTCATGTTGGCAGCAAAATCCCTGCACTGGTTGCTCCTCAACGATGAGATATCTCTCCCAGGGTAATGAAAGCACACAGTAAACATCTGCCATCAGCACGTTTTCTGATCGGTGGGAGTACACAATTCAGGCGCTGTATCAGCTGGACGATGCCGAAGCCAAAGCTGACATCTGATTCCCGTTTGGAGCCTTTGCTGCAATGTACTTACAAATCTACTTTGATTGCTCTGTTTCTGTATGCCATTAAAAACTTTCAGAAACAAACACAGGCTTGAAAAAAAACATGTGCTCAGCTACCAAAGCACTTCTTGGAGCTGCCAAGAAAACAGCCGGAGGAATTTGTGCTGAAGTCAACTGGAAACTCCAAACAGCCCCCATTTTCTCTGAGCAGGTAGCCTGAGCAGCTGATTTACAATATACATCCAGGGTATTTTATTAAGGAAAGCAAGAAGAGAAAGGACATAAATAATTTTGTTGTCATTTAAGCCTCCTTAAGCATCCTAGACTTGGAAAAATCCATCACTGACAAGCACTGCTTTTACTCAGTACTGTCAGGGTGCCCAAGAAACAGGCTGTATATGCTGGCATCAGCACACTGAAATGCACCTGTCCCTGGGTGGGGAGGTGTGAGCGTTTCCATCCCTTGCAGGGGCACAGCAAACTAGCTTGAGACTGAAAAGAGAATGGGGTTACATAGAAATTTAAACACTCATCCTGTACCAGAACAATAATCCATAGGTTTAGGTTGGACTGGATGGTCCTCAAAAGGTCCCTTCCAACTAAACCCCTCTCCCACTACACCAGGCTGCCCAAAGCCCCATCCAGCCTGGCTTGAACACATGGAGGGTGCACACTTATATGTCGGTGGTTTCTCTTCTTGGTAGGTTCCACTCGTTGCTAGGCAAGCAGAACCATGCCAAACCAAAAACAAACTGCATCTGAGTGAAATATTTTCTATGAAAGAAGCAGAACTCCAATGTATGACACAACTCCAAGACCAAGAGCAGATAAATAAGATTTCTGTCAGCAAACAATTCTTAATTTACTGCTCTTCTAGCCCTTAGAACTAATTACATGTAATCTTATTCCCAGCGAGAATAAACAGTTTTAATCCCCTCTGGCTCACTCACATGCAAATCCAAAGATTGCATAGCCATGTTCAATTTTGTCCAGAGACTTCAGATATATCATACTTAGGTGGGCCTCCACTAATGACAAATCCATCCCTTCAGATGGGGAGGAAATCTATGTCCTGAGCCTTTTTGGCAACTTTCCTGGCCATCTGGAGCAGGGCCAAAAGAACTCAGCTGCTCTCTTCATACGCACTGAAAATCAGAGAAAACATAAACAGTAAGGTCTAGTTACTCATTCCAGTGAGACCGTACACACGGGGAAACCAAGGCAGTTCACATTAAAGCACCTTTACTTCAGCTCTAACTGAATGCTGCTGATGCCCCACACATCTGGAAGTGTAATTCTTTCGGTTCAGTTTCTTCTACTCAGGACCAGAATGAGATGTCCTGGTTCCCTGTCTGTATTTGGATTTTCTGGTCTGAATCCTGCAGCATTACTCACTAACAGCAGTGAGGAGAGAAATGACATTTCACCAAACTCAGCCAACAGCCTGTAACACTGGAATGCTAAAACATGGTGGAAAGTACAGCAACAATACTGGGGTGACAAAGTCCTAGGCTACAACAAATGAGGACAAGCCCAAATGCAGCAGCCATAGCCACAGAAGCAAAGGAAGAAAATTTGCTTACCTCTCAAAGGCCTCAGGCAGGCAGGGATCTCCAGCAAGATACCCACACTTCCACTGCCAACCCTTAAATAAGGTCTGGGAAGGGGTCGATCCTGGCTCCATCCCTTCCGGTCACTCAGGTGCATTGCTTTCACCTGAGCTCCCCTGGGTTGGCCCTGCCTTCCCACTAGGTGCTCAATCACTGGTTCAGTGACTCAGTATTTCTGCTGCACAGCCCAAACTCAACAATTAAAAATACTGACAGTCCACTGAGTGAGAACCGGTAAGATGCAAAAAGATCTCACCTGCAATAGCTTCGTAGAGGCCAGCCTTATATTCCAGGTATTCGTGTTCCTCAAACCTCTGTGGTCCCTCGCACATGATCTGGCAATCCTCATCCTCGGCATAGTACCCTTCCAGCGCACGCTCCAAGAAAGTGATGGCCAGTCCATACTCCTCCTTGTCGTAGTGCCTGACCCCAGCACTGTAATCCTCCTGAGAAGCCAGCAGGAGACAGAACAGTAAGTGGGTACAGGCCACACCTGCCCCTGAACCACAGGTGCTTCTTGGAAGAAGTATAAGCGGGCAAGGACAGAACAGTCTCCCTAGTTGTCTACCAGCACTGGCATGAAACCACGCTTAAGCCATCAGTGGACTTTTGGATCAGTTGTACGTTGTACATCTGCCTAACTGCTCTTCTGAACTCCTCTATGCTTAGAGCATCCTGAGAGCCACTGCTGGATTAGGTGCTCCTTTCTCTGTTTTAACCCTTTTATCCAACAGTGACAATGAATGCCAATGGAAAAGACTGCACTTGAGCTGGGCAGTCAAACTGCCACTCCAGCTTCCTAGTATCTTGTGAAATCAGACAGTGGGGCTGGCTCTGGTGTTCATGTTGGCCTCTCACCTTAGGGAAGTGTAAAAAGCTGTCCCTTGACTGTCACCATGCACTGCCACCAGCACAGCTGTGCCCTGCCCAAGCGGAAGAATCCAGATCACAGGAAACATATATGAGCCAGAATCTGCCCATCAGTGCAGGGCACCCATCAGAGATTCTGGTGCGTAATTGCCACAAATGACCCAGGAGCTCCCTGAAGGAAGGGTCCACAATGGGGACACAGCCATCACACAAACAGTAGGCAGTGCTGGGAAACGCAGGAGCCGACTTGGCTTAAAGGAGAGCTCTGAAAGGGAGAGTTTGTTTTGCTGTATTGTAACACGGACCTTGGCAGGAATCTCCCCATTCATTGATGATGCTCTCTTGGCCTCCCAAATCTCTCAACACTTAACCCAGGCACCTCTTCAGCTCAGACTCACCATGTGCGGCTTGGCCTCCCGGTCGATCAAGCTGACCTTCCCCGCCGTGGTTTTGTAGTTCTCAATGTCCTGCTGTATCTCCATGTGCTCAGGGTTTGCCATGAAGAAGGTGTGAGCTGCATTTGCTGCCTCCTCCAGCTTGTTCAGCTGTAATGAGGTAAGAAAGACCATCCAAGTTGGTGATGTAGGATGGTGAATACAGCAGTTTATGAGAGTTGGAAATAGATGACCTTTGAGGTCCCTTCCAACCCAAGCCATTCTTTGATTCTGTGATTTTATCTACTGGGAGATGTACCTGGACACCTTTTAGACACCACTGGGCTGGGCAGTGATGGGATAAGCAAGGTAAACCTGAATGCAGAGTCTACAGAAAATGGCTGGGGACTTGAGACCATTTATTTTACTCAATTGTGTACAGTTGCTAAAGACCGGACTCTGCTGATAGTGACAGAGAGGTAAGGAGGAGTTTACCTCGATGTATTGAGTTACTTTGGGTTTTACACTCATGAATGAGACCAGACATTAGTTTCATTCCAGAGAAAGCCTCCTAAACAAACACAGACACAGTGCTCCACACATCCACAGCTGCAGGAGTGCAGGGAGCAGGCCAGATGTTCAGGTGAACATCTGCACAACCCAGCAGGACAGACGCCACTTGCACAGCTGAGACACTTGCTCCTGAAGGAAAGCAGCGCTGCCTAACAGCAAGGTGCAGAGACAGAGGCAGGGAACATTTGCATGCTGAGCAGGCTCCCCCAAGCCCATCCTGCTTGAGAGGCATGCACATGTGCCCAATCAGCATCCAAAATGGCAAAGCCACGGCCTCGGTTCAGCTGGGCAGGGGAGGTCCCTCTGGAAGCAGCAAGTCCACACCAGAGCACTCAGCAAATCTAATACAGTCATAGAATCGTAGAATCATAGAATTGTTTGAGTTGGAAGGGACACTTAAAGGCCGTCTGGTCCAACTCCCTGCAGTGCACAGGGACACTACAGCTCCATCAGGTGCTCAGAGCCCTGTCCAGCCTGACCTTGGGTCTCTCCAGGGACGGGGCACCACTGCCTCTCTGGGCAACCTGTGCCAGTGCCTCACCACCTTCATTGTAGAAAGCTTCTTCCTTATATCCAATCTAAATCTCCCCTCTTTTAGTTTGAAATCATTTCCCCTCATCCTATCACAACAGACCCTGCTAAAGAGGCTGTCCCCCTCTTTCTTATAGCCCCCTTTAGGTACTGAAAGTCTGCTGTTCTGATATGGAAAGAGGGCTAACAAATACCCCGGTTAGCTGGCAGAATGATGCTTCATTTCCCACTGCATGCAAAGCTTTGCATGGCCTGGAAGATACAGCCTGAGGATGTGGGTTTCAGCTGCGAGGCAGTGCAAGGGGACGTGTTCTGGTTGCAAAGGGAGCAGCCAGAGCCATCTGAATCTCCGCTCCTAAACAACATTTCCAAGCAGCAAATATTTTTTAAAAATTACTGTAACAGGTTTCTTTTGGCTTTTGCTCAAAACAAGGTGGAATTAGAAAGTGAAGAAACAATTTTTGCATTAAAAAATCAAGTATGAAGGCTTGGGATCACCAAATCCACCAGGGGTTGTGAAATTAGCACTCTGATATCAAACAAGCAATCGCTGTCACATTCATCCTGGGGCATGGAGATGTTGGGACAAATATTAGCAGTAACATCTGCCCTGAAGAGCAGCTTGCGTCCCTTCGTTAGACCACACCTGTCACAGGGGATAGCCCAGGGACCCACAGACATATGAAGACCTACGGGAGGAACAGCCAGTCCGCTTGCTCAGCTGTTCTTCTGCTTGAGCACAGCCCAATTTCCCAGCAAGGCCAGGCCAGGGCTGGCTGAGGATGCACGCACGAATACCTCTGAAAAAGAGCAGAGAGCCTGACTCCCGCTCACCCCCAGAGCTGCCCTTTGAACACCAAAGCACCACTGTGCTGCACAGCCCATAGACATGCAGAAAATTTGCCTTGTGCAAACTTTAGAAGATTTCCAGGATTAGCTCTGTGCTGACAGTGGGCGCAGAGAAGCTTTTACTGCCAGGAGAGGATCTGTAACAGTTCGTCCCTTGGCATTTCCCACTGGCAATTCTGTTTCTTCTGTCTCACAGATACCTTAGGTGATTTCCCCGGTGTAGAAGCAGAAATTGGAGCAAAGCTGAGAACCAAATTCACAGACTCAGCTCCAGATTTTTTTCAAGCTCTTGATTCTCTGACTTCCCAATGCTGAGAAACTCCTTTTAATGCAGATGTTTAGGTCCAGATTCTGACTTTGGGGTTCCTTTCAATTGCAGACTGGAAAACACCTGCATTTATCTCCAGAATTGACTCTGCCTCGGAGAGTTTCCCCTGGATACCCTCTGCAGAATAAGCCCTTGGCTTCCCTGCAGGAGAGCAAAATCATTGCAAGAATGTCTGAGCAGAGACAAAAAAAAAAAAAAAAAATGACCCAAGTCTTTCCATGTAGAAATAATAATAAAAAAAAATTTAAAAAGAAAGAGAGAAACTCTTATTCAGAAATGTATACCACATCCTCTGAAAACTCATTTCAACGTAATCCCATCCTGGAAAAGCTCATCTCAGCTGGACAGTGTCTGGTGCATACAAAGCACTGATCAGAGCATCTTCCAGAGGGAATTTTCAGGTCACACAGTGCACGCAGGAGCACCACTGCAGCCTGCAGTCAGAGAGGCTGTAACGGGGCAAGAGGTTTGCTGGACAGATGGGAGCTGCTGACCTGATCCAGAGGTTGCTATTATTTCAGCCACTATTTGAGCTGCTCAGAGAAATTACATCCTTCCACACCGCAGATGTCTCTTCTGTTCTGGCAGCATCCTGCACACACAGACTTAAAAGAGAGCAGACATATCTCAGCAAGGGGAGGGCTCCCATGAGAGGCAAGCCGTGACAGCCAGTCATGGGATATAGCATCCCTTCCAGAAAGCTGCTGAAAATTGTCACAGATCCTAGGACGGGCTTAGCTTTTCCTGGATAAGACCCATCCCCATGAGATAGGCAAAGCCTGATTTCTAGACACAACAGAAATCCCCTTCTCTCAGAACAAGGCTCACCCCGTGCCTCATCCCGCTGACTCCTCACCGCAGAGATGACCTTTTGATTTTGCTAAGTGGACTCAAAGCAGAGCATTTCAACTCAACACTTCTCAATTTATCATGTCCCACACTTGCTTTAGAAAGACTCGAGCAACGCGAAGAAGCCAACAGCTGCTAAGTTTGGGGGAGTTTTTAAGTGGATATCTGTATATAAAAGCAAATTCCTAACTAGTAAGTAAAAAACGTTCAGAGAGCTGCACTGACATTAATTATGAAACACTTCAGGGGAAGTTTTGCCAAATTCACTAGGCACAGAAGGATATTTTGGTGTTTAAAGGCCTGGGCTGGGACTCAGGGCACCTGGACTCAGTTCCTGGCCCTGTCGCAATCTCATTGTGCAGTCACTGGAAAAATCACTTTGTTTTCCTTGCGCCTGATTTTCCATTGTTTTAAATGAGTAACAATAAAAAAGTAGTACTTATCCTACAGGGGAATCATATTGTTTATTTAGATGCCAAGTAACTCAGGGACTGTAAGAAAAGCACGTTACACAAGTGGATTTTGATCTTTGTAGGGCTCTCAGGACACAATGTAAACGTAAAACATAGCATAACAACCAACACTGAAGGAAAATAAGCAAGGAAAAAATGACAACTGTGGAAGCACGACCTTGGTACGTGCTCTACGGTCTCCTTGTTCACATTATTGGGATGAGATCTCTGGAATGCTGCTGCAGCTTCGCACCAAGCCCTGAGCAGACACACCAGGTCGGAACATCAGCAACGAGGCAGACCCTGGAGCACCCTGTCCGTGTTGACTTTGCCATGACAACAGCCAGAGCCAAGAAGGGGAAAACATAATTTTTAAGTGTTTCTGGGTTTTGATACTGAAATATTTTTTTCCAGATTCAAATGGAAAATGATTTTAAGAAACAAAAGATCAAAGAAACTGAGCAAACTGCAGACGCTTGTTCCAGCCCCATCAGGGACAGCACTGGCCTGGATGCATCAGGCAGCACAGCCTGTGTCTCAGGTGCACCTCAATGCCACTGCACTATTGATTCTGCCCACATGAGAGAAGGGTGGTGGTACATGATACAACCAAGACCTCAAACAACTTTTGACAATTTGTTACATTCCACCGAATGTATTAGCAGACAATCGCAATTAGAATCATAGAATTGCTTGAGTTGGAAGGGACCGTTAAACATCAACTGGTCCAACCCTCCTGCAATGAACAAGGACATCTACAGCTAGAATTAGAATCAGAGAATCACAGAATTGCTCAAGTTGGAAAAGACCTTCAAGATCATCAAGACCAACCTCAACCTAGCCATACTACTCTAACAACCTACCGCTAAATCACGTCCCTGAGCACCACATCCAGACAGTTTTTAATAGACTATAGTCATAACTCAACCCGTTCCAACATTAAGGTATCTTCAGCACGTAAGACATTTGGAATTTAAGCTTCCTTATTGGAGGTGAAGAAGCTTTACACACTGGAAACTGTGGCAGATCCCTCAAAACCCTGCAGTTCTGTGCACACACCTGTATAACACCTCAGGGAACTGCTGCGTACATGAGTTCGGTAAGGAACTGCTGAGAACAAATTTCAAACCAATCACCTGACCCAGAAACCAAGGTCTCAAACCTTCCAACCAGCCCCCGGTTTGCTGAACAGATTATGTTTTTTTAAAAGTTTTCCATAGTTCCACTGCTGCTGTGTTTTATCAAAGGCTTAGCACACAGGGCTCTGCTTTCAGGAGCGGGTAAGCACAGATAACAAGGGGAATAAAGGGTTTGGTGTCGTGAAGGATTAATCTTGCTGTGTCTGTGCAAAGATTACTGCCTGGGCGAGTAGAAGCAAGTAGCATGAGATGGCTATAAATAGCGTGTGACCTCGTCTCAACTGTTTTATTATTGCAAATGGAGAAGGAGGAGTTGATCAGGAAATTTTCCGTCTGCTGATGGACTTGCATGCTGGCAGAAAAGTGCCTGAGCTGCCCGCAGCCCCAGTCTGGAGAACTGGCACAGGGAGAGCTTCTCATGAGAAAGGAAACCTAGGAAGTGTTTGGGTTTCTTTGTTATTCCAACAGACAATTCTTCAGCACACAAACATGTGGATTGGTAGCACATGGTCAAAAGAGCTGACCAGACGCTGAATTAGTCTAAAGAAAGTGGCAGATGCTTGGAAACTTAAAACTGAACTGAGCAAACCACTTCATCATGCTTCATGGAACCATTTTTCTTTCAATTAACCAAGAAAGAAAGCAGACATCCTAACAGATCTCCTCCTTGGGCCACATTGGTGCTGTTTTACATAAGCCCTCAAGTGGATGTGCAGAGCAGGCAAACCGCATCCCCCAGGTCCTGGGAGTGCACCACGCAACACAAGTACACTTCTCTGTCAGAGATTCTGGTTAAGATCAGCACGAGGGTGCTCTGAAGGTGTAGTGAGACAAACTCATTTTGAAGCTCAGAGCTAGAGAGCTCCTTGGTCACTTCTTTCCAAAGCACTGTAGAATCATAGAACCAATAAGGTTATAAAAGACCACAAAGATCACCCAGTCCAACCACCAACCCATCACACCATGCCCACTGACAACGTCCTTCAGTGCCACATCTCCACGGTTCCTGAACACCTCCAGAGATGGTGACTCCACCACGTTCCTGGGCAGCCTATGCCAGTGCCCACCACTCTTCGGGACCGTGGCCATCCCTCCCTCCCTCTCCAGCACACTTTGTAAACTCTTCCCAGACACTAAGAGCAAAGATTTCCACATGTTCATGCCGCTGCATTATATGCTTAAATGCACCCGTGGTGCAACCAACACCTCACATGGAGCAGGTCATTACTCAAGGCAAGTGATTTCTTGCTAAGCCATTTCCCAGCAGGAAAGCCCCTTCCCACATAAATCCCAAACGCACTGACGCATTGCAGGACTCATCCATGGAGCAAGCAGTGGGAAATGTGTTTGTGTTTACTGAACTTCAGCCTGACCCACGTTGAAAAACACTCCCAGGCAAATTCTGTCCTACATAAACACTCGGCTGCATTTAACTTACTCTGATGATGGCTATGCTGTGTGTGAAATAGCATTTTTAATGAGGAAAAATTCCTACAATACACAGTGTGGGCTCTCCTGGCAAAAAAAAGAAAGCAAAAGTCAAAATCCTTGCAAGAGGGTTTTAAAGTTTGGGCACAAAACCCCTTGTTTCCTTTCCAGCCCCATGTCAAGCATCTGAGCTGCAAACAACCGACCTCACCGCCAACAGCCGGCAGGCACAGGGCCACGGGAGGGCTCTGAGCAGCTCCTCCAGCAGCTGCACCTGCATGGAAATGGGCTCCTCCTCAATTTCTAAGGGCTTCCCTTGTCACTTTCATTGGAGCAGGTGAGATGCATTCAGCTCTCAGGAATCTGTGCAGGTGGTTACCCATGAGATCACCATACTCTTGATTACTCAGTCAAGTAACCGGAGATGTCCCGTGGAGATTAGCAGCACACAAGAAGCAATACACTCAGAGAGTAATGGCAACAAGATACTAGAAGGGAGCCATAAAACCAGCCAGGCTTTCCAGAGCAGAGCATTTCCCATGCACAGCCTTCCTCCAAGTGTTGAGGTGGGCAACTGAAAGGCTGGGGGACATCGTGGGAGCAAGAGGCAGATGGGGAGGCAGACAGGGCACTCACCCTGGCAACATCACGTTCTGCCTTTCCACGCAGCCTTCCAGACTTAGCAACCTGAAGGCATTTGATGTGGACCAGAAACAAAGCCAGCTCATCTGTGATGAGCGAAGTGAAGAGATGCGATGACACAGGGATGGAGCAGGAGGCACCTGGAAGAGGATCAGGATGGTGCTTTTGCAGGCAGCCTCACAGCGCCTGAGATCGAACACGAGTGTCATCCACAACACATGGATTCACATCTGCATGGAAACAAACCTGCAGTGTTTATTCCAGTGAAGGCAAAGGCCAGAACACACTGCAGCATACCCCATCAGGAAAGGATCTCATTACAACACCAGCAGCATGCAGCCTCCTCCCAACAAGAGGATGGGGGTTACGCTCCTGGGGCTGAAGTGATGAATAAATAATGCATAAGTGATGGCAAATCACTGGGGCTGTGCCTGACAGGCTGATGCCATCCGCGTGCCAAGAAGAAAGCACAACAGCTTATTCGGACACACTTCTGCATGTCAATACTTCCACCCGCATAGCACGAACAGCACTTCCCTGCTATGTTTGCAAGCATGCAGTGATGCAACTCAGAGATCAGATCCAAAATGAGCAGAATGCCCAGGGGCTCTCTGCTTCCAGATTCTGTGTTTTTCCTGCTTTTCTCTGTTTTCCTTCTTTGAGGCCCACAGAGCAAGCAGCCTCCCAGTTCAGATGTGGATTTCCTCTAGCGTCACGCTGCCCTGACAGCACCCTGGGTGCAACTGGTGGATAACATCAAGCACTGCAGCAGTCTCCTGACAAAGCTGTTTCCCCACCAACATCTCTATAGAAATAAAAACTAAAACACTTCAGAAGAACACAATAGGAAAATCTGAGACTAAGAGAAGGATTCTTAAAGCAGATTCTTCCTCCCTTTCCAGGCTTTAGCAATGGCTCAGCACCTTCTAAAAGCCTTGGACATGATGAGCTGTTGAATGTCCATCAGGGGCCAAAGCTTCCTGTGAAAATGCATCTGCTTGTCTGCTGTTACTCGAGATCCTCCAAACAGTTCTACGTGCCCCTAGAAAATGGCTCTGCGTGAGCATGCAAAGATTACTCATGACCGTCCCAGAGCCAGAAAGCCAGGCCTATATGGTGGATAAAACAATGCCCGTTCTTGCAGCCCAGGAGTTCTGTCAAACCGCTTACTGAAACCCCGTGCTGAGCCTGAAGTCTGCCTCTCCCCGCGTCTCCCTTTTGCAAGAGAAAGGCTGTTTCCTACAGAAGGCACCAACCACTCCCAACAGTGACTGAGGTCAGATTATTCCATTGAATAAACAAGTGCCACAGTATTTGTTTAAAAAGCAGGATGTGTAACCCTGGGGGTGGGCTGCAAACAGCACTGGGCTATCTGAGAAAGAGCTTCTTATCTCCCTCTGCCCCAAGCAACGTGAGATAGCACAGGAAGAAGGAAACAAGCTAAATCCCGAAGAGAAAAGAGACTCGTAGCATATATACACATCTCCACCACATCCCAAAGCCTTGTAAGTCTTTAAGGAAATGTTTTCAGTGACCATCTTTTCGCCTGACACGTTTCTGGAATACCTTTTCCAGGATTGGATTATAAACCAATGCATTATGAATCCCAACTGCTGAATGCTTGGAAACCATCATGATGGTGCTGGACTATATAGCATTGCAGACCTGATGAAACAAAACACCACGTCAACACTCCAATGAAACGAACATTTTTTGAAGACTTTAAAAAAAATGTCATTTTTGCAAAGAAACTTCTATGCTGATCTGATAGACTCAACAGTTACTGGGCCAGCACCCCACTGCATTTAGCAGGAAGCAAAGCTCGTTGAGAAAGGGAAAAGGTACAAGGAGGGAAATGAAAATGCATCCACAGTTCTGCAGTATAACCTCGGTTGTTTTGGAAAACACAGGAAAGGTCTTGAAAAGTGCACTGCCTGTATGGGCTGCCAGGATGAATCAGTCTAAAAGCTTCCAGCACCCAGCAGTGCCCAGAGCACCAGGACAGGGCAAGTACACAGGGACCTTCACACAGAGCATCATCACTGCAAGCAGCAGCTCACAGGTTTCCTGAATTGGAAGATGCGTCTGCACCACTGCACTTAAAGCCACCCTCAGACCTATCCTCCACCGAGCTGTGTAATCCTTTCTGGAAGACATTTATATAAGCTGCAATAAAGAAGGGATTTGGGAGATTTTAAGACATCAGTGTATTATTTCCAGCAGAGCAGATGTATGGCTGAGCAAGACCTGCCGCTAGGCTACACTGAGTTTTCAGAAGATGTGGGGATGTTGCAGCTGAGGTTTACTTCTGAAAAAAAACATACTGATAAAGCTATATTTGTGCTTTTACCATCGACTTACCCAACACTACTGAAGAAACAGCTATTTCACTTGGAGATGACCTAATCCCCTTCTTCCTAACGTCACTCTTACCCTATTCCAGCTCCACAAGCTCTGATGAGCACTGATACTCATTTGAGAGAGAAATTCCTGGCTTTGAGAAGAACAATATCGGCCTCCAGAATGATATCCCCATCCTCACCCAGGAGCACAGACAGCTCAGCCTCGTGGTGCAACCCTGCTGTCATCTCTCGTGGAGCTGCTCCAGGGTAAATTCGGCTCGTGCTGCAGCCAGCAAGGCCACATACCACTTGGACAATTGCCTCCATACATGACACACACCACAAGTCTCAGCTGGATTTGCTGTTTCTGAAATGAAAACACTTTGCTCGCTTTCCCCAGCCGTAGCTCGGTAATCATTGCTAAACACTTATCAACTAGACGGCCTTCATTTCCTGAGAGCCTGGACCTAATTAGTCCAGGAAACGCTCAGGTTTTTGTTCAGACACTGAGAAACGGTGCTTTCTGAGCCCTCCTCTACAAAGTCAAACTTTGCTCTGATTAGCAGAGGGTAGAGTAGGGAAAAAATGCAGCCAAGTCCATAGGCAAACCAGGGTGATCATTCACAGAAATGCCCTGGCTTTGCTCTACATCATTAATAATAAAAACAAAATGTCACAGCTATTTCATTTCCCTCCCTCCCTTATTAATCCTGGCTGAGGCTGGAGGGCCCCTGGAAGAGCTATCACTTTCCCCAGCTTGTAGGTAAGGAGTCCAATGCCTCCCTCAAATCACAACCAGATCACAAGGTCGCCGGCTCTGATCTCCATTCCTGGAAGGAATGAAACCAGCCCTCTCGGCTCCATCTCTCCATCATGACATTTAATCCAAGAGGGGGAAGAGAGAGCCTTTGCCAAGTGACCTGCACACAGAGCAGCACTTTCATGCCTCTCGTTGTGCCACAGGGCCGGGATGTTGAGTTACAATTGCCTGTTTGTAATGGAGCGCAATGGATCGCCTTCAAATCAAACTGCTGGTTAATTAGTGTACAAAAAGCCCTACAATTGCACAGTAATGGAGTTATAAGATCTGCTGCTGCACAGGTTTCACTGTGTGAGCGGCAGCCTGCCCTGCTAGGAGCAGCCCACAGCCAATCTGCCCAGGGAACCAGAGCTGTGGCCCTCCCAAGTGCCCCTACTTGAGCTCAGTTTTTCAGGCAAATCTGTAGTCCAGCAGCAGGAAAGCTCCTCCTGAAGCTGCATAGAGAGCAGGGCATACCCCTGGCATCACCCATGGCCCCTGCAGTGCCATGCAGCATGGGCCTGCTCACCTCAGCCCACCAGACAGCATCCGCAGCCCTTTGTGGCGAGCTTGGAGCTCACGGAGGCTGCTGTGGCCCATCAAAGCCCACACTGCACTGCTGGTACCAACACAGAGAGAATGCCCTGAGATCTGCTGCTGAGGAGATAAACGCTTTGTCTGCACTGATTCCTTCACTGGGGGCAGATACGGATGGAGCCAGGCTGGATACCAGCCACAACCCAGACAACCATGGCATCACCAAGCCATGGTTTCATCAAGGAAAAGTCCTGCCTGACCAACTCAGTGGACTTCAATTCTACAATGGTGCATCTGCATCAGTGGACAAGGGAAGAGCCACCGATGTCATCTGCATGGACGTCATTAAGACCTTTGACACGGGCGATCCACACCAGCTCCCCATCCAGTGCTGGCTTCTTCATTTCCCAGCTCTCATTGCCACAGCATCCGGAAGGACGTGTGTATGCCCTGCAGGAATGAAGCAGGTGTTTATTCCATCACCGCTTGCTCCATTCTGCCTGCCCCACGCAGGAGATGTCAGCCGTGGGACAGCTCTCTGAGGGGCCCTGCTGAGGACATGGTTGCATTCAGGCTCCTGCAAGAAGTCAGTGTTTGAGCACAGCACTGGGGCCGGGCAGTCTGGGTTTCTGCTTTTAATTCCTGGCTCTGTTTCTGACTTGCTGGGAATCCTTCAAGAAGTCTCTAAGCATCTCTATGGCTCAGTTTCGCCATCCAGCAGCAGCGCAAACCTCCTGATCCCGGTAGCCAAGAGGCTGAATGACAGCATTTAAATACCTCGGATGACATTTCAGGGCTTAAGACATTGCAAGATTTTTCTGTTGATCTTAAAATTACACACTGGTCTCCTGTAAGAGCTCCCTCAATCCTTATAAGTGGCTCTTTGTCACTGTTCCCATCCCCACCCAGGTTCCTCTAAAGACAAATACCATAAAAGGCTGTTCATAGAGACAGAGATCTATACAGAAGTCAAACAGGGTCAGGCTCACTACGGCTCTGCTGCCCAGAGCTGTGGCCAGGAAGGGGTGGCTGCCTGCTCCCCCTCAGTCTGTCTGTCCGTCCGTCCATCCAACGTGGGTGGGGGGCTCCTGCCCTTCGCAGAGCACTGCTCCATCTCCAGTGGAAATAGCCAGGCCAGAATAGGCAGATGGTGCCAGGATTAAGTAATAGAATTAGGAAAAGCGCAAGCGTCCCTAATCAATCACGCCCAGACAGTGAGGCTTCTATTTGCACAAATACGTTGCTTAAATTTTTTTGCAATTATCCACAAAGAAAAAAAAAATCTGGTGGCTGAGGGAATTGCCAGATGTTGATTCACCCCTGCTTTCTGCAAATGTTTCCATTTGTTGAAAACCAAATTTGCAAACCCAGAAACCCTCAAAAAATTATTTTTTTTTAGTAATGAAGACTGCAAACAGCTCCAGTGACAGCACATGACGTGAATGAAGTCATAGGAACTGGCTCTCTCACTGTCTGGTACCAGGTCTGAGTCTTCCCTAGCTTAAGAAGCAGATGCAGCAGTGCAGGGATTTTGAAAGAAAATAATGCTAATTATATTGATAAGTAGTAGCAAACCTAATCATCGAGTTCACCAAGTTCCTATAACTTGCTTAAGGATGACCCAAAGCTACAACTGAGAAGGCAGAGAATGGAAGAAAGCAGTAGGGTAGCTTGGAGCTAATGGCACAGACAGGGCTCATCCCAGTGCTCACCCTCTGACACACGCATCTAACTGTAATGTTGTAATTAATTTCTGGTTTCTTTTTTCTTGCTGTTAGCTTTTTACTTGTGTTTTATTTAAGAATCACTTTGGACATACTTGTCACAAGGTTTTTTGTTCGATGTGGTGAACAACAGCTGTTCGTTTCAAGAAGCCAATGGAAAACCATTCATCTGCTCCCAGCCTAGACTACTGTTAAAAAAGCAGAGCGTACTTCCTCTAAAAAAAAAAAAAAAAGAAAAAAGAAAAAAAGCCTTAGAAAGTATAAATATGGAGAACTCCTGACAAATATGTTTTGGTCATTGCTGAGGCTGACTCAAAGCATAAATCATCGCAGGTGTAACTATGCTGGAAACACTCAGCTTTCCATCCAAAGTAAATCTGGGCCACAGAATAAAACCCACAAGACCTAAATGGTGATTTGGTCAGGCAAATGGATGCGTGGGCAGAGTGGCGTAACTAGCAGCAGCTCTGCATTTGGCACTGTGTGTTGCTAGCTGCGGATGCTTGCAGTGACTGCAGCATCCCTCCCTTCTCCCTGGCACCACTCTGTGCACGTCCCTCAGTGGTTCTTGTCATGTTCGTGGGGTGCAGGATGCTCCTCATGGTGAAGAGCGGATGGGAAGTGGGGTTTAAGCACTGTCACGCCACTCTCACACATGGTAACCCTTTGGAGGCTCTTTGGTCACATCGCCCATCTGCCCAGCCCTGTGCTGAGCAGCACCAGAGCCCCTGGGGTCTGTAGATTGCACCCATCTGATGCTACTGAGCTCCAGTGCTGGCACACAGCAGAAACATCTCAGGAACGAGGCAAGTATTAAAAAAAAAAAAAAAAAAAAAAAAAAAAGGTTTCCAGTGACAGCAGCAGAAAGCTCTCCGGCTGCCAGACCACAAACAAGCTGGAGGCATTTCCTTCCCTCGTCCTACTTGACAAGAGACCTGAGCCAAGCTCCTTCTTCAGCAGCTCTCCAAAGAGGTTTAGCATGAGACCGTCCATATGTCTGATTCCCAGTTGCACAGAGAGACCTGTCCTCATGCTGACATGGTGAAAAAGCAATGATATATGGGGCAGCAAAGCAGCAAAAATGCTGTCTTGTGATGGGTCAGAAGGAAAAACATCCACCTCCAATCTTTCAGGAAGCCCAGGCTGGATTTTACATCAGACCAAAAACAGTAGCAGCAGCTTTTGACCCTTCTGGCAAAAAAAACCAGAGATGCTTTGCGTGAAGCGCCAAGGAAGACAAGAGGCCCCAGCTGAGCTTTCACACTTGGCTTCACCTGGGCATGGATAGGACAATGGGCAGCTTTCTGCAGCTTGAGATTCACACTACCTTCTAGGCACAGGCTAAGGGCTGTTCCACCATGCCTGGACACCTCAAACCGGGGCTTCAAGACAATGTCCACCTCTCACTTGAGCGTCATATTGCTTGCTTTGCTCTTGTGCCCAATGGGTCAACTCAGCTTGCAAGCACTTCTGGTCCCAGGCTGCGCTGAGAAAGTGGTCAGACTTACAAGTCCATCAGCTGCACAAAAAAGTAGAAGTCCTTATTAACCCTCCCACGGAGAGGCTGTTATTTATTTATATGCTGACAGCAGCCTAGAGACCCAGACCCAATCAGGGCTCTCTGTGGACAACAAACCCCAGCACATACAAGCAGGTAAGCAATACTTAGAATCATAGAATCATCAAGGTTGGAAATGACCTCTACAATCATCTAGTTCAACCATCAACCCATCCCCACCATGCCCACTAACCATGTCCCTCAGTGCCACATCTCCTGATCCGTTCTTGAACACCTCCAGGGACAGTGACTCCAATACTTCCCTAGGCATCCTGTGCTAATCCCCCACCACTCTTTCTGAGAAGAAATTTTTCCTTATGTCCAATGTGGACTTCTCCCAGGCCAAGCCAAGTGAAGGCTTCAGGAAGTCCTTACACTGCAGAGCTCAAGAATGCAGCAAAGGGAAGGTTCCAGAGACCAGTTGGGAAGAGGAGGACAGTGAGGACAAGAAACATACAATAAAGCTCAGCTTTTGGAAACCACATGGGCCCAAATAATGTGAAAAGGCTTTACGACTCCTCAGGCAGGAAATAAGTGATGACATACCATCATGTTGCTGTGTCAACAGCTGACACATCGCAGCAGGGTAATTTCAGACTCCCATGTTACTTGAAAAGCTCTCTTTGAAACAGCAGAGTGAGGAGAGAGGGTTCACTACCCACCCTGCTGAGCAACAGCCCTGCACAGGACCTGTCACTGTGAGTGACCCCATCCTAAGGGAACCAGCTCACCAGACAGCTGCTGATACAAGGCCAGAGCACCAGCCTCCCTTTCCTTTCTCCCTCCATGAAAACAGTATTCTGTCCCAAAATGTGCTCAAAGGGCACACTGTTGTCTGTCTAGCACACACCAGGATTGATGCTAGCCTGGAAATCTTCAAGATTGGAAGCTACAGCACTTCTGAGAGTCTGCAGCCAGCAGGAGGTGATCTGCCCTCTGTACTCAGCACTGATGAAGCTGCACCTCGAGTACTGTGTTCAGTTTTGGACCCCTCACTACAAGAAAGACATTGAGGCCATGGAGCATGTCCAGAGAGGGGCCATGGAGCTGTGAAGGGTCTGGAGTAGAAGTCTTATGGGGAGCAGCTGAGGGAACTGGGATTGTTCAGTCTGAGGAAGAAGAGGCTTGGGGCAGACCTTATTACTCTCTACAACCTGACAGGAGGCAAGGCGGGGGGTGGCCTCTTCTTCCACGTAACAGCAATAGGATGAGAGGTGACGGCCTTAAGTTGTGCCAAGGGAGGTTCAGGTTGGATATTAGGAAAAATTTCTTCTCTGTAAGAGTGGTGGTGCACTGGCACAGGCTGCCCAGGGATGTGGTGGAGTCACTGTCCCTGGAGGTGTTCAAGAACACATCAGGAGATGTGGCACTGAGGAACGTGGTCAGTGGGCATGCTACAGATGAGCTGATGGTTGGACTTGATGATCTTGGCAGTCTTTTCCAACCTTAATGATTCTATGATTCTATTCCATGATGCTGCTACCTAGAACCCAGTGCTGCTTCCCACCTGGGCAGGGCAGGATACACTGCAGGAGCACAGAAAGGAGACTCAATACAGACCAGGTGGTGTTTCTGCTTAGCAGGCTTGGTACAAGGCACGTAGCTGGTAACAGTAGAAAGAACAAAACCCAGGAGCTTTATGGAAAAAATACCTCGATTCAGCACAAATTCTACCAAACCCATCCCATCTCTAAGGAGCAGCTCTGTTTACAATCTGGCTTAATTTTCCAGTCCTTTCTCATGTTAGAGAGAGCCTCTGCACAGATGCATCTCCCACACAGTTTTGCTTCCAGGAGCGGCCCTTCCTTTGGGAGCAGTTCGCTGGGGTTACCCAGTGAACCCATGGCCCTCTGCTTGGAAGACAACACAGGAGGAAGCTCTCAGGGCTCACACACCGCTATAGGTGCCTTGTTCTCAACATACTCGTTTACTCCTCCTGCTCCTAGGGACCTGTCCTTCTCCCAGGACCTATCCCTGCTGAGGCACCGGAGCTCCCTGGTGGTGTTGCCCAGCCCAGCAGCAGTGCTGTGTCCAAAGCAGGAGGCAGGATCACAGCCCATGGCCATGACTCACCCTCTTGGCCCTGCCAAAGAAGTAGTTCTGGAGCAAGGCAGTGACAAGGAGACTTAAATAAGAAAGCTAGTGAAATAAAATGAGAGAAAACCCTGCACACTGAGCAGGAAGGTGCCTGCCTTGCTCTGGAGCAGCGAGGGTCTGGCAGGGGAGAGGAGCTGGGAGTGTAGGCTGTGGGAGGTGTCAGCACTGAGCATCGCTGCAGTCACGCAGGGATAGGCAATGTGACAATATAATGCTGAATGTTCTCTAGTCCACGCACAGCTGCAGGGAAGCATCAGCACTGACTCCACAGCTTACGTAGTGCCCGGTAGAAATCCATATTTCTCTTACTTTAAGCATTGTAACAAATGACCCTAACAAAGATCAACTGCTTTTAGCTGGCAAGATCTATCAGCTGATAGAGGATGCGCATCCCATGAGCAGTTATAGCAAAAGGAAACCTGAACCCTCTTCTGTGTTTATGTCCTTGGTCCAGGAGGCTTCCCATAGGACAAAACATTAGATTCTGCCCCCACAGCTAAAACCTTTGCCAAGTTTCAGCCCACGGCTGAGATCTGCTAGCCACCAAGCAATGTGGGATGATGTTGGTTCAGGGCAGGGAGGCTCACCAGCTGGGATCACTTTTTCACACAGCCTTCTAGGACTGACAAATGGGACAAGCATTGGGAGCAGGAGCAAGATGCTGTACCACAGCCCTTGGGCTATCCCTGCACAACTGGCCAAAAGCGCTGGATCATCTCCCAGGCTGGCAGGGTAGATATTGTCAAGAGAAGAAAAGGTCTGATTAGGCCTTTCTACCGCTAACAATATCAAACCAGCATATTGCTTTCATTGGCAGTCAAGCAGAAAATGGTGCAAAGAGGAGAAATCCCAAGTGAAACAGGCTGGAATAATGTGGTGTCTCCAGGAATGCCACTCTCCAAGTGTCCTCAATGCTCGAGCTTTCACTCGACCACTGGGACATCCACAAAGCACAGGCTATCAACTCCTACCCCCAGCTCCTGGGAATCCTCCCATGCTCCCGCCTCCGCATTGCTGGTGAATTGGTGTCTCCTCCAGGCCACCACCAGCCCCTGGAGGCACGAGCCAGATGCTGCTTCTCACCCACTCTGCTCCACTGGAGCAAGAACAGCCCCACTTTCCACCTCCAAGGGCCAGCAAAACACATTTTCAACTGCTGCCAGGCAGCATTCAGCTCAGTGGCTGATCCAGTCTCTATGACTGGACATAAATGTCCCCATGGAAGATGGAAACGGTACCTTGCAGCAGGAAATAAGGCTTTGGGATGAAGCTCCTGGTCCAAAGCTTGCTGAAAGCTTCAGAGTGCTTACCATCCAAACCCACGAACATACTCACACACAGCAGCAGGCATGTTGCAGCAGCACAAAAACTGCATGCAGCCTTTGTACAGACTTGCGTGCACTTTTATATAATGGCGATGTTACAACACGGACAAACTGCGTGCCTGGAATCAAAGCTAGGCAGAAAGGATCTTTTCAGAGGTAGTGCAATACATCTCATCTCCAGAATTCAGATCTAAGCAGAGTCCAAAGTATTCTTCCTTTTTCCTCTCTGTGTTGTCTCTTCCACCAGCACCCCTACCACAGGAAAGGCTCAATTGAAATTGCCCATTAATTTGCAGGAGTAACTGAACAAAGCAGCTGCAGCCCCTAAGAACACCCCAGCGCTGCAGTGGACTTGCTGTAAATTCACTTGTGGTGGATACTGCTCCATCAGTTACTCACTCAACACGCTCAGACACTGGTGCCAGGCCCAGTGCTCCCAGACACCAGGACTGGATGGTTTCTGATGCTTTCAGTAGTCCATGCATAGAACTGACGCCCTTCCCATAAAGAGAACAAATTATCTCCTTGTTTTCAAGGAGACACTTCCCTCCCACACATCCTCCTAATGCACACTTAGAGTTCCTCGAGGGGAGGGAAAGGCCAGGGACCCCCATCCCACACTGGCTGCTTAGGTGGGGAAGGGGAGCAATCAGGGCCAGGACCTGGGTTACACTGGCTGCTGGCAGTGCTTCAGCCGGCTGCGCTGGAGGAAAAAGACAAAATCTTACAAAAAGGGGGAAATGGGGGCTGGGGAGTTAATGTCATTAAATATCTGACAGCTGGAAAATGTGAGCAGCCATTGTTTGCGGCCCCCCTCCTGCTCCTCCTGCCAAACAAGGCTGCTGAAAGCAGCAGTAATAAAGCGTAAAAGCCAAGGCTGGAAATACTGACTCCCCTCTCTTCCCTGCTGCTCCCAGCATGGGAACAGGACAGCTCCGACCTTGCCCTGCTCCAGCCGGGGGGCCCCCATCTCGCATGCCCTCGACCCCCACGGCTGGAACAGAAGCAATTGTCAGCAGCCAGAGCCATGACCCTCACATTACTCCTTCAGCATGCATGGATGTTTTAGGGTTGGCTGCAGGAAAAGAGAAGAAATGCAGAGTTGAAGACACATGCATTAGCTGGTGGACAGCAGTAGTGGTCAACAACTCGAGTAGCATCAACAGCTTGCTTGTCTCTGAACCTTCCAGTAGCTGAACTGGAGTCCATCTATAACCTTGCCACTGTTAATTTTTGAAGGTAGTTTTTGGTGGGTTTTTTTGCATGTCTACTATCCAGATTTCAAGCCAACAAGTAATGGCAGTGATGGGGTGAAGCCCAGCCAGACACCATCCTGGTTGGTCACAGAGGAAGAATTTTTGGCCGAGGTAGATTTTCTTCCTCCCTGCAAATTTGCTGAGTGTTGGGCAAACTGCAGTGTTGGCAAAGAGCATGGTGGGACCATGCCTCCTCCTTGTGCTCAGATGCAGGTGTGGACTTCATCTAAGAAATAGCCCATTTGAGGAACACAAGTCTGACAGAATCCTGTAACTTGCAGGCTCAGAAGTTCCTTAACTGGAATTGCAAAATTTGAGGTCCAGAAAGAATTAGAAGAGAACTCAGACTTCGACATGGTATTTTCACCTCTCTGTGTCTCTGTGAGCTGGCAGTGTCCCTTAGCAATTTGGTGACCATGTTGCACAAGCAATTGGCACACAGGAATCTCAGGTGGGAAAGCAATAACATACAGCTCAACAATTTACTCATTTGGGTTAATCCAGCAAGACAGTGAATGATTCCAGTACCCAATGACCTTAAGAGCTCTTTACACAGCACATTATCAGATCACACAACTGCAACATGTTTACAGCAATAGCATGACATGTACACACATGCAATCAAAGTAACGGGGATCCCAGACAGACATTTTCTCACCACTTCCTCTGCTGAGTCCCACGCACTTCTGCAAAGAACAGGAGGATTCTGATCAAGGCCATTCACATGAGGACAAACCACACTTTCCCTGCTGTCTCCCTCGTTGGATGCTTACCAAATCTGAGCCAAGAAGCAAAGCACCACCCAGCAGCCCGTTTCAAAGCCATCGTGGCTCTCCCCAGGCCAGCTGCCTTCCTCCACCTTGCCTTTGTCCAGCTGGGAAACACACCTCTAATTACATCCATTTACATTCAAACAGCCTACTGAAAAATAAGCGGATTAAAAGCTGATCTGGAAAAAGAATAAAACCTATTGCGGCACAGACTGCGTACTCCAGCAGTGATGTAATGCAGGCACTGGGATTTCTCCCAAATGAGAGACACTGGGAATTTTGAAGCTGTGCCGCAGCCAGCCCCACTACCTGTGATGCATTCAGCAGATGGCAGAGACCCGCAGCCTCATTCACCCATTTACCTTTGATCTTACATCCTCACCCTTCCTTCCAAGTCTAAACAGCCATTTAACAACAGTGGAGGCTGAGGGTATTTCTGCAGACGGATCACCAGATTAGTAGCTGCACATGTTTGTCTCCAGAAAGAGAAAGAGCGTGCCACTCATTCATACCCTTGCTCACTCCACAACCATCCAAGAGGCACATGTGGGTGTTCAGCCCAAACTCAGCCTCCCCACCGCAGCACAGCTCGTGCCATCAGCACGCTGGCTGCAGGTGGCCGCGGACTTTGCAGTCCAATACCTCCTGCTTGCACTTCCCACCAGCAGCCGCAGCCAGGGCTGCTCAGCCTCCAGTTCCTCTGAGCAGACCCTGAAGCCAAGCCAAGGCTATGCAACCTCTCCTGCATCTGGATCTCAAAGTCCAATAGCACAAGGTAGGAACATGCTACAATGAAATTTAAAAGTCCTGAAATTGGCCTGGAGAGCCCTTCCAATCTATACCAGAGACAGAAAAGAAGGCACAGGAGAAAGAAAACTTCACAGCCAGTGAGGAAGTTCAGCAGCATTCTGCAGACCCACACAAAACCACGTTGCTCCAGGCTTCCTGAGCACCCAGCTTTGCTTACCCCTTCCGCAGCACAGCCAGGAGGCAGTGCTGGCACGCTCTTCCTTCTAATTGAACGATAGCAATTAGGCAACACACTTATTAAGCTCTTCTCTCACAGCTGAGATGGCTGTTTCTTGGGAAAAGGCTGGCTTCGGCATGAAACCAGTGGCTCTGGTTGAGTGCCAAATATGCTGGGTCAGAAAGGGGAAGCTTGATATGTAAACAACCTGGTCACTAATTACCCTGCGTCTCTGAGTGAATTGCTGCGGCTTCACTCTATTAGAGCCACTGCTTCTGCCCAGCAGGACAAGCAGGGATGCTGCAAGAAGCAAGAGCCTGTCTGGTGGTTACAGCAGAGCCTGAGTGATAGAAGAGCAATACCACCACTGGAAGTTTAGTAGACTGGATGGGGCCCTGGGTGGCCTGATCTGGTGGGGGGCAACCAGCCCACGGCAAGGGGTTGGAACTGGATGGGCTTTAAGGTCCCTTCCATCCCAAGCCATGCTATGATCTCTGCAGTCAGGGAAGCTGTAAGCAAAATTCAAACAAGATGTCATATTTGTTTGTTTGTTTTTAAACCATCGTGGCTGGTCCTCCTCTGCTTCAGTAAGGGTGAAGATTGCCAAGGACACGCAGTAAATCTGTCAGGCCTGCATGCTCCACTTCTCTCTCAGCTGAACATTTACAGATTTCCGAAGTGCTAGACCTCTTCAAGCTATTCAGTTTCTGCTTTTATCTGCTATAGCTACAGTGCGTCTGAGATTTTCCTGCAGCTATCCTAAATTAATAGGGGCCAGAAACTAGGCTTCATCTGTAACGCGGGAGGTCAACCACATCATTTTGCTTCAACGTGCCAAACAGGCAAGAGGAAAACAAACACACAGAATTTCCCCAAGGAAGATGAATGAAGAGCACTGTCCCAAAGAAAAGCAAAAGCCCTAAAGTGAGAAAATTCATTTAAAGTAGTTATTTCTATCTGTCTAGATGATGGCACCACTTCAACGCCTCATGCTAACAAGATACAGGAAAATCCACTTATCATAGAATATCCCCAGTTGGAAGGGACCCATAAGGATCATTGAATCCAACTCCTGAGGTATCTTGAGGTACTTCCAAAAGGAAGTAAAACATTCCATGCTATTTTGGGAGAATGCTACCACAAAGGTGAAGAAGCACCATGAGAGCTTCTCTGGGGACCCTGCTGTCCAGCTGCTCATCAGCCTTCTTCCTGTGACTGCTGGCAGCAGTGCTCCATGGTAGGGACTTTGGTCACAGCTGGGACACAGCTCACAATTCCCAGTTCATTCCTACCAGCACAGTGACAACCCTGGTTCCTACCAACAGCCCAATAAAATATTTCAAAGTAACCCCTCATTTCTAATCCACGTACTACTTCACTGCCTTTAATAGCACTTTTCCCCAAATCTGCAAGTTCATTTCTGCCTAACGCACTAATTTCCATTACCTCAAGAGGAATCAAATTCCAAACCTTTGCTGCAGCTTCAGGTTTTCACACTCTGCTTGCAGACACCTCGTTAGCTGCCCCACATCTGGTCCAGGATACAAGGTGTTTGTCCTGCAACATGCCAGAATCAGTCAATACAACTGCCTGATTACACACAGGCTCCAAAATGTCTCAAAAAGAAAAAAAAAAAAAAAAAAAAAAAAAAAAAAAAAAAAAAAAGGGGGTGGGGGGGGATAAGAAATTAAGCAGATGGCCTGTGGAGCACTGAGATTTGCAATTTTCTTCCTGGAAAACTTACTGTAACCCCAGATCCAAAAATAACACTAGGAATCGCCCTCCATGTGGGAAGGAAGCATTTTCTCAAAATCTTTGATCTCTGTGTTTCAGAGGAGGGAACTGACACCTTAATTACAACATATTGCTAAATGGGGTTGCTGTGCCATAAACATAGGGCAAAACCATAGCTGGTATTTGAATGTTGGTGGCCAGATCCTGAAAGAAATTTACTGTGTTGGCTTTTTTTCCCCCGCAGGATCTTTTTCCTACTTACAAAGCATTATCAAAGTCAGCTCTAAATCACCCTTCAACACTTACTAGAATTTATCTTGAACAGTTATTACCCAGAGCTTCATGCAGGCTTTTATCTGACTCCCAAGGTCAGGCTGGACGGGGCTCTGAGCAACTGATGGAGCTGTAGTGTCCCTATTCATTGCAGGGGGTTGGACCAGATGGCCTTTAAGGGGCCCTTCCAACTCAGATGTTTTTATGATTCCATTAAATTCCAGCATGACCACAGAGCATCCTAAAACTCACCAGGATGCATGTTACACACACTAGGGACCTCTTCACACCTAGGTTTCATTGCAACCCAGAATTGACAGGAAAAACACCTTCCAGATAGACCTCCTGCACCCTCCTTGTCACATCTCCTGGAGGACATCTATGGAAGACACCCATTCCTGTCCATCTCCTCCCAAAACCTTTGTCTAATCAGTGTGAAGGGCCCTTTGTGACTTCATGAGGGGACTTCCACATTTTGCACACAACACGGTCAGGCTGTCATGCCAGCAGCAGAGCTGCAGCCCAGCCATATGAGCATGCTGCAGAGCTCACGTCCTCTTACGGGATCACCCCAGCTCCAGAGCCCACAAACTGACAGCACTTGTTTGGAAGCCTTTCTTGGATCAAGCCTTGCTTGAAACACTGGATTTTCTCCACTTCTTCCACTTTCCTTCTGTAACATGAAGCAATCGTTTTTCCTCCTATAAAAACTGAAATTGGGAGCATACAACCTTAATTTCAAAGCATTTATAATTTTTGGCTTACGCAGGCTCAGCATCACCCTGCCAAGCACTACTTGCTGCCTGGAAGGCTGAC
The DNA here is from genome assembly GCF_002078875.1 of Numida meleagris. Lineage (NCBI taxonomy): Eukaryota > Metazoa > Chordata > Aves > Galliformes > Numididae > Numida > Numida meleagris. The sequence continues at coordinate 10,257,171 of NC_034412.1, forward strand.
AAAATGTGCTCAGCCATAAACAAATGAACTTTACCTCCCCCATCATGCCAAGGAGAGGAGAGGAGAACAGAAGAAAAAAGAGAAAGGGAAGGACAGTTTATCAGCTCTCCTTGCAGTTACAGATAACAGAGTGAAGGTGGAAAACACATCTGTTTTTAAGGAGAGCTCATCTAAAAGCTTCAACCCAAAGGAGCACGTATTCTGTGTGGCTTTTTCCATAGAGATTACTAAAATAGAGATGCATGGGTTGTGCAGCTTAGCGATGCTTACATCTGAGAAGGGATTTAGGAGAGCATAAAGCCAGCTATCCAATCTGGAAAGCTGGAATTTGGCACAGCAATCCGACCTATATTAAGTTTCCGTCCACTTGAGTGCTATTTGGAGCACATTTTTAACAACCGTTCTTGTATCCCGTGCTCTTTGTTTGTAAAACAAGCTAATTTATAAAGTAACCGAGTTACCTCAGAGGAGGAGAATGATGAGAGACTTCCTCTGTCTGGATCTGATAATTCATTACCCAGCGGAGGGGAATTTGCTTGTCAGGGTGAGCACAAGCAGCTCACCAAACCAGCAAGGCACTCCTCTGTGCTGTGTAGCTGTGCCCAGAGCTCAGCGCTGCCATCCTACCCCATGAACCAGGGCTCAGCAAGGCAGGAGTCTGCCTGCAGAGCAGTTCCCTGCAGCTCTGCCCCTGCTCTCGACTCCTCTTTAGGCATTCTGCTGTTTTCCAACCTGACGGGGCAGGCATCAGCATCACCTCCTGTGCCTACTGGCAGAGCAGCCATTGTACATCACACCGTTAATCAAGGGCTGAGCGCCACCAACTCTCTTGCCACAGGAATGGGAAATTCCCGCTGTATCACTGGACAATAGGAAGCATTAAATCAGCATCATCTCTAGAAAACAAAACAAAACAAACAAAAAAAACCACAATAAAGCACCCGTGGGAGTCTTGCTTTTTTGGCCCTGAATACAGCTTCCTCAGCAAATCAGCTGTCTCCAGCAGGAAGTGCTGCCTTTGTCCTGTGGCCTCCAAAACATCTGTGCATTCACACACACTGTCAGCTTTCACGGGCAGGCAGCATCAGCCCTTGGTCTGCGTCTGCAGCAGGTCCCTCAGTAGGAAAAGCCCTTCCTGCAAGCGTTCATCTCTAGTAAATGTTACTTCTTTAGCCCTACCTGTTTTTAAGCTTAAGTCACAGCTAATACACCTGCAAGCAAATAATCTGTTTTCTGCAGAAATGTAAGCACAAGAAGAAGGTGAAGAATGTGGGCTGCTCGAGCAAACAGCATATCTCAGGGTACCCAGCAGTTCCACTGCAGGATACAAGACAAGAAATGCAATGTCTGTGCTTTGGGAAAAGTGAACACAAGTGAAAGAAAGTCCAGTGAAGTGCCAAAATCATAGAATATCATAGATTCCTTAAGATTGGAAAGACTTCTAAGATCATCGAGTCCAACCATCAACCAATCCCACCATGCCCACTGACCACATCCCTCAGTGCCACATCTCCACAGTTCTCGAACACCTCCAGGGATGGTGACCCCACCACCCCCCTGGGCAGCCTGTGTTAGTGCACCAGCTATCATTTGGAGAAGAAATCTTTCCTGATATCCAACCTGAACCTCCCCTGGCGTAACTTAAAGCCATTACCAAACAGGAGGAGGTGGCAATTTTAAAGGCACAGTGGTATGTCTTCACACAGAGCATTATCCCACTTGGAACTCCTCCCCAAAGGAGGCACGAATGCAAAACCTTTATGGAAGTTCAACAGCAGCCACACAAACTCACAGAGGGAAAAAACACACTGAAGGTTCCTGCATGCAGACAGCAGCCTCATACCTAAGCTGCCCCACAGCCACAGGTTCTAGAGGCTGGTAAAAATTTGAGAAAAGCGTCACATTTTCCTTGTTCCTGTCCTTCTCTGAATGCCCACTGCTGGACACTCCTAGGGACCTTTACTCTAACTGGACACAGCTGTTCTGTCAGTTGCCTAAAAACAAGAAAACAACAACAAGCCTCTCCCCCCACCCTCCCATGCTATTAATCATCTGTTTTCTAGTGCACACAATGTTACTAAGAGTAACAACAGCAATAACAAAAGCCCTGGGACAAAAAGGTTTTCCCACCAGAAAATCCAAATGTGGTTTCTGCACCACACGGTAATAGTCTGCTACTGCAAGGAGCTTCAAAGGAGCAGGATAGCAGGGAGGAGCTTATGACACATCTGGAATGCGGCTCAAGTTTATCTGAAAGGGCTTTTAATTGAAACAGAAAATTCCCAATTAAGATTGGAATTGCTAAGAAGCTTCCCACCACCCAAACTGGAAAGTCCAGGTGGGAAAATGATTCCCTTCCAACTCTGACTCCAGAAACTAGAAGGCAAAGGAGCCCTGAGCTGGCTGGGCAGCGCGTGAGCTCTGATTTTGTGCTGTGCAACGCACCCTATGAACCCAGTGCTATGGACGTGGGAAAGAGGCTGATGAGCAACAGTTGCTTAATTGATGCCATGGGTACCTCCGAATGAGAAGCAAACTGATCTGTAGCGCAAGATCAGTGCCTCAAACTCTGTGCTGGTGCAGCAACATCTCCAGTAGGTTCATCGCTTGTAGATGGTCATCTATAAACTGCGTGGCTGGGATCCTGACCTCGCTGAAGCCAACGGCACAGGCATTGCTGCCTGCATCAGCCTTCTCCCCAGCTCGTACCCGCAGCGTCAGCCTAACTCACTGCTCTCCCCAGAGCTGCCGTGGAGCCCCCAGCTGTTCCCTCACCACGTCATGCTGGGACATCTCCACAGTAAGGTCTATTGTTGAGCAGCATCAACAAGCTACCTGATGAAATTCAGATTAGCACTTCACACCTTTCAGGATAAAAATAACCAAAGGAATCTGGGATTCATCCCAAAGAACACTAGACAATGCACATTAATCAGGGGACGATATACCTCACTTCCAGCCCTTCTATTCTCCAGCAAGATAAATAGCAAAGAAACAACCCTCTACATTTTTCTTCTGTAAGAATCCAGTTTCCATGAGACTAGGCTGTCCTGGCTGGGAGCTGGAAAATAAACCAGAGCTCTGCTCTTTCTCATGGGGCCAACGAGCAGATGAAGAGGTTGTGAACAACCAAAAATGAGAAAGCCAATGACTCTCTACATTTTCCAGGCTCCATTCCAGGTCGGTTGCCTATAAGTGAAGCTGTGAGAGTATAGCTCCTCTCTTCCTGAAAACAATCTATTTTGGACAACAGACACAATATAGGCATCTTCCACCATCTTCCACCATCTTCCCCATCTGCCCTTCCATCCCAGCACCACAGTAACTTCGCAGCCCAGCCAGGTTTCCCGGTGTCACAGCCAGAAACATCACAGCCAGAAAGTGTCCTTACTTCCCAAGGCTGAAGGCAGAGACCATCACCAGTGTTTGCCTCTGGAACACCAGTGTGAGAATCACGGAAGCTGATGGCTTCTGAAAACATACCTATTTGCTCTCCTATGGGATGAGATGCTGAGCTTCAGACTTCTGGCTTCAAAACATTGCGAACAAATGGCCCTCAGTGAGGGTATGGTCCATTCTGCAGCTTTCCAGAGAAAGCAAGGCTGGTATTTCTACTCTGACCTATTCAGCGTTGCCTCCTTGACACAGTGCCAGTAACAGCAAGGTCCATATCCCAGTACAGGACTAAGAGCTGGGAGCAGTTCCCAGATCCCATACGTTGCAGGGCTGCCTGCCAGAGCTTCAAGTGATGAGCTCCTGAAGTAACAGGATCAATCTCCTGTTGATCCTCAACTTTCCATCCCTCCTACATAGAAAATACACAAAAATCCAGAATCCTCCTCTGCAGTTTCCCTGAGGGAAATACCTGGGGATGAATCAAGGCCCTTAAATGCTATTTCTGGATGAAACCACAATGACCAACTGAGAGGTCTGCAAGTCTGAGATGCAACCTCTATCATCTCTGGGCTGCATCTCTGCAAGCATCAAGAGGGTATGACAGCATCTGTGGACACCAAGAGCCTCCTCCTCCCCTCACAAAAATGTGCAGTTGTGGCATAACCAGATTCTTAACAAGCAGTCTAGCAAGAGGTGAAAGAAAGGTGAAATAATAATACTTTCCCTATCCAGTAGATTACAGCAAGATTTTCTCCATAGGGAATGTGAAATGTCAGCTGTCCTGCAGGAAGCAGCTCCAGCATCTGCCGCCAATGAAGGAAGTGGCAAACCTCTGTCTTGGAGATATTAAGGAAAGACCAGGAATCATGGCCCTCTTATATCCTATTTGGATTTGGTTCGGTCGCACCAGAACCGCTAGCTAGAAACAGGTGGCTGTGCTTATTAACCTGAGAGCAGGCAGCGTGGGAAGCAGAGCCAGAAGAAACACAAGCCGCTGGTGGCAATTCACACCTGCTGCCCCACCACGAGGTTAGATCAAACACTCAGTCTGCTAATTAAGAGATAATTCTTGTCTGCCTATGTAGGCACACAGTGCAGCCTGATCCCCAGGGTGCGGTAAAGCCTTCTTCTTTACGCAGTTATTTGCAGTGAAAACGTGTCAAGCAAAACCTCCCACCTGCACATGAGCTGGAACAGCTGTACCAAGAGGACTGAAATCAACTTAAACATGGAAAAAGAGATATGGATTTCAGGTCCTTGGAGAGACCCATGCTGTCTGGAGCAGGGTACAGAGCAGCCCCACAGGTCCATTTGCCATTGCTACCCTGCTATCTCTCATTACTACTGTGCATAGTTTATGGAAGGCAGTTTACTAGGGCCTTTTATTCTAAATTGGATAATTCTAACAAGTGTGATGTAATAGATAGCAAAGCACACGATCAAACTTCCAACTTCTTCAGACCTTTTCTTTTTATTAAGTGGTGAGTGGCTGATGCCAGGGAGGCTCTGCCCACAGCCACAAGGAGAGACCCATTCCTCATTTCACCTCTCAGCAGTTTATCTGGCATATTTGTACAAGCACTGCTGAGTCCACCAACTCCAGAGCTCTGTGAGCCCATTACTGGCTCTGCACAAGTTACACATGGAAAAAATCATTAGCTGAGGGAAAAAAAGCCATCACTAACGTGAAATGGAAAGCCGTTAGATGAGCTTTGTATGCTTATTTGCTCAGTTTAGGTAAGCTTCCAGCCTTGTATCCCCTACAGCACATACAGTAGCAGCACCTTTTCTTTCAAAGCCTTCTCTTCTTCTCATGCTTCAATAACTTTGTATCAGATATGATCAAATAACATCAGTCATTTCCATCTGATTGCTACCTTGCCGCTTAAGCCACAAATAATGTGATTAATGAATCTCTGAGGGAGAAAACAGAGGCTTTCATAAACACAAAGCACCAGCTAAGTACTGTGAGATTTTCTTAAATTCCCTAAAAATAGAGAGCAGCTGCCTGGCACCGATTCCCCCAGCAGCAGTAACTGCAGCATTTAAAGCAGCTCTGGATTCTTCTGAAAATAGAAATGATCTTGTGCCAAAAATAATAATCCCTTAATTTTATAGGTGTCTGAATCAAAAAAAAGAAAACAAACAACTGAAAATGAGAGTGTCTGAGGAGACGCATTTCGTGCATTGCCTGGTGTCTAAAAAGGGCTTTTTCTCTGCCTCTCTCCAGCATAGGCAAGTAGAACTTGATTACATTTAAACTGAGAGTTCCAGAGCCTCGGTGTAAACCTTTTCACTTGACGATCATTTTGCCACTGATTTCTGTTGTTTAGAAGGAAATGACGGGGAAAAAAAAGTATGCAAAAGGTCAAAATTAAAATCTTTCCCAACGCTAAAGAGTCCTAGCAGTATCCAACTGAAAGGCAAGGTTCCCAGCAGCAAAGAGTATTGGCTGCTGGCAGAGGTTTGCCTCAAATTTGCAAAAAGAGATTTCAGTCAGGATGGAAACAACCAGGCTGGGGCTTGGTGGTGAGAGCAGGAAGAGGAAGGACACTGCTGCTCCGGGTAGGGCTGAAGTCCCTCTGCAAGGAAACGTGGCTTACAGGGCATGGTAGTGATGGGTTGACAGATGGACTAGATGATCTTAGCTGTCTTTCCCAACCCTAATGAAACCTGGAGGAGCAATATGGAAATCTTGAGACTGCCCAAACCACAGTCCCACACAGACACTATGATGAATCCCTAAAGCAACGCTTGACTCTCTGAAGGTCTGCAAGAACTTCCAGAGAGAAGATGGGGAAGAACTCCCATTGGAGCACAGGGCGAAGTTCAGGGGTTATTTAAAGCATGGAAAATACCTATGAAATGGCAGCTGTTCAGGACTGGCTTTTATAAGCCACTCTAAAGAAAGCACTGAATATCCTATTTGTGTTGAAAATTATACAGGTTTTCTTCATATTTAGTGCAAAGTTGTCCAGACATAGCCAGAGGAAAAGACAAATTCATACTCCACCTTCAGTGCAACCACCACCCAGATCCATATGTGATCTTGGCCTTCTACCCTGTATTTAGACTACAATAAGCTGTGTTCTGCCTTCTAGGAAAAAAAAAAAAAAAAAAAAGTATGAATCCAGACCTTTGTGGTGAAGGTTTGAGCGAAAAGGCAGCCTGCTTTTCTGTGGTTACTGAGGTAATGAGACTTCAACAGGGGCTTACACAATGTCAGAGTGGAAGAAATGTCAAGCATCTACTAGAAAGGTTTTAAGTTACTCAAAAGCCTTACTGATGGGATTTCAGAGCCAGCCACGCTATCCGGACACTAATGTGCAAGCGAACACGTCTTTCAAAACCACATGCAGCCAGACTATTCATACTCACAGCCTTGTTCCCTACCATTCATGAGTAGGACCGCGAGGCAGCAGGGCAAATCAAATAAATGACTTCATTCCTCCAGGGATATGAGCAAAGGCAAACAAAGAAGCAAACATTTACAAATTCAGGTTGCCATTTTTTTGCCGAGCTTTCCTCCAGTGGGGAACTCTGAAGGATTCAAGGAATACAACTGCTATTTTCTTTTCTAAAGTTCTTTGCCCACGAGTGCATACAAATTCTTATATACGAGCAAGCTCCAAGATCTCCCAAATCTACAAGACTCCCAGCCCAGCTCTGCAAAATCCCTTGCAGAGCAGTTTACTATATTGATAGATCTGTAACTGGTTAGGAAGATGCGTGGCTTGGGCAAAGCAGGGTGTGGGAGCACTAAGTCACATATTTATTGGAACATGCTGCCCAGGGAGGTGGTGGAGTCACTGTCCCTGGAGGTGCTCAACAAAGAGGTAGATGTGGCTCTAAGGGACATGGTTTAGTGGGCATGATGGGGATGAGTTGAGGTTGGAATAGATGACCTTATCGGTCTCTTCCAACCTTAATGATTCTATGATTCTCTATCCCTTTAGCTAAAGGAAAGGCCAGAAGCCCCTGGAAACCTTCTTTTGTAGCAGAAGGAGTGATTATGAACAGGTTAAGATGCTCTTCCCTAGTTGCAGCAGAGCCCTGCCTGGCTGCTCCGCTCCCATCATGAACCACTGCTCCAGTTTCTCCACACCAAGTTCAAACCCAGCCTTTCAGCAAGTTTCTCCTTCCAGGACAAACTGAATCCATCACCACTTCTCCCCAGAACCCTCCAAACAGGCGAGTGCTCCTCCCTGGGACCCACCACCTCCTGGTTTCTGGGTTCAGCTCAGGAGCCTGCCCAGCTCATTCAGCGCTGCAGCTCCTTTCCCTATAGATTCCTCTGTGGTTTCTGCACCCTCCTCCACTTTTCTCACATTTCTCTTTTTGCTCTCCCACGGGAGGAAAACAAACTGAGACGTGCTCCACAGCTGAAATTACAGTTTATTCCGCAGATGTGAAATGAAGCAGAATATCTACTTTCCAAAAAACTCTCAGTGGATGTTGAAATAAGTATTTTTCCAGCAGAGACTTTTTTTTCCTCCTCTTTTAAAACAAATATAAATGAAAAATAGATACATTTCCCTGCAAAGGGAGAGCCACTTGCAGAGCCCATGCTCACGCAGTACAGAAGCAGATGGGACAAGCTGCAGCAGAGGAGCACGGCTCTGCCTGTTGGCAGCAGGTTGTGCTGACTGCAGGGATTTTGCTGATGAGGTTCAGCAAAAAAGAAATACAAAGATTGCAGAGCAGATTCCAGGGGCAGTCTGTGGTGCGATGCTGGGTTGGGATTTATGGCATGGTGCGGTGAGTAGGCTTGGGTTAAAGACACTGAGGGCCCCACTGCACCTATCATCCCAGGCTAGATACAGTCTGCTCTGTGAATGCTGCTGCTCCTGGACAAGCCAACCGGCTTCCCAGATTCAATCCAGGTCCCCATGAGAAAGTGTCTGTAACTCAGGAATTGCTCCAAGAAATCCCTTTGGGACACATTTCCTACAGCGATCCTATCAGGCTTTAAACACCCAACGCAAGCAGTGCTGTTATTCTGCAGCCTGGCAGTAATTTAGGGTTCCCATTCATCTGAGATACTCAATTTCCCCCGTCCCAGCAATCTTGTCAGGTTTTGAGTAGCAGCAGCTCACAGCAAAACATCTGGAATAAAATAAAAGGTGCCAATGTCAAAAAGATCTCTGTAAAGGTAATCAGGACTGCCTAACAACTTGTGCTTGCCATATGCTATCAAAATGCAGAGGCTGTGAGGTGTCTACCTCCTTGGTAAGGTGTCCACCAAATGGGCTGTGTGTGAAACTGGCCTGTGGCTCATGTAGGTCTCCTGCTTTATAAGGTGTGAATGGTCACACTGCCCCGTCACCTGTTTATAACAGAAAGGCCAGCTCACGTTTCCCTAATAAGTCAGGCAGAGCTTCTGACTTGGAGCAAACTGCTTCCATAATTGGACTTGCTTCTGGAAGGGCAGGACATTTATAATTCATCTGCTCCTGTTTATGCACACTTTTCCCCTTGGAGCTTGGTCACAGCACACACAGACATCACACAGCACAACCAATGCTCTCCAAACGTGTGACGCTGGTTACATCTCCCAGTGCCAAGAGCGTGGTATACAATTCCTGCACATCAAATCCATTTCACTTAACGAGTAAGTGAGGGATGGAGCACTGCCTCTCACCTGACTAACCTGGGATGGATCGGACCAGTCCCAGCCATTTCCATCCCAGTCACAGCAGCTCTTCTCTAGGCCACCTGCTCCCAAATATAACACAGTAAACACTGTAGACTGATTTGCATTGATTCTTCCTCCAGCTATCACATCACACCCAACATCTAAAGGGAAACCAGCCACTTATAACACCCCTACCCTGCAGCCAGCTGCTCAGCATCCTTCATTTTGTAGTCAGTCCACCACTCTATTGCAAGGGTCACTCCAGGTGACCAAAGCAACCTCCCCACCTAGCTAAGGTTTTCTGAACCCAGAACAAGCAGAGATGTTGGTGATAAAAGATGCAGAATGGAAAACCAGCATTCAGTGCTGGAAACACACAGCTCAACACACAGTGCATTTGTTGTGCTTCAGCACATCATCAGGCATCAACCCAAGCCATCGTTAAGTGATCCAAGTCCACAGCTGATACAGGTACTGGCTCAGCTAGATCTTTGTGCATAAGCTAAGTCATGTTTCCTTCAATTTGAACTACCAACGTCCAATTCAGTGCCTTGAGATTAAAGAATAGATGTACCTATGCCATTACACAGCACATCACCCCAGCTCCATGCTGGTCTGGGCACACAGAAACAGCCCACAGATGTACATCCAAAATGTGCAAGAGCACAACTGTCCACCTCACTTAGTGGGACCCTGCTGTTCAGCACACCAAAGACAGCTTTATCATCTGACTGCGCTGATGATTCCACCATGGAGCTGAACTGTAACATCTACCGCATAAAATAACAGCAAAGCAACAGGAATGTAAACACTATGCCTCAAGTACGCAAACCTTTCCTATCTGATACTTCTCAAAAGAAACATGAAGGGCAGGATGGTTTCTACACTGCGCTTTCAAAGATCCTGACTGCTGGCAGAGCTGTGACAGCTTTAAGCACTAACTTTCCAAGAAAAAAATCCAGACAAATGGTTGGTTATTCACACCTCTCTACCTGGTTTCTTTTGATTCAGAAAACGATAAAGTCTAAAAATGGTATATTTATGATTCTATCACCTAGTGAGATTTCAAAGCCGGTATCCAAAAATACATTTATAAAACAGAAGCACACTGATTAAAATAACAGTGATTTGGAGCTACAAACACCCCTGTGGGAAGCCTTGTACTGCAGTGCAAAAGTCATTTTCCAGAGGTTTTGGATGTGAATGAAAACAATCTAAACAGCAGTCAGGCTGTTTAGCCCCCAGAACAGAGAACTCCCTTAGGTTACCCTCAGACCTGAGCTGGGCTCATCCCACTTCCAGAGGTGCCGCAGTTCTGCAACCCAAACTGCACACCACTGCCGTGGCTCGACTGGGTGGCACTGGGGAACAACTGGCGAACCACCAGGCTCAGGTGGACACTGATGCTGTGCGTTTTGCCCTAGCTGCACCCAGACCACTGGAATGAGATTCTAGTCCAGCATTAAAGCACAGAGGCAAGCAGCAAATCCAAGCAGTGGGAAGCACGGCTGTAAAAGCCCGGCACAGAAATAGAAGCTGCAGGGAGCGCTTCCAGCTGGACGCCTGCCGAGCACGCAGCAGCAAGCACCCAGCAGCTTGTGGCGCAGCCGGCGCTGCACAGAAGGGACACACAGTTGATAAATGCTGCTTCCTACAGCCACACACTGCTCTTTTATTTGCTATTTGCCTCCCTCGTAAAAGGATGCAGACTGAGATAAAGCTTTTATTAGCAGGAACAAAGCGAGCCAAGGTGGCTGGAGGAAGAGACGCCCTTGAGCGGGCTGACCTCGCAATGTCAGCTCCGGAGGAGCAGCACAGCCACCAGCACCCAGACACTGGGATGCAATGCTTACGTTAAAGGAAATGGAGTGAGGCTGCCAACCAAACGGTGAGGGAAACAACCAGCTGCCAAGAGACATTGGTATTTAAAGCAAAGGGAACTGAAGCAACTAAGCATGAGTGATCCAACTCTGTGCTGACTGCGTGGGGAGCCTGGGTATGCAGTGGGAGCAGAGGGCTGTTTGGGTGCACCCAACACTCAGCCACCTCAGCCCTCCCCACTGCACCCACTCTGCAGACACAGGGCATGAACACATTAGCCGAAGTAGGATATGTCCATGGTTTGTGTACACGTGGCTCTGTGGCTAATGGCAAGGCACAGCACAAGATGCCCCAGCATCACTTGCTCAGGCTGCAGCGAGCCCTGCTCCAACCCCCTGCCCTCACAAGGGATCACAGACCTGGGAACACCTCCAAGACGCAAAAGCCTTTCCCAAAAGCTACGCGATCCTCCTCTAAGCAATTCTTAATCACACTTACACAACTCCGAAAGTCCTTTCACCATTTGTTATCCCAAGAGAGACTTCTGAGAACAAATTGAAATGTTCTATTTAATGAAGCATTTCAGGAATACCAATGCATTAAAAAAAAAAAGTCACTTATTACACAGTTCTGTAAGGAAAAATGGAGATAAGACACCAGGCTCTTTCCTGCCCATCCCTCCAGCATGTGCTGTATGCAGACCCTGCATGATGCCAGTGAGCTGGTCTCCAGCAGCACCGCAATGCAATGCAGGGCCAGTCAGTGCTCTTCCTTTCAGACTTTCACTGAGACTTCACGGATTCTCATCTGCTTCCAAAGGGACAGAGTAACTCAGGACACAGATGCCCCAGAATATATGTATATATATATATAAGCCTCAGAACAGGCAGTGCCTTGGCAAAAACCACTTTAAAAACAGAGCTTTCTAAGCAGGGGAATCAACAGACTCCAGCTTAGTCCCTGTGCAGTCACAGCAACACCTTCAGCAAATATTTTCAAGCATATTTTCCAACCTCTTTCTCTCTGTACCACACTGATCTTTTCTGGGAAGGGACACAGTTGGCTCCATCTTCAAAGGACGTTGCATCCCCTGTGCTGCTGCAGGCCTGGGCAATGAACTTCAGCACGTGTCCTCATCGCTCCCATTGGAGTCCGGCCCCGACCTCAAAGAGCTGCAAGCTTAAGCAGTGCCCTAATCTTGACAGGCTCCTGTTTGTGTGGGGACGCAGTGTGAGATCATAGCCACAACCAGAGGTAGTTTGAGAAAACCAAGATGAAAAGCAGTACATTGGTGTGTAACAAGCTTTTTTTTTGTTGTTATTTTTCTGATCTTATTCCATTACAAAATTCCCCTGTACTGGATGGGTGAGGAGGATATGCAACACCCAAGGCAGTTTTGCACCAGTGAGGAGAATGCAACTCCATGAAAAGGAAGGAGCAATGCCACTTGGAACAGCAGCAACTCTTCATGCTGGCCACACCATGTCCAAGCCCAGTTACACCACTAATGTGTTGTGGTAACTGCTCACAACACTAAAGCAAGCTCAGACACATACATGCAGTATGGTTTTGAACAAAGCAGCACGGCACCTTGCACTGGTCCCTGCAGCCAACATCATCTCCAAAACATGCAATCAATGTGCGATCAGATTTTAACTCCTGCGGATGCAATTTGCTACGCTGGAAGCAGAATTCTTACAAGGCGTGACCAGAGAGCCAGCATCCATGTGGGGCAGTGGCAGCTGCCAGCACAGAGCTGACCTCAATGGCCAGCCTGTCCTCTCTGTGCTGCAGCGGACGTGCTCCTCAGCATGGCAGCAGAGGCAGCACGCTGTCTCACACCCTATCTGCTTCCCATCTCAGCACGAGCACAGTCTCAGCCTTTCATCCAATCTTGAAAGAACTTGTTTTTCTTCTTTTTCTCCCCTCCTCAGCTTTTTTTTTTCCCCCCCCTTTTTTAATGAACAAGAAGCTACAAGCAAGTATTTGGCCTTTGCAACTGATGGGCTGCAGCCAAACTCTGCCATATGTTCCAGCTAATACATGTGGGTTTTGCTTCCCATCCAAGAACGGGAGGGGGAAAAAAGGACATTTATGAAAAGGGATTCAGCAGGAGCGTGTGGGAAGGAAGGGGTGGAGAGGGGGTGCTATTTTTGTTGCTGTAATTATTCAGTGGCCAAATCCCTGACCCTTGACGTCAGCTCTGGAGGGTCTGTTTAACTGTCCAGTTGTCATGGGAAGGAGGAGGGCTGGCTCAGAGGTACAGGCTGACGAGGAACAGCTCCTTGCTGCCTGAACCCACACACAGGCAAACCCCCTGCCGTCATCAGTCATCACCCTCCATGGCCAAGAAGTAAAAATGTCAATACCTTACTGGCTAGAAATGAAAGCATCCAAAGAACATCACACCTTCATTCCTGCCATCAGTTACTGCTAATAAGCACGGGCCAAATTCTGACCTCAGTTTCCACTGCGTAAATGGAGATAAACTCCATAGGCACCAGCTGGGTCACTTCAGGTTCATCTAGATGAAATCAAACTCAACCCAACCTCAGGTCTGGACTATATGCAGAAAAATACACCCCATGCAAAGCGCAAGGGTCCTCACTCTATGGGAACAGACCCAATCACCATGACTAATTCAAACCATCTCCAAAGAAAAAGAGAAAAAAAAAAAAAAACAAAGCAAGGATAAATGAGCCCTGAATCCCTTGCTCCAGATGTCAAGCACTGCCTGCAGTCCCAGGTCCCGCAGCGCTCAGCACATTGGCAGCAGGCAGCGCAGTTACTGACATGATGGCTTCTCATTACTGCCCACACCATCCATGATGAAATCACCACTCGTACAAGGAAATGGGAATAATCCTTGTTGAAACTTCAGGCACAGCTAGTAAGTACTGGGCACAAATTTGCTTAGCAGGGCTAAATAGCATTGCTCATTCACATGCAGCTCATTATCAGCTGCCATTAGTTATTCCTCTGGCCAAGGACAACACGAGGGCTCAGCAGAAGCCAGAGCAGAGCTCGCTAGGACATACAGATGAGAATTAACAGGCAGTGCAAAAAGGCACTTAATGAACTCCAGGGTGCATGGGATAGCTCAGCAGCCAGGCGCTGCCAAGAGGTGCTCAGGAGATGTGTGAAGGGCAAGGGGCAGGAATCCTGGGGAAGCATGGAGACAGAGCAACAGGGAAGAGCTTGTTTCCAGATGACAACATATAGCCTCACACACCAGCAGGAGTTTGGTCTCTAAAGGCAAAGGGTTCTTAAGAGCTATTGGTGCACAGCTTTGACTGAGGTGGGATGGCAGCTCAACTCCTGCGCTGGAACGCCCTCAGGACAAGGCCTCAAATGATCCAGTGAAACTGTGCAAGTCACAGCACTGTCTTATCCATCATCCAAGCCCCAGCATTTGGGAATGTCAAGAAATAAGGAGGAATCCAGATTTACCTTTTTTCCTGTCCAAAAGACAGATAAATTTTGCAGGCTGGGCCCCGCCGGCAGTTGTTTTGGAGTCCTGGCATTGCTGCATAGCAATGAGGTGAGAAAGAGGAACTTGGCAAGACAAAAAAGTAGCTCTGGCCATCAAATGTCTCATTACCAGGCTGTATAAAGTGAGCTTCATGGGACTCAAACCAGCTTGCGCTAACTGGTTGTGTCCTTCCACCACCAGCAGCAAACCATCACAATCACCTTGTCCAGCTTCTACTACACCACCAACTGGAGGCTGGCTGCAATTAGTTTCTCTTGGAGAGAGAGCAGAATTAATCTGAAAAGGAAAGACTGACTCTTTCGTGAAGACAATAAGGCAGCCCCAAGTTATGCCCAAGTAATTGGTCCCACCATCTCATCAAAGTGAAGGACCCTGAAATCCCTTTCTGAGCATCCCAGGTTTATTAGTTTCATCATGAAACTCACCGTAAGAGGGAATTTATTTATAGTGCCCACAAATTCAAAGCAATGTGGTACATCACACCACAGGCAACCCCACTGGAGTCAGCAGCTCCCTTTACAGCAGGTTGATGTAGGTCAGCAAGAACAAGAGTATTCAGTCCTGCCCTGAGCCCAGGACACTGACCCCACCATTACGAGTTTTCCATCCCATAAACTGAGTTTATTTTTGTCCTCATAATTTTTAAATGCCAGAGCACTAACATTTACCCTCCAGTGAGAACCAGGAATGTTCTTTCAGAGAAACTAAATAAAAGGACGTTCTGAGATTACTCCTGGGATCTATTTATTTATCCAGTATCTGAGTAATACCAACTTTTGAGATTAAAGATAAATAAATACCTTTAACAGTAATAATCCTAATAATAATGATTATCCAACAGCTCTACGGCAGGTCTTTGTCTGGGATGTGTCGTGTAAATCCAATGAAAACAAGGCTGACCAAATGGGGACACCACACACAGGTGGTGGCTAGGATGAGAAATGGCTTCAGGAGGCTGCTCCTGCACAGACCTGTACATAGTGGGATTTTCTACCTTTTTCCACATCACTACCGATGAGATGCCACAAGTGACATCACCACCCTTCTCCCAAAGGCTGCGGTGCATCCCAGGACAGGACTCTTGAAGTCCACGTGGAATTACAGCACACAGAAAAACTGAACAAAATTTCACCGAAAGTATCGTGAAAAAAACAAACCAAATTAGCAAAGGAACTGCAGAGGTGCCAATCCAGAGTTACTCCACAATTTCTAGGCCAATACTCCAGATTTCCATCAATGAGACAAAAGACTGGCCCAGCACAACAGCGCAGAGACAGGCAGCAAGGAGCTACTTGGGATGGAAAGAATTTGGTAGAGATGTCTTAAGAAGAGCCCCGAGGCACGCTGCAAGTGCCTGGACACAACCACCCAAGCATGGCAGATGGCAAATCTCACATAAGCACTGGTAGAAGACTAGGGGTCAGTGTGGAACAGTTAGAGGCCTGATTTTATACATGCAGGTCCCTCCCTTGAGGTTGAATACCCACAGACAGGGAGTTTTCAAGGGCAGAGCTGGAAAAGGGCTATAACATGTACTGCAAAGCTTTCCAGGAGTTTGGACTCCCGCTCTGCTCCCTCCTTCCCTTCTCTCCCCCCGACCCCCCGCCCCCAATCTGTGCTATCTCATCAAGTCATTATTGAGTCTGTGCTGCACTTCGGAAATCTTACAGCAGTACAAGCAGGCAAGAAAACATGGTGCAACCCAAGGACACAATCCTGGTAGCACCTTCAGCACTGCTGAACTGCACAGCTGGAACCCCAGCAGAGAAGACTGCAGTTCTCTCCACCCACAGCTACTAGAAAGATTAAGCTGCTTGTACGAAATCCATATGAACAGTAAAAGATTTTCAGAAAAAACAAGCAACTTCAGAGAACAAATAAACAGTCTCGTCTCCAACATGAAAAATATAACTGCTGTTGTTTAATGTTTGCAACGCGTCAAATCCTGATGATAACACTGTCTAGGAACTGAATGAAGTGCAAGTCAGACATGGCAAGGAGGAACTCAGCACAAAGAATAAGCAAGACAGGGTCAGACTCTTGCACCTTTTGCTCCACCAGGGACCAGGCATCGCTCAGAGAAGAGCAACAGGCTGCTGAGTCAGCAGCCCCACTCTCATGGTGTGTGTGGCTTCCTATCCTGCTTGCTCTCAGAACTAAAAAATCCCTAGAAAGGGGGTGGCTAGAAACATCACAGCCTGCAGGCCAGGTTTTAACAGAAACAAGATGACTCAGGCAGCAAAGCAAGGAGGATGTGATTAATAAAAATATTTCAGGGAGCGGAGACATCCCCCACACCCATCTGCCAAGTCTAGAGGGTATTTCATTGAATCCTACCAAAGAAAGCCACCAGCACCAGGCAAACTGCCCTTCTGCCCTTTGGACATGACAGAAGCCCACTGCAGGAAATAATTTAGAGAAGTGATAGGATGGCACAGATTTAGCAACTGATGGACCATGTGCATAGAGGTAAACATATCAGCATTTGATCTAACCATATCACCCCTGCTCCTCCAGCATTCGGTGCAGCAGCATCTCCAGCACTGCTCAGCAACAGGAGCAGCACAGCTCGGGGCTGCCACCGGTCCTGGATGCAGCAAAGTCCCAAACCTAAAATCCTAACATCAGTTCTTCGCTCCCAGAACAGTGATGGAGCTGAGTCATGGGCACAGCCGTGGTTCTGCTGCCCCAAAGCACCCAGGCTCACACGCTACAGGCCAGCCCTTGGCCAGTTCATCTGTCCAGCAGAAATCAAAGCCTTTGCTTTTCATACCCCACAGGGGTGCTGCAAGGATTAGCTCATGTTTATTCAGCACCATTTTTCAAAGCACTGCATGAGCGCCAAACCCTTCCTTTTTTTTCTTCCCCTCCCCTTCCATTTTCATTATTTCCCTTTTTTATTTTTAAATCTATTCCTTGTTGTGTCACTCCCTCCCAAAGGGACGCATCCCTCCCCCTCCTGAGAACCAAACAAACACAGGGTCATGGGCAGCAGGAGCCATCATTTCCGTCCAACCAGCCGGACCCTGTGTGCGTGCCCAGCGGCCGGGGCTTCTCGCACACCCTGTGGAGGGACAGAACAGGATACACAGCAGGATGTTCAACCTTCTCTCATTTCCTTTTTGGTTTCGGGGAGCAAAATAGGCGTCAAACAGCCAAAGGAGAGGCACTGCCAGCAGTCATACTCTGTGCAAGCCCCTTGTCGCAGCTTGCTTTTGCAGCCAGAAAGCCAAGTGGATGCTGCAGCGAGGTCTCCCCATGGGTGCACGTGTGGGTGCTTCCCAACCCTCAGGGAATGGGCCAAAGCATTCACTCAGCCTTGGCATGGGAGGAAGGTTTGCATCAGAGCGTGCGCTGGTGCTGGGTGTGAGACCTCATGTATGTGCAAGTGCAGACAAACCCAGCATGGGACATTTTCTCCTGCACATGGAGTTGTTGAGGCAGATGGAAAGAGCAATCCAGAGAATGCGTGACAAAGCGTTACGGCTTCCTCAGCAGGACAGAGCTGGTCCCAGCGCTGCACTCAAAGTCAGCCAGGACCCTAAGAGCAGCTGGCATACAGAAAGGGTTAAAGAAGAGGTACTAAAACAGAACAGCTCTATTCAAACACTACCTGCCCAACACCTGGGCATCCATGCAGGTACCAACAACAGCCCTTGCTCCATCAGAGAGGGGGGCAAAGTCAAAGTGTTAGAATTAATATAAGATCTCCAGACACTGCAAAAGCAAACTAAGATGACTTAAACACAAGGAAAAAGTCTGTTCTCAACACATTGTTTTGATATGTTTACAATGCATTTTTAAATGAGAAAACAAAAACTTCAGACCCAGAAGTAGCAGATCACAGACCATGACTCAAAATCATGTGGAATTTTTGCATACCAATTTTAGCTCATTTTGTTTCCCATTTCAGTAATCTCATTCCCTAGATCAAAAGAAAGTTGTTTGATGAGCTTGACATGAGCCAACCTCTGTGACTCTGGGAAAGACTTTGAGTTCATAAAAATAAATCATTTTTATCATGACAAATTTAATGTCACTTCCCACACACAGTGACATTACACAGCCAGAGCATCTTTCAGGGTAAGGACCTCAGGAAAATTCCACTAGCTACACTGGCCTCAGTGCATGCCAAATTGCAGCCTCAGTTCTCTCCCAGGATTTCTTTCAGGAGCTCTGCGCACACACACACAACAGAGTTAAAGCCAAGGTATTTCTATCCTCTGACTTGCAAAAATGACATTAAAGCAATGACAGAGAAGGAACTATAGCTAAAGCAACACAGCTACTGCATTTCAGAAGGTTTTAAAAAGCAGGACCTGATTCACCTCCTTGTTCTACTGCTGTCTGTCACTGCACCACTGGCACTAGCACTGCCTAAGACAGAGGTTTCCTTCTCCAACTGGAAGCAGATTTTAGCAGAATCCCTTCTCCGTGCTCAGCTGTGCAGGTCTTCACCTCTCAAGCTGCCTATAGCAACAAAAAGGTTACGACTGTGCTTAAATAAAGCAGAAATCTAGGAGGAAACGTTCCAGAGATGTTTTATACATTCAGCTTGGCATGAAGTAAAATTCCCACGTGGACAGGAAGACTGACTGCAGGTACTTGCCTTATAGAGCACAGGTCCTCAACTAAAAGAAAAATCCCTTTAACTACCCAGCCGTGGGGTTTCCTCTTTGCCAAAACAAAGGAAAAAAGTTGACAAAGAAGAACATCACTTTCATGACAGAAGGGAACATCTATAAGGTAGAATACACTAGTATTAGAGAGCAAGACCTCAGATGACAGAGGCTGCTAAATACTGACTGCACAGCATCACGCAAAGGATTCTGTATCACACAGCAGAATGAAGAGCACTGGATAGCAGAGCCTGTATATTGCCCAGCCTCACACACACTCATCACTCCTGTAGCGAGCAGAGCATCAGCTCACTTTGCAGCAAAGGGAAAGGTCTCCTGCCCGGGGCATCGGGGTGTTCGGGCGGAGTTCTAGGGGGCTTCCCTCTGTCAAGCAGCCAAAGGCAGCCTTTTCAGAATTATACCACGCAACACTAAAGCCAAACCAAAGCACTCCCGAATGGATAAACAAAGCACAAACCAACCAAGAGAAGCACCGGTAAAGCAAGGCTGCACCGAGCCTGAGCTGCGAGCCAGCAGCGTGCTCAGCACAGGCTGCGACCCCCAGCTGAGCACAGCGGTCAGAAGGGACAGGGACAACGCCTGGGCGGCTCGGTGGAGCCCAAGGCGAGGATCGCACCTGAGACGCGGGAGGCGAGGCCAGCCCACAGGGCGGGCAGGGAGTGCGTACCTGGATGTAGGCGCGCTGCAGGTAGCTGTAGGGCACCCTGCGCTGGAAGTCAGAGCGCACCTCCTCGGCGGCGCGGTGCCGGGACGCGGCTCCCAGGCGCGGTTCCTCGCAGCTCCGCAAGCAGCCGGCGCGCCGCAGCAGCGACCCGAAGAAGGGCAGCTCCCCGGCGGGCCCCGCGCCCAACGCCGCCAGCCGCACCTGCCCCCGACAACGCCGCCGGCACCGCAGCCGCTCCGCCCGCAGCTCCCGCCGGCTGCGCAGCGCCCGCTCCAGGCACCGCGCCGCTCCCGCGAAGTCGCCGCCGTAGTACGCTTCCACGCCGCTGGCGTACAGCGCGTCGAAGGGCTCCAGCGGACCGCCCTCCGCTCCGCAGCTCCCGCACGCCGCGGGGAGCACCGCCGCGAGCAGCAGCACGACCCTCCAGGGCCGGCTCCCCGGCGCCATGCCCGCTGCACCAGCACCGGCTCGGTGGCGGTGGGAACGGCGCGGCTCGGCCCCAGCCCGGCTCCCTGCTCGCCCTCCCCCGGCCCGCACCTCTTAAAGGGCCCCGCGCCGCCGGCCCGCCCCGCCCCGGCCCCCCCGCAGCGAAGGAGGGAGCAACTGCGGCGCGGAGCATCCTTGGTCCGCGCTCTGCAAATCGCCGTGATGTTTTCCTTTCTCCTTTCCTGTCTCCTTTCCTTTTACCTTTCCCTTTTCCTTTCCTTTCCCGTTTCCTTTCTTTTTTCCTTTCCTTTTTCCTTCTTCCTTTTTCCTTCTTCCTTTTTCCTTCTTCCTTTTTCCTTCTTCCTTTGTCCTTCTTCCTTTTTCCTTCTTCCTTTGTCCTTCTTCCTTTTTCCTTCTTCCTTTTTCCTTCTTCATTCTTCCTTTTTCCTTTTTCCATTTCCTTTTTCCTTTCTTTTTTCCTTTCCTTTTTCCTTTTTCGTTTTTCCTTTTTCCTTTTTTTCCTTTTTCATTTTCCTTCCCTTATTCCCTTTTTCATTTTATCTTCCTTTTTCATTTTCTTTTTCCTTTTTCCTTTCCTCTTTTGTAAAATTGTTAACATCACTGCTTGTAGGATGCCCTTCTACAAGGCTGCTGCTTGGAACCGTTTCTCGACGAGGTCTCCACCCTGAGCCCTCTTGCCCCAACAGCCTCCCACTGCTGAGAATTCTGCAGATAAGTCATCGGGGATGGTCACAGCAAGTGGCTGCTGCAGCCCTTTCGGCTCCCAGCTGTGTGTACGTCTCGCTTCCTCCAGGGTTTCTCTCTTCCAGTGCTGGAAAGCCCTGCCCTGCCAAAGTGTTACTCATGTTTGTATGAATTTTAAGGCATTCTTGTGATGAGACATTTGGCAACATGGCCCTGTGACACACACACACACACACACACACACAAATCTTACTTGGCGTTTTCAATAAGCTCAGTGTTGAACACCTGTCAGCAGGATGTCTTTAATATTAACACGGTTAATTTGGCTGAAATCAGCTTTTCCTAAGTGAGAGTGAATGGGCAAATCCTTGATCTCATTAGATGCTTTACTGTAAGCTGTTCTGTGCTTGGATGCTCCAAAACCTGTGCAAACAGCACTGTGCTCCATAGGGTCTCTCACCAGGGACTGTGGCTATTGTTACTGCAGACATTTCAGGAACATCTCTA
Source organism: Numida meleagris (assembly GCF_002078875.1). Lineage (NCBI taxonomy): Eukaryota > Metazoa > Chordata > Aves > Galliformes > Numididae > Numida > Numida meleagris. Next base: position 10,278,458 of record NC_034412.1, read on the forward strand.
TAGCAGCTGGCTATCCTTTCGTAGACTGAAACAGCAGCAAATGGAAGATGTCTCAAATCTATTTGGTCAGATTTCATTAGTGCCTAACACCAGGTGTTCCTGATGGTCCTGCTGAGCTTCTCCCCATGCTGTTCTTGTGACTTTGATCACATTGTTCCTGTTCTATGCTGCTCTGTCTAGGATCAGAAATGGCCCAGCATTCTTGTTTTGGGCAATCCATCACATTATGGAGTCTTGTTCACAATAGTTACACATCAGGGAAGTTTTCACCCCACATGGCTGAAAATTTACTTCAGTTCTTGGTGAAGAGCTTGGTGAAGAGCTTTCCCATCTGGCAAAGCTTTCATAGTGCTTTTCCTTGTTGCTTTCTGGCACCTTAGCACAGCGTGTTTGGAATTTTGGGGTGTCCTTTCTTCTGGACCCGAACACACTGAAGGGAGGTCTCCAGGGGGAAAGGTATGTGCTACAAACACTTGCCCATTAAGTATGAGTTCTTAGGTCCAGATAAAGCCCTTCCCAAGGAAAGTGTAATCAGCATTCCTGGGGAATGGAGACGAGGTTATGGGAAGGCTCTTCAACCTTCTCAAGGGTCGCTGTGAGGATTTGCTGACAGAGGCACCACCGGTGACCACGCAAGTTTAGGTTGGGGTCATCTGTCTCCCAAAATGCGGTGATAAAGCACCTGTCTCCTCAGCTGTGCTTTGTGAAACATGCAGCTGAAATGATCTATCTGCAAAAGTACTGTATGTAATTCCATATTGTTTCCACATCAGCAGCATCTCTGTGTGTGCAGAGATAACACTGAGGCCCTGCGTAGGAAGGAATGTAGAAAGTGCATAAATGAGTGGAGAGAGAACAAAATGAAAGAAAATGCTTTATTTCAGCCTGCTACATTTTCTGATCCAGATGTTTCTTTCATTAAAAAAAAAAATCCTTTTTGAAACAGTAAAGAAAAATTCTTAGTTCTGACATCCTGCAGTGCAATTCTGCTGCATGCTCTCAGAGTGTTTCTCTGCAGACTCCCATTTGCTCTGGCACCAGTCTCCACTGCCCTCGCTCTGCAATCCTGCTTAAGGTCATGTTTTCTTTGTTCACAATAGTTTGTGCTTTTCCTCACCTTGATTCTTCATTGCTACCTAATTGCTCAGAGCTCAGCAAGAGTTGGCACACACGAGGCGCCCAACCCCAGGCATCCTGAGTGCAGTTGTTGGAGCGATCACTGTTTTTTCCATGTGTCTACTCAATGCATAAATGGAAAGGCAAGCATCCGATGGAAAAAAATTTGGTGGTCCTCCGAGTGGGGTTCGTCTCCCTGCAGAAGATCTGAATCGCACTAATTCAGCAATGCAGCTGCTACAGCCACACCAGAGTGGCACTGGAAATGGTGGGTTCACCTTAACAGAGTCCTGAGTGGCAGCAACAGTGTGGAAAGGAGCTGGAATTAGAAGTCTTGCATATAGAAAGGCAGGATTTGACCCAGCAAGGCAGTTACTGCTTTAGGATGTTTCAACTCCAAATCAGTCCCCAGGATGCCTGAGATAGCCGTCATGCCTCTAATGAAAGGAATAATTCTAAATATGTAACAACTCAGCCCGTGTTCAGATGTTGATCCTGGCCCCTGTGCAGTTGTTTTGAAAGACCTTTTCCTGCGTAAATAGATTAATCTGAAGCTTTTTTTTATTATTATTTTTTAAGGAAAGTTCTGATATGTGGGTCAAACCACTGATGACTTGGCAACAAGATAAGAGGAGATTTTAGAATGTCTTTCAAAATGGCTTTTCAACATGCATTTTGCAAGCAGACCTATGTGTTCAAGCCCTCTCTGTTTCGTTTGTAGGCTTGCCTTCCTAGTTAATTCATGAACAAACTTTATAATTCCCAAATCAAACACAGGTGACCTCTTCAGCCATGTACCTTAGTGAGAGAGTTTTGAAACAGATGGAAAAGTACAACGTAGCCTCATTGAAGGGCTTTGATCCTTGCATAATATATATAGGTACAGGTTTTATTGAATATATCAGAACTGTTACTGAAGTACTTCACAATTTAGATCTGAAAACAGACCTGAATTCTGCAGAATGTCTCCATCTGCCCATCTCCTTTCTTTATCCAAGAAGGAGTGGGAGTGATTGTGGATGTCAGTGGATGATGGGAAATGAATGCCAAAAAGATTTGCTGCAGTAATAATTGTACACCACATTCTGGGACCGTTCTTCCAGAAAAAAAATCCATCATCAGTCACATAAAAGTAGTTCAGCTTCAGGAGGGGTGAAATGATGAGCAACCGAAGGAGGGATTTTCTCTTTAAGTTATTATTCTTATTTATAGCAAGATGAATGCTCATTGCAACAGAGCAAGATATGGATGGAGAGAATAGAAGATACGTGCTGAGGAGGTCGCCCCATCTCCTCTGAGTGGTACCTGTTGTTTCTTTGATGACGGCTTACAAATCTGCTTCCCCATCTGCCTTTGCTGCATTCTATGTTTCGGTCTGACTCTGACACATTGCTCAGGAGGGGTCACCAGTGACTGGAGTTCAGCACAGGTGAACAGGAGGTGTTTAATTTTTCCTCCAAAACCCTTTTCACTTCTACTTCCTTCTAGCAATATGAAATGTGCTCCTAGACCTTTTAACTCTTATTTCTAGCAATATTTCTATTTGATCCAGGCTCAGGATCCATGAACAGCTATCTCTGTTTTTTTCTCCCAAACATGTCTAACCATATGCTCTTCTTCCATAATCTACAATCAATCACAAGCACTCGAGACATCCTCTGCCCTAACATGCCTCTGTCCTGACATTACTTCAAGGTAGGTCCTCTCATATTGGGCTGCCAACAGTCTCTTTTTTATGACTTCCCCCATTGCCGTTGCAGATGGATGAAACGGTTGCCAGCAAAGCTTTGCTTACATTGCCATTGATCTAAATGCATCATCCACTTGTGTATCCTTCCTCACACACAGCTCATGGCCAACTCATATCCTCCCTTTCAGCATCGAGTGAAAGGTTTCCTTGTCTACATCTCTCTCTGCTACACTCCATTGTTAACACCAGCCTTGGCAGCTCATTTGTTTCTTTGTCCTGGCCTAGCTCATCTCTCTGCCTTGTTTCATGGGACTTATTATATCTCTGCCCATCTTGGAAAAAATTTTGAGCTCTAGAATCCACCGTTGCTTCTCTTCCACAGCAGAAACCAAAACCAACCCCCAGAGCCATCTCTGCAGCAATCCCTCCACTGTGCCTCTCAAGGCTTGGAACATGTGCTTTACTTTGCAAGCGCTTTGTGATTTCCAGATATTCATGTGCTGGATCTGTTATACAAACCTTTATACAAGAGCACAGTCATGTACAACACAAGGCTCGCTGCTGGCACTCAGCAGAGAAATACAATAATATAAATCATATGAGCAGAAGCCTCTTGTGTCTTCCCACGTGTAGGCAAAGTATAACGTTATTAAATTCCAAGTGCCTGTACACTTTGCTTACTCAGAAACTTGGACTGTACTTTACTGCCATTAGAAATTAAAAACCAATAAAAATAAAGTTCAAAAAGTATAAAATACACAACCACAGGCGCACTGATGTCTCAGAGAAGTTGGCCACACGCCTACGTCTTTGAGCTTGAGTTTAAAATACCTTCATGGACTGTATTATTCAAGACAATGACAATACAACACCAAGAAGTTATTATTTTCTGCTCTACTTCGCACTTTTGCTACACTGACAGCCTCAAATGTTTCACATATTGAGAGAGAGTCACTGTTATGAAGAGGAAAAACACTTATAAATGATATAAACTGAGAAAATCATGGAATCATGTGGCATGGTTATTTTCAATGCATAGTGCAAAGTTAATGAGACGTGTGAATGGTTTCATTGTGCAACAGTCTGAACTTCAGCTGAAAGCTATTGCAGTTTTAGAGCATAAACAGGGTCCAATTCATGGCTAGGGTAATTGGGCTGATGTCAGTGACACTGCCAAAAGGACGGGTTAAGTGCAGCACGTGTGCACACAGATGGAGCCCAGTCGTAGCTTTAGGAGGTCCCATGCATGGAGATTGGATGCAGGTGGGACAAGCTATTGGCCTGTTTGAGGAAAGTGTGAAGGTTTCATCCAGGAGAGGCAGAGCCACAGGTGGCATTTCCCTCCAACAAGTGCACAATGCCCATGGTGTGAAAGGAGACAGGAGATAGAAGAGACACATCACACTCAGCAAATCCGCTCTGTTATTTAGCAGCACATTACAAGTCTCCTTAGTTTGTGAACATGAAAATCTTTTAAGTGAGCACTTGTTGGCACTGATTCCCAGGACTCCTTGTGCTGGCAGCTGTGCTGCCTCAATGGGGCTGCTTCTGCTGGCAGTGAGGACTGAGGTGCTGGGAGCAATACCAGAGAATCGCATTTTTGCATGACCTTTTGCTTATTTTTCCTACATGCTAATGCATAATCTGCTCACCTTAATGCATTTATTATTTTTGTCATTGCCTTTACCTCTTCGGGTCCAGCCTCAAAATGTCATTCAGCACTTAAAAATGTCTTAAAACAGGATTATGTAAAACCTCTGAGCTGCCAAGCCAGCTCAGGTAGATGCTGCAACTCACTCCAAGCAGCAACTGTTGACAGCAGGTTTTCATCCACAGACCTTTCCCCTGAGCTGCCCAGCAGTGACTGAGTCTCCAAGGGTAAATATTTCCTTTCTCCACATGATCCAGACACCAGTATAGTGCGGAACAATGAAGGAAATGCCAAGCTTGAGGAAGAGGCATCTGAGGATGGCACCTCTACAGAAGGGAGCAACGGGAACCCAACATCCTAGACACAACATTGGAGGAGGGAAGAGAGCTATGAGGGAAGCCCAAGAAGTAGTGGAAGTCCGTGGAGGAAATTAAGCTTGAATTTGGCCATGGCAGCGGGTGCTGCAGAGGAGCTTGCTGGAAGAAGCCCATCTGGGAGCGTGGCCAGGCCCAGCGAGCCGCCCTTGGCGCAGGCAGGGAGGGAGGCCCGCGTGCAGCTCTCGTGCGGCCAGACCTTCCCCATTTTCATCTTAATGATTCTGTGAGAAGGCAAGGGGGTGTGGGGGTGTTGTGAGAGGCCATAAACAACATTGAGCTCATTTATTTCACTAGGATCGAGTTTCCTGTGGCTTCCCTTTCACAGTCCATCCTTCTTGTGCATTGATGCAGCTCTGACTAATCCAACCAAGAGGCATAACTCAACATCTGCTGGCTGATTCTCCACAACACAAGAGAAGCTGGAAGAAATGTCATGTGCTTAGGTACAAGACTGGGTAACTCTGTACCTGCTCCCCGATGGCCTCAAAAAGGAACAGAAGAATCTTAATGAGGGTGATTTGGGGCAGATCACTGATATACTGGGTTGAAAAAGACCACTCAGATCTTCTAGTCCAACCATTAATCCATCCCAACCATGCCCACTATCCACATCCCTCAGTGCCACATCTGCACAGTTCTTGAACACCTCTAAGGACAGTGACTCCACCACCTCCCTGGGCAGCCTCTGCCAGTGCCTCACTAGCCTTTCTGAGAAGAAATATTTCCTAATATCCAATCTGAACCTCTATGGCACAACTTAAAGCCATTACCTCTCGTCCTATCACAGTTATCCAGGAGCAGAGGCTGACCCCCACTACGCCACAACCTCCTTTCAGGGAGTTGTAAAGAGTGATAAGGTCTCCCCTGAGCCTCCCCATCTCCAAAATAAGGAGAGGGATAGGCCCATGTCTGGTTAAAACTAAATAAAATGCATAGTGCATTTGGCAGAATCATTTTTACTGCAAGGTGCTAGATTTATATGGCAGTAGTTTTGATCCTAGAGAATCCTAAAATGTTCTGCTAATGCTATAGACATAAAACTCACTTTGTTATAGCTGCTCAGCAGGCAGGTTGCTGGCCCACTGCTTCCCACCCAGATGTGAGGGGGGAATAACCAACCCAGGACATCCCAGAAAAACCCTGTCTTAAAGGAAATTATCCTGGGAAAGGAAGCACAAGTTGAATTGCTAACATTTCGTGTAACCCACAGACCTCTCAGGGTCCTGATCTCTGCTCACATGGGTGTAATTCTGGAGATGAGGTACCAAAGCCAACTGCATGGTCTGGGGACAATTACAGAAAAGTCGGGTATTTAAATGTGGGACAGATGCATGATGGAGCAGTGGTGTAAGGATGCAGAGTGACTTCAGTTTGTTTCTGATCTGCAAGATCAGAACTGGCCTTTATCTTCCCTGTGCCACTCTCTCCTTCCCTTGGTAGTTCCAGGAATGCACGTGGTACGTGGGTGGTGGCACTGCATTGGGTGACCAACATCAGCTGGGGAGCATATGGAAAGAGCACCAAATCCAGATGGTGATAATGAGGCAGAGAGGAGAAAATATCCTGTCTCATTGAAACGTTTCCTACAATTAGAGAAATTACAGAAGAGAAACAGCGCTGAAGAACAAGAAGAGAAATTGCCTCTGTTCCCAGTTGCGATGTCCCTGGATTAATGACTATTTCTCCAAGGGAGCAGATTCCCAGCACCCAGGGTGCTGTGCAGCAGGACTAGCTGTCCTGCCTCTCTTCCCTGAGACCTCACAGGGCCAAACCCTTTACACAGCCAGACACCAAAGGAGAGCACTCCAGCATCCAGGGCTGCATAGCGTAAGCTATACACTACAACTTCAGGAGATTTTCCAGGGCCTTTTTTGGCTGAGAATGGATGGGGGGCAGGGGTGGAGCACAACTCAGGCTCACGCAGCCACTAAAAATAGAGCCCAGAGTGTATTTTTCCCCCTCTCCTAGACTGCATTACTGCTGGGACGTGTCCAAAGAGAGATTCAAGAGGGTAGCTAGAGGTAGAAGATCTCTGAATACAGTAGCAAGGGCTCTGTTTTCCTTCATTTTATAGTTTCTGTAACATAGCTTCTAGTGAAGGAAGAGTAAGTTATAGACAGTGCTGCTTTTGTATCTGCTCCCTGAATCAAAGATCTCAGCTGTTAGAAATTAGAGTGTGGTTACATCTTTGACCCCTCTAATTTCTGTAGAGAACAGTGATCTGGTCTCACAGGCATCCCCCTGGCCAAGCCTCCGGGATTAGGAGTGAAGTTTTCTCAGTGTGCCAGGCCAAGGGCGCTGTTTGAAGTAGATGCCCAGAGAAGGAGAGCTAAAAGCTTCAGCAGCATTTGCTACATTAATCCATCATCCACTGACAACCGGGTGGCTCCAGAGGGCTGGATGCTTTATGGAAGGAGGAGGGAGGTTTCTCATGAGAAGTGGGATTTTAATGGCGAAAGAGATATATGAAAGCTTTAATCCTTGTGCCAGGGTGTGTTTCTGTTAAAGGAGGTTCTGACCTTATCCTTTGTCAGGAAAGATTGCCGTGCAATCTTGCTCTGCAGCTGGTTGAACTGTGTATTTATTTCTTTAAACAGCCCCAGTTGTGACCAGCCAGAAGGATAACTGAGCTGCAGCTGCTGAAGTCCAGAGGGTGCTCTGAAGGAAAGGTCAGCACAGCAATTCCAAGCAGAGTGTGTAGCATTCCCAAAGGGTTAACAGCTGGGAGGAGATGAAGCCCTAAAAAAGAAAAAGAAAAAAAGGGCCCATACCACAGCTGGATAGTGGTTTTGGGTGCCTCGTGCAAACAGGGCTAGTACTGTTATGAATTTCTACAGGCTTTTGAAATAATACATGCTTGGAAATGCTGAGTTTGATGGTGTTTGAAAAGGGCACCACCAGCAGATCGGGAGAGTGTTTCTCTGAAAGCAAGACGACCCAAAGAGAAAAGAAAACGGTGATAACACAGTATGCGATCTTACCTACACTCCTTTGGAGTCTTAACAAGTAGTCAGTCTGCTGTTCCGTAGACAGCCATGTGTTACAGGACTTTCAAGAGCATCTTGTGCTAATTTTCCAAACTTCTGGGAAAAGGGAAGCGCAAGGGGGATTTTGTGCCCAGTTAATTTTATGGAGTGCATTGAGTAAGGGTGGATTTATTTTCCAAGCTAGACATTTCAAACACTGCTTTGTGTTTCTTCACTGGGGATACAGGGTACTGTTTTATTGCCTTGTGTAAATTGCTCGCTGCTTTATTGAAGTATAAAAACACTTGGCAAGGCTACAGCGTCCCATTATCTTTCAATTGGGTGGGCAATAATTGCCTAAACAAACACAAAATCTTATTAAACTCACAAATGCCTAGAAATCAAAACAAGAACAGGGACGTCCAATGTGCTGTAATGAAGAAATGAATGCGGTTTTTAACTACCGAACATAACAAAATCTGAAAAACCACCTTGAAAGCTAAAATAAAAGCAAGTCTGACACTAGTGCTGCCTGCAGCATTTCCCTGTTTTTCTGTCTGCTTCCATCTCTATTAGCGTGCCACACTGTTGGCTGTCAGCGCTGACCAAATCCCAAGGAACTGCAGGTATTTTCACTTCCAGACTTTAATTCAGTAGGGATAGGTGGTGAAGGAGGAAGTGGCAGCTTCTTGTGGTTGCTCAGCCCTTGGAGAGGGCAGCACGTCTGTGCTGAATCTGGTGCTAGTGCCTCTTCCTACACACAACGGATGGAGACCAAGCCAACAGCTAACCCTATCTGCAGCATTTGTCCTTCATGAAAGTTGACCTCATCTCAGACAAACCTCAGCACATTTGCCACCAGGAATTTGTGAGTCATGCCTGAGAAGCTTTTCTCCCTCTGCACCAACCACCCAACAAGAACAGCTCATATTGCATCGGCCAGAGCTTGGCTAATGAATACCCTGTCAGGGGATTTTTCTCTGGCTTGCCATGAGAGAAGCTTGATCAGGGCTCTGCATGTCAGCGGTCTTGACAGCACTGAGGAATGCTACTTACATCAGGACCCTAACATACAGTAAGGCAAGCAAGAACCAGGTGAGCCTTGTCTTTTGACACGTTTGCCCACAAATTTCTGCTGCACTTTGCACAGCAAAGTCGGAGACTGAGGCATTTCAGTAGCATTCAGCAGTCTCACATAGAGCAGATAAATCCTTGGACTTGGGAAGCAAGCTGTTGTCTTTCTTCAAAGAAGAAAGGGCAACAGCCTTGGCATACACCCACAAATATAGGCAGCCCTTCTCTACACCTATGCCTCTATCCCTTCTATTTTATAAACATCTTCATAATTCTTTTCTCTGCCTTCATCCAGAAAGAAAAGATCATGGGGTCCGGTCCACAGCATCCATCAGGTTTACCAGTACCCATTTTGCTGTGTCTGCAGTCAGGTCTAGTGTCATAAGACAGTTGCTAGCTGGCAAGAACAGTGTTATGATGAAGGCACACATAAGGACTGGCTACTAGGTGTTATTTAAATGCACAGACTAGAGACATTGAACAGTAAAAGCAAAATCTTTTCAGGAGTACTTTTATGAAGAGATCTAACATCTTGGTTACCTATCCTCTGTCTAGCATACTTTCCATAGGGCCTACCACAAAAGAAACAAAGTTTTTCCAGACTAAGAGCAAATAAAGCTACTGCAATAGGACTGACCCAATGAGCAATTCTTACCTGAGAGCTGCTGCTCTCCAGGCCACACGTGTTGTGATTCCACGGGGATGAGGAAGATCATGGCTATACTGGAGGAGGTTGAACTGCATCAGAGAGCACAAGCCTCCTACCTCACTAGAGCCTCCTCATCCCCAAGACTTATTTGAGCAGCACTTTGAGCATTACAGGTGCTACATGTGTGCTAAATGCTGTTTCTAATAGAAGCCAATTGGTGTGATATTGCCTGCATCTGTGACAAAAACCATAGGGTTTTGCATGGCTTCCACAATAACCTATAATTCAGCCCAGGCTTGCTGTGAGCTTAATATGAACTCACTCAAACCTAGAGAAGGTGGCTGAAACGTTCACAATCTGGAGTCATGGGCTCATGATGAAAAATGAATGAGGGAAACCCTCCCCCATTCCACCAGTTCCAGGTGTTGAAGAGTCACAGCATCTGCCTGTCTTCTTCCCCTTGGTCCCAGCCTGGCCTCCTCTGGAGGAAGAGAAGCAGACTATAGGAATAAGGCTGACATTCATCTAGTATGCTAGAAAACTGAAGAGGCATCAGGGTTGATCCTGGTCAGGTTTCTGAAAGAGGGAGAGGACTCAGAGAACCACAGGATTAACATGAGCCTGAGGGAAGTAAGAACCTGAGGTACCAAAGACAAGACACAAACAAGTGGTTTCATTGTAGTGCAAAGAAGCTCCCTATTGCCAGGCTGGCTAGACAAAACGAAGGACAACTTTTGTCCATCCCATAGCAATTCAAAAGCCTCAGAGTCGTATATTTTGAAAATAAGCTTAATGTTGTGTAAAGGTGGTTGCTGTGTGGGAGAGCCCCATTCCGGGCTCCGAGAGGTGACTGGGACAAGATGGTATATGGATGGCTGCTAAATAAAAGGACATAAATAAGAATGCTACATAAAGAAGGAAAATATATTTAGCGGATCTAGGACACAAGTTCTACTAATGTCAGCTGCATCAGTGAGCCCTCAGCATCCACAGGCAACACCACCCTCCTGAGCAAGTGCTACAGGAAGGTTTCCACACATCTGTAACTCAGCCGAAGCTGGAGAAAGCAGTAAATTTCACTCTCAAGGTGAGCACATCCTGCCAAACCTCCAGGCTTGGGCAGCATTTTGTTTTCTCACCAAATCAGAGACAAGAATGCTCAAAACCACATATCTATCCCAAATCTTAGCCACAGAAAGTAGGATGATTTACAGCTGAAACTTTCCTAAAACACAGAAATGCCTGAGGCAGACAGCCTGCATGGAAACCTTTAGCTCAAAGTGCTCAACAGAGATACAAAGGTCTTCTGCTGGGAGGTGCTGCCCTTACATGCAGGAGATGCCCATTCTTTGTGCTGGAAGGGGAGGAGCTGGAGGACTGGACGTGCTGCTTTACCCTGAAATGTAAAACAACTCCCCACCATTTTTCTCATTTGAAACAGTGAGTGTTTAAATGCTGTGCAAATTCCGGGTTGGATAGCATCATAATGCCTGGTTAAATGGTTATGGTGGTTTTTAATTAAACCCATAATTCTTTTTGATTGCCTGCAACATCACCAGACATTAACAAACCCCTAAGAGATCCCGGGGGTGAGATGGGTTGTAAAGTGCACTGACAATCCTATGGCTATGTTGCAATTGTCATTGCTGTGTACCTTTTACAGCCGGGTTAAATGCCACTCAAGCATTTGCACAGCAGATGTTGGCTATTTTGACTGCAAGCAGGTGCATCTGCCAGGGTGGTTTATCTCCACTGAAGGATGATAGCTCCAGAGCAAGGGCAATGAGCTGTTGGGAGTCCTGCTTCAACTGTCCTCACTCTGGCTTGATTTCTCCTAATAACAGGGCTCAGCTGAGTGAACATGGGACAGCACTGGTACCACCCTGATGGGGCCAAGCATCTCCAGATCAGGCTCCATCCAAAGGATGATGGTTTAGTGGACGCGATGATGATTTAGTGAGCATAGCGGTGATGGGTTTATGGTTGGACTTGATGATCTTAGAGGTCTTTTACAACTTTAATGAGTCTATGATTCCACAGGGGAAAGAAAGCAAAATTAAACTAGTGGGTAGGTACATGTATCAGCCCCAGGTCCACGGGTGGCACCTAAGTCCAGAAAGGCAGAGGTTCAACACAGTTTCCAGCACAGATTCCTCTTGCCAGTGTGCCTCTTCATTACCCAGGACCAGGGCTGCATTGGATGGCACAACCTCATGATCCACCCCAAGTCCCAGTATTTCTGCTGGGACTGCAGGCAAGTTGCCGGGTCAGGTACCATTCCCTAGGCAAAGGGAGTTGCTGCATGGCACATCAGGCTCATGTGGTGGAGCAAGTACTTAAATGTCTTCTTCCTGACAGTGTTGCATGAGGTCCCTGATGGATCCTGAGGACAGGAATCTCAGAAGACCATGAGATCAGGGGCCTCAAGATAGCCCTTCCCATTCACCATCCTGGAAGGATTACAAGCAATCTAACATCCAGACTTCATGGGGACACAGCACCACTTTCGAAAAGAAGCCCATTTGTTGCATGGCAGATCTAGGGTTGTGGAAAAATTTATGAAGTGCTTGACAGCTTTTTCCAGGAGGACTTTGAGTAGATTTTCTTCCAAGAGTCTGCATTCAGTTATAGTTTGGAATACGTGATCTCATGGCGTTTGTATTTACACCTCTCACAAAACCTTTTTTTTTTACAGCATCGGTATCTCTAGGTTACTGTGAGGCACCAAGTGAAGTCACTGCAAGGTCACCCACAGGATGCTGCCTCCTACACAGTGCACATCAGTTTGGCTGCAGGACAGCTACAGCTGAAGCTTCTTTCTGTAGCTACGAGCTGAAGAAATACAAGCAAGGAATACTAAAGTGATGAAATAACACAATAAAAAAAGGAAAACACGCTATAGGGAAAACAATCCTCTGGCTGGGGGAATTTAAAAGGATTTGATAGTGGAAAGGGTTTTCTCCATCACCTATCAGAAAAATGTGAAGTTCCCCAAGAAAAAATCTTGAAAGGCAGTTTCTTTCATGATTTCTTTAAAGAACTGCTTATATCTCACAAATAAACATTTCCTTGCCAAAATATTTCTGTACCTAGCCCAAGATTCCCAAGCTCTCCTGGAAACATCTCACCCCACCACGCAGGTGACCCCCTTCTCACCTCTCAGTGAGACAGGAGGCAGCGATCAGCTTCACACCTTGCAAGAACAACTTTCCTTGGTTAAAAAAAAAGGGAAAAAGGAAACCAGGCAACTCCAAAATTGTATTTACTTCACTAAGCTGGGAAAGAAAAGCTGACACTGCAAACAAAACTCACCTGCATCGAGAGGAGGATGGAGCCTTTGATTCCTTTGCTGAATAATTAGGGATATAGTGTAGTGGGCATGGGTTGATGCTTGGACTTGATAATCTTAGAGGTCCTTGCCAACATCATCAATTCTATGATTCTAATTCTTTGCTCAGAAGAGAAGTACCAGCTTGTCTGACCCAGGCTGGAGTTAAGAAACACCCTGATTCCCAACGAATCACCACTCCAAGGTGACCCACAGCTCCCTGAATGCCCAGAACTTTAACATTAAAAAAAATATTTCTTTTCCCATATTCAGGACTTTCTGGGTTTGGGTTTTTTTTCTTTTCTTTTCTTTTTTTTTTTTTTTTTTGCATAAAAGACACTTAGGTCTAAATGCAACCAGTTCCAGAGCTCACTGCTGCCGATTATTTTCCCCAACAGAAAACCTAAGCCTCTTTCCACTCTTTAAGACAGTCGGATTTGTTCAGCCAAATGATGCAGAGGCATTCCAGCACCCTCTGGAAGAAGTGGTAGCTATCCCACTGACTTCAATGGGAGCAAACATTCCCAAGACTGGAAACCCCAAATTACCTGCATGTGTTCCACACATTTCTGAAGCCTTCCAACCGCTAATAAGACCGTCATGTTGCAATAATAAGTACAGCTATGTGAAACATTAGTGAGATTGTGTGTCAGTCCTGGTCTACTCCAGTTGATTGGAGAACTGCCATAAGCAAATCAGGATTTGACCTCAAGTGTGTTGAAAGCTAAGGCCAACTTCTGCCTGCTGCATGCATGTGGAGCAACCCTCAGCTCGAGTCAGATAGGAGGGTATTATTCGATGCTCTGATGTCTACAACTGCTCAGAGTTTGAATACTTCCCATCCGCCTTGTTCTCAGCCTCATGGCTACAATGGATGCAGGGAGAACAAAGACACAGCACTTTGCAAACTGCAGCTGCAAAGTGCACCTTCAGAGTAAGTATTTGTAATTTATAAGCATCAAACTCTTCTACAGCTCGGTACCACAAACAGTGGCAGCTGCAGAGCTGGAGGAGCAGCATGCACTGGAGCAAAAAGAGGAAAAAGCTCTTAGCTGGTTTACTGCCATATGGATGGTTCCCAGTGCAGGAAGATAAATTAATTAGTCTCATTACTTCTGCCTATTTTTCCTGGCTCTCCTGGGAGTCTCAGCTCCAACTTGTAGCTGAACTGAGTAGAATGTTTTGCATTTTTTTTCCCCCGCAGGCACAGCACAAGATTTCTGGATCAGGCCCTTTGGGAGATGCTGGTTTTGTGTGGCCCGTGTATGAATTCCAAATGGAGACACAGGAGCCCCATGCAGAACTGCAGACCCCAATACCTCCAGCAGCTACCTCTACTCCCCAGGAAGCGGCGGTGGCTTCCCTCCCTTCCTTCAAACAGAGCTTAGGGCAAGAGGGTATAGGGGTATCTAGAGGATATCTGGGGAGCTGCTAGAGACAGACCAGGGTAGCAAGCAAGAAAGAGGTTTGTATTGCAGGAAGAACTTGGGATGCATTGGAGAGCAGTGATTGTAAGGGAACAGCAGAAGAATGACCTACTTAAGTGATGTAATGGCCCCTTGGCCTTTCTCTTCCCCAACTTTTGCTGCAGCTCTGGCTGCCCACAATGCTGCCCTCCTACAAGCTCCTCCTCTGGGGCTGATTTCACAGGGAAACGGAAAGCAAGGGAGAATTGCTCAATACAGATGTCAGAGCAGGGGAGAACCAAGAGGAAGGTGTGAGGGGCCCACTGGGGACAGGCGGACCTAAGGGGACACCAAAACCCCAGGGTGTCACAGGCAGGAGCTGGCCATGGGGGAGACCTCCCACTCCCAGGCGTGGGCACACACACCTGGCTCTGGTCCTGGGGGAATTCAAGGCTCTACAACACAAGATTGAAACCCAGCGGCCCATGGTAGGAACCCATCCCTGGTTTTCCCCATGCACACATCCCACCCAGCGCTGCTCTGTCCTGCCAAAGCAGTGAGACAATGCAGAGAAATACCTCAGCCCTTCACCTCCCTGTAACAGGGAAACGCAGAAAGGAAAACAGACTTGGTGGAACTACAGGGATTATGTTTGCACCATTCTTATGTAACAAGGCTCAATGCTGTGCAAGGCAGACAAAACCCAGGATGGAGGGGCTCTCTCACAGGCAAAACTGCCCCATGTCAATGTCCAGAGTTCCAGCTGGCAGCCCCTAGAAAAGCCAGTCAGCATTACAGGGGACAAAGCAGCCTGGCTGCACCGAGGAGGCAGAAAACACGCTTTTAGAGCAAAGTCACGCCTTTTATTGACAAGTGTAGGCTTAAGGGGATTAGCACAGCACAATGCCTCCCTTCTGGTTCACTCGCCAGCCTTCCATTCCCAGCAAGTTGGGTACAGCCGCCCCTGCATTCAAGCGGGGAATGCAAGGACAGAGGGGAAGAAAAAGGCGATGTAAAGAAAGGTCAAAGCCAATGGGCTCTACACAAATTCCTCCCACCTCCCCTCGGCTACAGGCTGGGCACTAAGTGGAGATGAAAAGCTGCTGCCAGCAGCATGCCCAGGGTTATCTGGGACATCACCAGGCTCCTGACAGCACAGGGTCAGGGCCCCACATGCCACAGGTTGTGCCAAGGTAACCTAGGCAATCACTGCTGCTTGCCTTGTGATCTCCTGTCCCAGCTGCAGCAGAGCCAGGTTGCTGCCACTGCCTGCCAGCCCTGCTCCTCTGCTGCCCCCAAGCTTCTCCAGAGCTCTGCCCAGGCCTCTGAGCAGCTCCCCTGCCTGCACTGAGCAGGCATCCCCTTACCCTGCTGGCTTGGGGTCATCTTCTCACCCCACAACACCTTTGTAACTGCATTCTTCTAGTTCTGAAGCAATCAAAGCTCTGCTTCAGATCACTCCACTTGGATTCGCTGTGTGTGAAGCAGCAGTGGATTGCTGCTGTTTGTGTGCTTCTCACAAGTCTGCAATGAGGCTAACAGCAGCCCAGAGTGCCAAGAACAGCATCAGGCTCAGCCCAGGGGCCAGAAATCCACATGATGGGATCTGTGTCAGATAAATGAGCTGATGGAATCTAGCTTGCTTGCTATAAAACAGAGTCCCAGCAGCTTATTTCACACAGACTGGTCACATCAGGCCCAACAAGATCACATACACAGAAGGGTACAAAAACTCTTTTGGGAATCCTCACGAGAGATGTCTGCTTTAAGTTACCAAATGAAGTGAATATCATTTGCCTGCATTGGAGACAGTAATATTAACACTGCATTTCAGATGTCTACAGCACTTTGCAGGGATTAACTACTTAACCCTCATAACAGCTTCAAGCAATTTCTGCTTAAGCATCATTATTCCCCATTTATATCTCACGGGTAGTGATATTTCTCCAAGCCTAAACTTCATAACCAGCAGCTCTCAGATGCAGGATGGGAACAGGAACTCCTGCATGCTCCTTGCACTGCCTTCCTGTGTCCCTAGAGAAACCCAGCAGCAAGAAAGACTACTGCTGGGGAGTTCAAAAACACGGATGTCAGCAGATGGTTCGCATCCCACCAGGAGCCAGCATGCCAGCAGGGGTCAGAGCACCACACAGCCTTCCTCTCCTCACAGCTAGATGATTGGTTTCTCCTCAGTGTCCTGCTGAAATCCTGTCTTGATATGATCTGAAGGATCTGAGAGACCAGTTCAAAGGACCTGACAGGTGAAGCATGCTGTGCAGATGGTGGGACAGTCAGAAACAGCACCTCTGTGTTGCAGTAAGAGCAGAGATCCAGCAGAGTGGTCCAGATATAGCGTGCAAGCCCTGCACTGAGTAACAGCCCAGCAAGAAACCCACTCTGGGAAGCCAGCGCTGCATCCATACTGGCTTAGCACCTGCAGATGGAGCTACACGAGCAGAGCAGCATATGTAAAGAGCACGCACAGAGAGCACCCACTATGCCCGGAGGCTTGGGGGAGAACCAGGCAACGGAGCACCTGGGTGCAGGAGAGGTGATGCTGCCTTAGCCACTGATTTTGGCACAGGAGGGCTGAGGCTCCCCATGCTGTGCAGAGACTGTTTGCTTTGGAGGACTAAGATGATACTTTGCTGCTGTTTTCTAAGTGATGTGGAAAAGAAAATTCAACAGAACTGTGGAAGAAGTGCCCTGCTAAAAGCACAAGTCCCCACACCAACAGCCATACAATGACGTGTCAGCACACTCGCTCAGGAAAAACACATTTTGCACAGTTTAAGGCAGGGAGCAACGCTACCACGGCACGGAGCTATAGAGCCTCTCCTCGCCACGCTTTGCAGTCAGCATAGATGTTCAGTCCCACTGATCCAGAGAGGCTGGCCCTGACCCCAGGGGCTGCCAGGGGAAACCCTGTCCTCGGATTTCTGTCTCCTCCAGCAAAACCCTCCTTCCTGAACCTTGGTTGTTTTTGTTTTTTTTTTTTTTTTTTTTTTTTCTCCCCTTAAAGGAGGAGAAAAAAACTCCACCTGCTGCCACGAATCTCTCTATGAGCTTTGAGGGAAAAAAAAAAAAGCCAACCACGTGAAGGAAATAAAAAGAAAGCAGAAAAACCCTGCGAACCCCCCAGCCCCTCCCCAGCCGCCTCGGGACGCAGCACGGAGCGCGCAGCCCGGCCCCGCTCGGTGCGGCCGCTCCGCTCCCGCCGGGTGCAGTTCCGCGGCCGCCCGGGTGGCTGCAGTGTCCGCTCTGCTTTGGGAGCAGCGGGAGCCCAGCATCCCGGCGGCAGCTGCCAGCCGCGGGCTCCTGCATTTCCAGCACTTAACTCCCCGGGCTCGGCTGCTCCGCAGCATCCTGCTCCCTGGGAGCCCAGGCAAGGGAGAAAAAGGATCTGGGAGGCCTCTTGAGCTCAGATGACCCAACGGCCACCATATGAAACAGTTATAAATCCTCCCGTGCCCTCAACACGGCATTCTCAGGCACTCCCCCTCTTGCTGGAGCTGGGCCTGGCTGTATAAAGCATGTCTGCGCTGGCCAAGGTTGGAAGGTAAATACACAGCTGGCTGCCTTATTTATCAGTTGGGTTTTTTTGGCTGGAAACAAAGATGACTTTAACCAGTGCAGAACTGGGCACAAGCTGGCTGCCTGGCCCCACAGGAGCAGCTCACCTGTGCCCTACTCTCAAACCTCACCAAGTTCAGTATGGACCCTAACAGGCTGTTTCTTACACAGCTGCTGTTAACTGGGATGCACCCTTTCTTGCTGCACATGCAAGAGCTTGTTTCCACCAGCCGCAGAAGGACAAGCATCAGAGCTGATTCCTGCAGCAGCCCCACTCTCTGCTTTAACCTTCTCACCCCACACCTTCATCAGCCTCATCCCCTTCAGCCAAGCCTCCAGACTCTGTCCCTCCACTTTCAGGGCAGCCCATCCCCTCCCTTCCAAGATCACCCTCCTTCTCATGCCCTATCTCCATCACAAGTCCTTTCTTGCTGGCTTGCTAATCTCTCAAGATAAGGCTGCCAAGGAAGCACAGGAACCTGCACCCCACGCAGGGGAAAGCCCTTCAGCAAGGCATATTACCTTGGCTCGCTGTCATCCATCTTGGGTCAGCATTGAACAGGGAGACCCCAGTAGGAGCCATAGAGTAAAAACACCCTTCTTGCAAACTGCCTTAGCTGCTTAACCTCCTCCAGACCTGGTGTTTTATATATGTGATTGCTAATAGCCACCACGGGGCTTACCCACCGTAATGGCACAACAAGCTGCAGAGCTCATGAACCACACCTGCTGCAGCTCCCAGCTCCTCCTCTGCCAGATGGAGAAACGAAAGGTACAACTGAGATTGTGCAGATAAGGTGACACAAGCTCATTCCTGCTTCCAGACGATGCCAAGGGATCACCCCTGCAGGTGACAGGGTTTGTTGAGGGGATGGCAGAGGAGATGCTGTGTCGGATGGGTGGGGTGAATCACGCCTTGCTGCCGGTTTCTCTCCATTGATAATGACAGGAGACTCGATGGCTGCTACAGATACCGGTACCTGTGCTGCTGTGCTGGCAGCTGAGCCCTCAGCCAATTGCGGTGGGCTCTGCTCTGCCACAGGATCACCAGTTGGCCTGTCACCATGTGGTGACACACCACACAGGTTCATGCCACTAAGTATTCGCAGCCCTTGGTTTAAGGACCCAAGAGCCCAAAGATGGTTTTCAGAGACTTCTGGCAATTTGGTTAAACGATGTCACGACGTGCCTGGCACAGCTTGTCATACAAAGAGGTGCTTCTATGTTTTAAATATGGATACAAATGAGGTTTTTTTTACAATAAGGACAACAAAGCACTGGCACAGGTTGCCCAGAGAGGTGTCGAGTACCATTCTTGGAGGTACCCAAGGTCAGGCTGGACGGGGCTCTGAACACCTGATGGAGCTGAACTCCCTGTTCACTGCAGGGAGCTGGACCTGATGGCTTTTAAATTTCTGTTCCAACTCAGACCATTCTATGATTCTATGAAATAGTCTCAGCTCCTTCCCAGGGCCACATCCACCACCTCTTCACCCTTGTGCAGTCTTTGCAGTCAAGCTGCAGCTCCCCTTTCTGTTCCTAGTGCTCAGATTCTCCTCCCCATCTGTTGGTTGTTTTTTTTTTTTCCTACTTCTAAAGCCATCCATTTCCACTGGCAGAATAGTCGCCAGGTTTGAGGCAAAAGCAGTGTTAAGATTATTGTTCAGCTGCTCCACACTTCAGTCTGGAATGCTCCCCCCCCCCCCTTTCTTTTTTTTCCAGGAATGTTGTAAGTAAATTCAGGGCTGAACAACAGACCAAATGGGAGCCGTCCGAGCTGCCCACGTTACAGGTATGGTAATTCCAAACTGATCCTCCTTTGTGCTGATAACAGGGCTTGCTATTGTTTTCCTGAAGTCCACATGTCCAAAACCACTGCCGGTGTAGATAATCGCAGCGAGCACATGCTTTTGAATCTGTTTCTAAAACAAGCCTGGGATTTCAGCTTTTTAAAAATCATGGCCATGATTATGTTTTGTTTTGGGGTTTTTTTGTTGGTTTTTTTTTTTAAACACAAAAGCAAAACTTCCCATGGCTCAGAATGAAGAAGGATCTAGCTCTTAAACACAACATATAAAGGGGCCGATGTGCCCCTCCTTTGCCTGCTTGTGATGAATGAACAAAGCCTGAAAGCTTTCAGCATTTCCCTGTTGGTTTTTTTTTTTTCCCCTTTGATTTCATTTCCTTTCTCAGCTGCAGAGGCCGAGCAACGTGAATCTCTCCTGCTTCTGCTCTCTGACTTCAGTGGTGATGCCAGGTTAAGCTCCATCTCTGACAACAACATAGGGTTTCCTTTTTCCTTTTAGCTTTGCTTGAGCTCATGACGGCCATCCCTCCATCCATCTCTTTGCTGCTTTTGTGCTGCTGTACAGCCAAGATCGCAAACCTCACAGAGCTGGAGAAAGAAAACAAGCAAGGGCTCGGTCAGTGAGCAAGGTGCTTCCAGAGGCTATTGAGAGGTGAAAACTAGGGGATGCTTTGGCCTCTTTGCTCTCCAACAGCTGGGCAGAAGAGGTTTTCTTGGGCTTCACTGGATCTTTGCTGGATGGGAGCTCTTTACTTTGTAGTCGCTTTAGCATAGATGCACATGACGCACAATAGAAAATGGGAAAAATCCAACATATATTTAGGTTTGGGCAAAAGAAAGGGAAGAAAACTTCTCCCCTTCTGTGTCCTTCTTGCCCATCTCCTGGCTCATCCAGCACAGACGTGGGGCTGTAAACATGTTGACACTCGGGGCCTAATTCCCCATCGTGTGACACTGCTGCGGTGCTGCCGAGTGTCCCAGTGCAGAGGGATTGTAATTACATCTCACCTTACTGAGTGTTTTGGCTTGCTCGCCTCCTATTGCCTCCCCAGACCTGCCCGACTCGTTCGGCCGCTGCTACCAGACCTGCTTATTATTCTGCACACCCACCCACTGCCCTTTCATGTGCATTCATGTTTGTGCCTAAAAGCTGCAAAGGGACATTTTTGGGGTGGGGGGGGGGGGAAGGGAGGGAAGCTGATGAGGGTTTGGTGCTGCCCCCCACTCTGGGGCTCTGGGGCAAGCAGGGATGTGTGCTCCATTTGGCACACAGTGATGGCAAACAGAGGCTGTGAGGGTGAGTCACACTGTTACAAAACACGGAAAATTTAATGAGATGCTTCCTGAAACTTCAGTTCTGCTCCCACAAAACATGAGAGTGAGGGCAAACCAGACAAGAGCAAGAGAGTGAGTACAGGGCAGGATCCCTGAACCTGACCCCTTCTGCCTCCAGGTATAGATGGAAGCAGCCTCTTGGGGTGAAGCCTTGTTCCATCCGACGATGCTGGCTTCCAGGCGCCCTGATTCTGTGTGTCGCCATATGTGGCAATGACACCGAAGAGGGCTCTTGCAGCAGATGGAGAATCATAGAACCATTTGAATTGGAAGGGACCCTTAAAGGCCATCTAGTCCAACCCCCTCCAATGAACAGGGACACCTACAGCTCCATCAGGTGCTCAGAGCCCAGTCCCCCTGACTCTGAGTATCTCCAGGAATGGGGCACCCACCACCTCCCTGGGCAACCTGGGGCAGTGCTTTGTGGCCTTACAGATTGCGTTGAGTGGTGCCCTTCAGACAGTGTCCCCAGACGGGGCAGTGTGACACTCGCACCCAAATCCATAAATCCTAGAGCGATGCCTCCATTCACTGTCTGATTCAGCTGGGTTGGAAGCAACACTGTGATGTACAAGGAGCTTCTCAGTGCAGGTGAATGGCAGAGCGGGGCTGAGTCAGCCACCAGGACTGGTCACAGAGCATGGGTGTGGGTGTCCCTGCACCAGCAGCACCCTGGGCTGTCACTAAACTGTGCCACGGAGCAGCTCAGAGTCTCAGGGACTCAATCCCAGCCTCTCCCACAGGTGTGCCCAAAGCCAAAAATAGGACCGGATTGAACAGAGGAGCACGTGCATAGGCTGGTGTCCATGTGAGAGGTGGAAGATTTGTGTTCCTCCTCCGGCTGGCTCAGAGGCTGCAGATGGGTTCCTGAGGGAGTGCCCTCACCTTGGGCTGCTGGCTGTTCTGCGATTCCCCCGCTCCAGGTGTGCCTGCTTGTATAAAATGCCATCAGCCTCCTGGACCACGTCACCCCCAGTCTGCTCCGCCTGGCCTGGCTCCAGCAGGTGGGAATTCTCCATCGCCACTCCCAGCTCCTTGCCCTGTGCTCCCGGACCAATGCTTTTACTGCACAAAATCGGCTCCCTAACTTTCTATTTAGGTACAAACACACAAGGGGAGTGGGGATCGTTGAGGTTTCATCAGATTTCCGAGATGCTGGCATTGCAGCAAGCCTAAGCATGACCCAGCGAGGCACTTGGGACAGCAAATTCCAGGGGAGGAGAAACTGCATCAGAACAAAGGGAGTTTGTCTGCGAACAGGAGCACAAAGAAAAGTCCTCATTGTTTTAGCTGGAAGAGAGAAATGAAACTGTTTCTAAAGTTAGGTGAAGCTCCCCACCTCGCACCCATCCCTCATTTGTGACCCAAATTAAAACGAGTCCTGGGGCAGCACCTACCTTTACCAAAACGAGTTATTTGCATCAGAAAAGCACCGTTAAAATAGAAGGCTCAGGCAGATGCTGCTCATCTGGTTCACCTGAGCTCCTTCAACTGTCCAGGGGAGCAGTCCCTGCCCTGCTGCCATGTAACTGTGCTCACAACCAGTGCGAGGACTGCAGAGGGGCTGTGGCAGAGGGGGATGCGGGCAGCCTCCCCCCAGCCCCGTGCCAGCTCAGCCGGGCACCTTGCCTGCTCCCACTGAAACTGATCCCGACCTTAACAGAAAAGGGGAGCGTCCTCCTGGATGACTCAACAGTTCCGAAGAGTGCACTGAGAAACAGGCAGCTGACATCAGTAAATAAGCTTGCTTTCGTTTTCGGGAGTGACTGCTGTGCAGGATGGGGATCAGGTGGCTTGGTTATCCAACGGAGGCAGGGCTCAGTCGAAAGTTTTGGTGGTTGGTGAGAGTCCGTAGCCATGGGCTGCCCTGGGGCACCTCCAGATCTGGAAATGTGATGGCATTTCCAACAGTAACAGTCAGGAGAGATTGAGATCTTTCCTGGATGTGGACTGATGTGAAGCAGCAAATGGAACAGGGGCTCACCACAAGTACTGTCAGAAGCTCATCAGCCACATTTGGGGCAGTTCTATGGTCACAACCAAGAGAGAGACCCTTTTTGATAGGGACCAACGCACCCCTTCCTGCACTGGTGTGGGGAAGGTAAATGTGTTCTGTCTTTGACCTGCTGCTTTGCTTAATTCAATCTAGATAAATGTGGCTGTAGCCTGTAACTGTTTACTGGATGGTAACTACCGACAAGGTCTGCTAGTCTGAATACAGACCTCAAGCAGCTGAGGAAAGGGATGCGATGACAAAGGTAGCTGTAATAGCAGGATAAAGGGAAAGCCTCTTCCCTTCCTGTGCTGTTATAACAAACAAGTGGATTTAGTCTTTTCCCCAGTGGGAACACCACGTAACAATAACAGAAATCACCCCATAAATGGCAGCACTCCCAAGTTTCCATACCCTTCTGGTGCTGTTCGAAGCCCTTTTCGAGCAGATGCTGCGATTGTCCCCAACCTTCTGGCATCTGCCCTTGCACAGTGAGCCCAGCGTATGTCCCCACACGTGTGCACGCTGGCATCAACACACTCGTAGTCCTGCAGGTCCTGCTTGGAACGGGTCCTGCTGTTCCCCACTGCAAATTGTTCCACCTCGCCCTGCTGGAAGGCTGCCCGCACACACACAGGCACAGCGCTTCCAAAAGACCGAGTTGTCCTGAAAATCTAGCTTAAAGTTTTACTGATTGTAACAGAATAACTGGTTTTCACAGATGAGTAAGAGCAGATACTGGTGTTTTTATTAATTGCTACCATCAAGCTTCGTTGTACTTTCGAGCTGAATGAGTGTAAGTATACACAGATGGGTGTGGGAACTTGTCCCAGATTGCACCTACCACATTCTTCCTGTCTTCTCTGGAAGAGATATCGTCAGTGTAGTAACCACCCTTCGCCACCCTACAGGTCTGAGGCTGGATGGAGCTCAGAGCCTCCCTTCCCACCTGTCTGGGTCAGCCAGTGTGTGGGCAGCTGGCACTGCCCCCACCCCGTTCTTCTGGTCTGTGTGCATGCAGCAGCTTTCACAGCCCCAAGCTCACCGCTTTTGGCCAGAACTGAATTCACGTGTAAGCACCTACCAGGAAAAAAAGAAATGTCTGACGCTGAGGAGACTGTAGCACCAAGGGGGCATGGGAAGGATGGGAGCACCGGGAGCAGAGCCCAGGAGGATGCTCCCTTGCCCTGCTGGGTGCTGTTCCCAGTTCTCCCACTGCGCCTTATGGCACGTTCATCAGCAGGTGCATCTGCAGACGTGTGCGGTCAGCCGTTCCAAGAAGGAAATCACCATCAGAGATGCAGAGAAGAATCAGCCTTTGGTAGGAAATCACCTCAACTGCTCTCAAGTAGAAAAGGTGCTGCCCCGAGAGGAACCTTTCCGGTTTCGGTTTGCTGCATTGTAAGTTGTTTTCCAGATGAATTCCAAGGGGGGAGGAAGAGTGATTGTTCTGCTTTCATCAGTATTTCTTCTGAAATTCTTTCAGTTCTTCTGAAAAAGAGTGGAAAGTGAGAAGTCCTGGAAGAATCTCCCATGGGAAGGCAACGATGCAGTTACCACTTCCAGCTCCTATTTGTGCAGATTTTAATCAAAACTGCCCATCAAAGGGGAAAAAAGGACCCCAGAGGCCTTTCTGTAAATGTCCTCATGGAACCAGTTGTACTCCTGTGCTTGTAAATCTCCCCTCTGGCAGTAAGGGAGCAGTGAATGCCCTGTGCTTCGTGTGGGATCTGCAGCTATCCTGTAAGGAATGCTGCAGCGTTGGAACCGGGGATGGGCTGCAGTAAGGACACATTCCTAGGAGCCACAAAGGGTTTGCTGATAGGGATCAGGGGCCATATAGCCCCTGGCTGCGCTCCAGAGGTGACCACACCGTGGCTAGAGAAATAAGACCCCCCAGCCCCAAAGCTGTCCAAGCCTGCTGTGAACTGTTTTCAGTAAACCTCAAAAGCCTGATCTTCTGTACTGCTCCTGTTTACCTTGTCGCCAGTAAACTTCTTGCATCCGAGACATTATTGAATACCTGGCACACGGAGGCACCTCCTCCTCCCATTTATCCCTCTGCACTTTATTTGCTCTCATATCCCTATAGGTAGCATTTCTTTACCATCAGTGGAACAACCAAGTTGCCTCCTGCAGGGGAGTCCAGGTTCACGGTGTGTGCTCGGGGTTACTGAACAGCACCAGAGCTGTTATTGGCTTCCAGTCATGCATGAGAAAACTAATTGAAGTGCAGACATTTGGTCTGTCCCACCCTTGATACATTACTTATTTTTCCAGCTCTGAGCTGTTTACACAGCACCTGACAAAGCTGAACTGAAGCAACGGATTGAGGGGCTGGGGAACGATGCTGTTTGTATGGTACTGGAGGAATCAGGGTTAGCAGGGCACTGAAGGGAAACACTGCCAGTTCACATACAGTGTACCACTGCCCCTTTAGCACAGCACAGATTTCATTATCCAGGTGGATAATAGGAGGAAAGGGAGGGCTAACCTCTAGAAGCCAGAACACAGATAAGCGAGCTTGCCAGTGTTAGGAGGGGGTGAGCTGGCTCGGACCAGGTACTTTAGGAATCAGTTTGAATCCCCTCCAAACCTTGTGTTTTTGGGCCCAGGCAGACAAAGCAATGCAATCTTTCAAGCGTTCTCTGTGTTGACACAAACTGCTAAGCTTTGTGCATGCCAAGATAAAAAGAGGCAGCTTCCACTAGTCCATTATTCAGTGCTAGACAGCTTGATTATGATGGAAACAAAAGACACTTTTGCAATATTGACATTGTGATCTATGGTAACCAACAAGTCCTGAGAGGCCTGCCACATTTTGAACTGCTATTATTGCTATAATTAACGTTTTAAACTCAATCTGATATACCTTACCTGTCTTCCTTGGAAAAGGGTTCACACAAAATGCGATTCTATCGCAGCAATTTTTGTCTGCTCCCAACTTGGGTCATGATGTCATCACATTTCAGAACTAGTTCTGGGGAAAGACTGTAAGGAAATTCCTATTAAAGCATGGTGGTATGGTGATAAGAGCTGCTCTGCGTCAGGAATAATTTGTGCCTGTAGCAGAATTAGGTGTGTGCAAGGAAAGGCTTGTCATTTTTCTGCAGCCTTGGCCCTCCTCTCCGCTAATGACCAGACAGAGTCTTAGTAATTTTTTTGTTCTAGTTTCTGAGAAATTCTGCAGAAAACCTGGAAGTTTCACTGGCCTGCAGTGCTCACCAGTGCCACAAGCATGGTCCAGTTCTCTTCTGCCTATGAGCTGAAGGGTCTCAGCTTTGCTGGTCCAGCTTCAGCTGATGCCAGCAACCTGAGCTCAACAACTCATCTGTGGAGGAGGAAGAGAAGGTTAAAGCACCAGCACTGGCGACATTTAAACTAAAAGGGAAATTCAGGTTAGATTTTAGGCAGAAATTCTTTACTCAGAGGGCGATGAGACCCTAGCACTGCTGCCCAGAGAGATACGGGTGCCCCAGCCTTGGAGGTGCCCAAGGCCAGGTTGGATGGGCCCTGGGCAGCCAGCCCATGGCAGAGGTTGGAGCTGGGTGGAATTTAAGGTCCCTTCCAACCCAAGCCATGCTATGATTCTGTGAACTTACTCCAGAGTTGGCATTTTCTCAGTCTGCAGGGCTTAGTCCTGCAGGTTTACCCTGACACGAGAAGCAGACAGCAAGAGCAACAGTCCCATGAGCTCAAGTGCAGCACAGGTACATGTAATAATTGATTTATTAACCTGCTAGGCAAATGGCAGGTGTGTTTCAGCCAGGACAATAGTGTATCCCAAAATAGGACCAACTTGCAACACAATTACTATTTGCTGCCTGTCTGTCTGTCTGTCTGGGCAGTAGCTCTTACTGAAGAGCCAGTATTCCTGCAGCAGATGCCAGGGAGGCATGCAGTGCCCAGCTGGGGGCCCAGCAGGCTGCTCCCCTTTAAGGCAGCCCTGGTAGGCTCATTCCCAGCCCCGTTATTTTTGCAAGGCTGACCCAGCCCAGCCCAGCCTGTTGTTGTTTTTCATGCTGATAGAACATACCGCAGCTCCGATGTGAGCAAACACGTTAATATCAACAGAGCCTTTTCCCCAAGCTAAACATACTATGGCATCAGCAAATTACAGGGCACTGTAAATTAGACTCCTTCTTGTGCAGGCTCTTCTTGCCAGGCCAGGAGCAGCACATCCCTCCCTGAAGAAAGGCAGCTCCTCTGCTCCTTGCATGTGGCCATGTGCTCGGGCACAGTCCTGGTCCGATTGCAGTGCGTTGAGGGAGCTCTGCAGGACACAGGTCATGTATCTCCGAGCATTTGTGCAAGGAGATGTTTGAGCACACGCGTTTCTCCAGGGGAGGACAACCCCTTCATCCCATGCATACTCTCAAAGCTGCCTTTTGTCATGTTAGCTTGTGCCCGTAACTAAATGCATGGTGGGGAGGATGGGTATCCCCATGCTGTCCTCCAGTTTCTGAGTGCCTGAAGTGAGCAAGGGCTCAGACAATTCCCCAGAGCACCTGCTGGGAAGCCCTGGAGCAGGTAAACAAGCAAGCAGGCTGCCTGGCAGACCTGTTTTGGTGGATGTGATTTTACCAGACCTTTTCCACAGAACTGCAAAGTGTGGAGAAACGCTATCAGAGGCCTGGGGAAAAAAAAAAAAAAAAAAAAAAAAAAAAAAAAAAAAAAAAAGGAAGAACAAAAACAAAAGAATAATTAAAATGAGCTGTTGAGCTCTTTTCTCTGGAAAAAAAAAAAAAAAAAAAAAAAACACAACGAAAGCAGCCCACGCTCTCCCATCCCCCTCGCTGGCACCGTGCTCGCAGGAGCAAACTGCGGCCATGGGGTCCCGCACTGCCCCACGGCAGAGCCCTGCACACACATCTGTGCGCAGCCGAAGTTAAGAGAAGTCCCCCCCAAAACTCAGCACGCACAGGTAAATGATTATTTACAGCTGTGGCACGGGAAGCGTTACACAAGCAGAGGGTGGAGCGTGTTCCAGCACCCGTCCAGGGCTGTGGGCAGAGAAGCCTATCAGGGCTGTGCTGTTTTCACTCCCCCAAGACTGACTTAACGCTGTTTACCTTGTAATAAGAATGCTATTTCTTGCTTTTTTTCCCCTTGGCTGAAGTTGTTTTCACGGCCCCCCTGCTGCTGTGCTGCTGGGGAACTGCTATGGGGCGGGTGGGAGCACAGCATCCCACCCTCCCACCTGCTGGACCTTCTGTGCCACTTGCAAATTAAAAATAACATTAAAAATTACAGCCCCTGCCTGCAGCAGGAGGGGAATCCATGGCAGCGGGCAGCTCTTGGGTAGCTGAGTCTCTCCTAGGAGGCAGGGAAGTTGGGAAGCTTGGCAGCAGCTGTACTCCCCTCCCTGCCTCCTGCACTATGGTCTCAGCTCTTTTGTCACGGAAGGCTGTCTGCAAACTGTGGGGCACTGTCAAAGGCTGGTTTTGTACCCCTCACTCCTGGGAGTCCCTGCTGGAATTGCCAGTGTAGATCCTAAATTGTGATGAGATTGTTCATTCTCAGCCCAATGTGAAAGCGCAGTCTTTTTGTCAGAGCAGACATCTTCCACCTTTCTGGAACAGGATGCCCAGAGAGGTGGTGGGTGCCCCATCCCTCCAGACACCCAAAGTCAGGGGGATGGGGCTCTGAGCACCTGATGGAGCTGTAGGTGTTCCTGTTTGTTGCAGGGAGTTGGACTAGATGGCCTTTAAGGGTCCCTTCCAACTCAAATGATTCTGTGATTCCTGGACAAAAGTCGATGATGCAACTCATGTAGCTGTGGCATTTGGTGATGCGGTGGAAGCACAGAAATGTGAGGGTAAGAACAGAACTTGTGCAATGCCCCACAGTGTGCCACAGCTGACACAGCCCAGCCTGGCAGCCCTGGCAGGAGCTGTGATTGGCTGTGAGAGCTTTGGAAAAGTCCTTCCCCAAGGAGGGGATATGGACAGCTGTGGAGGGGATGAAGGACAGAGGCCAGTTTTGAAGCCAGATGAAAAGGTAAGGGAGTTTAGAGAGAAAATCATTCTTTTTTAATGGAATGATTTTGGTTTGGAGCAAGGCAAAAATTAAACTGCAAAAAAACTCTTTATATGGGAAACTTTACCTCAAAATTCAGGTCCCTGCCACAAAACTGGGCCTGACTGATGAACCAGGCAGGAGCAGAGGGCAGTTCTTGTGCCCAAGGCAAAGCCAACGGGCTGCCTGGCACCCAGCTCCACAGAATTACCCACAGATTCCCACGGCCATGGACTCCTGGTGTCTTCAGCAAGTCTCTGTAGGAACCACAGACCCTAAACACACCAAGTCCCTGACGCAGCATGCTAGGAATCCAGGCAGGGCTTTTCTGGAAAAGCTGTAGGAGTTGGGATGTATTCCAATCAAGCACATGAGGCTTAACAAAGGAGTGTTTTCCACTTTCTGCTCAGCGATGCTGATACCATAGCGTGCAAGGCTTCTGCAGGGATTGCAGGCAGGTGGAAAGCAATGTGCTGCAGAAGAAGCTCCTAATCACAGGCTGGGCTGCTGGAAGCAGGAAAATGGCAACCAGGAAAACCGAGGAGCCCGTGAGGTAGTAGGAATGAGGAAATCCTTGCAAAACTGTTGGTAGTGAAGTCAAAGGGGAGTTTAAAAAATCCAGGTCAGTTGCCCCATTGAATGCATGGTTGTGAGCACGTAACTGCAGCCCTCTGAAAAATGAGCGTGCCTGGCCCAGCTCTGTGATGGGCAGTTGTATTCCCCTGGCACCAGCCATCTGAGTGGAGTGGCTGAGAAAGGGAATTCTACTTGAATATGGTAGTAAGGCAAAAGCCTTGAAGGGGCAAGGAAAGCTTGAAGGGGCTTCTTTTGGCCCATTAAAAAAGCTTCTGAGTTTGTACAAATATTCCACCAACATTTCTTATCACCAGCTCCATTGGTTATTTCTAGGCTCTCCATTGTCAGAGTTTTGAATGCTTTAATGCACTATATATATTCTCAGAGCAGTAAAGAAAACAAGGGCAGATTTATTACAAGAAATGTTTGTGTAAATCAGAAGCTGAACCTGATAAAGGCATTAGCACAGATGGTTTCTTAAAATGACTGAGATGCAGAAGCCAAGAAAACCAAGAGGCTGATGTTCCAAAAACATCCTGAGCTCTTCTTTGAAATAACCAGTATAAACGAGTGTGTAATTCCCACTGACAGCAAAGTTCCCAGCACAGTACACACAGCTACAGCACCATCTAAGTAATAAATACGGTGTGGAAGATGCCAAGGAGCAAAGTTCCCCAATTGCCTCTACAGACAAATGCCATCATCTCAGTACAAGATGGCTTTAGGAGAGGAATGTGAGAATCACATGCAAAGACTGAAACCCAGTGGGAAACTCTCCCAACACATCACTCCCTTTCTGTGAATACAGCATCGATGACTAAAGGACTTCTGAACAGGTGACCAAGCAGACCTGCATGATTGTGTGAAATGTATTGGAAAAGGTGGTGAAGTTCCTTCTTAACGCAATAAGTACATGAGTGTCATCCCAACTGGGCCAGGCACAGCTCTAAATAGAATCATAGCACCTGAGACTTCAGCTTTCAGCTTATCGCCATCCCTGGATAGTAAGAGATACAGCCCCTTGCCACCACTCAACACGAGCCATATGATGTTATGGTTCCCCTCAAACTTCACCTTGGCTTTCCAGTCATCTTGATGGCACCCCACAAACCCTATCCCAATGAAAGTTTGCCCATGAACTATGTGAAATCAGAAGTATGCCAAACAAACAAGCTGGCCTCTGACCATCTCATGCTGGTCTTCCACAGGTGAGTCTCCTGCAGCACCCTATCTGTGCCAACAGCTGACGTCCTCCTGTCCAGCTATAGGTGACATTAACTTGCTTTCCACAATCTTCTGCCCAGGCCCTTACTCTACAGAACTTGTAAAAGTCCTTAGAGAGAGAGCATAAAAACATGGGAAAAAAATAATCTCAATGGAAATCCTTGACTAATTGACAGGTTGGAATAAGAATGACCATAGATCCCAAACTATGCCAGGCAACCAGTCTGCTCCAGGCACTGCAAGCTCACTCAGCCACATGCCTGTCTGTTTTGCTCTGCCAGCTTTTCAAGGCCTAATTAGCTCTATTCCTTTTGTTTGTATCACAAAAGCAAATAGCCCTTGGAGGGAGAGGGAACACAGTAGGCGGCTCCTTGACTGAGCACAGAAAAAGTCTTTAAGTAAAGTTTGCCTCTCACCACATGCACTTGAAATGATGGAAAGGATGAAAAGGATGAACACAAGAGCAACGAAAAATGGAAATGTTTCCAGATCAGGCAGAAACAAGGGGGACAGAACATCTTGTATAGAAGACACATCTGCACATCTCCTTCCTCAGATAAACACAGAGAGAAAGCGCTGCTGAAACACAGAACATCCCTCCTGGGAGCACAGCAGCTCCACACCCCATCCCTTCCCCATTCCTGCAGCTCCCACTCCCCTGCAGGGAGCTATCTGCCTTCTCCCTACCCCTTCCTGCTCCACCCAGGGTGCAGCCTGCCTTGCTGAGGAGCAGACCTTCTGGTTCCTAGGCTGCAATTGTAGCAGATTATTGGGTGAGTTTGTGCCAGAGGCCATAACTGCCTGACTCATTGCAGAAGATCTGTCCCCACCTATGTGCTCCATCTTGGCAGGCAGGCTCCCAAAAACACAAGTGCCACTCCTGTCTTCCATGTACACTGTCCAAGCTGTTTAAAATGTGAAAAATGAAGCAACGCAGATTGTTTTTCCTTAAAAAAAATCCATTTATTGAAATTGTTTAAACACTTTATACAAGTTCCCAATACAAGCATCTGCTCCCTGGCTCAGGGTTAATGCAAATACAAAAGCACAGGCCTCAGCAGCTCTTTAGTATGACCTGAACTGCCACCCCTTAAGACAAGGTACAAGGTCTCACAAGGTCCCGCTGTGCACAGGGCAATTCCCCATGGAGAAGTGGGAGCCACGTGACCCAGCTCAAGTACAGGTCAACATCAGATCAAGCCTGAAGCAAATGCTTTGGTTGGTTTCTTTAGTAGCTTTGATTTATGTTGCAGAGTGAGGTCAAACAGAGGTACAAGGCTTATATGAAGCACTAAGACTGCGGTTGCACACAGCTCTCCCTGTCTACAAAGGAAACCCAGATACTTGATGCCTCTGAACACATTCACCATTATAAAGCCTGGTCGGAAGCAACCAGCTTCCATCCTTAGATAAATCAAAGCTGAGCCTTGGAAAGCTGGTATCATCCTCTTAGGAACACCAGTCTGATCTCCAGCCAGCCTCACCAGCATTGGTCAGACACCGGTGACAGACTGGTTTCATGGGAAGGGGTGGGAACCCGTGAGCTGCATTTTCATATAGGACTTAATATGCAATGATGGCTTCATCTTTGCAATGCTGGGTTTTCTTCCCTCTTTGGTGAGCTTG
Organism: Numida meleagris; assembly: GCF_002078875.1. NCBI lineage: Eukaryota > Metazoa > Chordata > Aves > Galliformes > Numididae > Numida > Numida meleagris. The sequence continues at coordinate 10,310,867 of NC_034412.1, forward strand.
GATTAAAAGAAAATTCTATAACCTTTGGGTCAGTTTCCTTGGAATTTGCCTTCATATCACGACTGAAAGTATTTGCAAGAGTAAAGATAGGGTCAAATGACAGTACAAGAGGTATCCATGGGGAAACATCAGGGAGTGGCAGTGCATTGTTTGGTTTAACATTTTTTAGCCACATAAGGCAAACAGATCAGTAACTTATAACTAAGCCCAAACTGGAATGACTCAAGGAAAGAGGGCAACACTTGTTAAAAGGTGACCTGTAACAGACAAGGGGATATAGCTTTGAGCTCAGTTAGGTTAAGAACATCAAGAAATAACCACCAGCAACACTCAGTGTCTGAAGAATGGTGCTGCAGCCCCAGAGACAACAGTGAGAACAGGGGACTGTTTCTCTCTACCCCTTCCCTGGCACCAGGGAGACCTGCAGCTGCTTGGGAGCTTGCTAGCTGTTATAGTTGTAATGTTGCAGCCCTTGGTGCATACACAATCATCTTAACAGATCTTGTCAAAAGATGACATACAGTTAAGCAAAGCTGCCTTACACTAGGTCTTCTGTTGGCCAACAGCATACGTGTAGTTACAGATTTTAGTTTAAGTCACAGCAATTTAACTGTATCTGACCCTTTGTCAAACCAATCTGCACAGAAAGGAAGGTGCTGAAGATGCCAGTAACAGTACAAAAACAGTTTAGATCTCTTCAAATGCTCCTACTTGTAAAGTCACTTCCCCCAGATTATGTTTCCCCTTAAGCTATTGGTCTTCTCTTTGTATATAGTGTTTCTTTGATTTCTACACACACCACACTGGGCTCTAACTTAATGGGATATGGGGACTGAATTGTTACCATCTATTTTTAATAAAAAAACTAAAAAAAGCACCAACATCCATCTAAAAACAGTATCATTTTCCCTTTTACTCCCAAATACTAAACTTAACCCAAGCTTGGAGGCTTCATCTTTCCAGTGGCAATACCTACAAGCTTAGGCTAGCCTTCCTCCACAGGCTGGGAGAGAAAGGAGAAGTTATGTCCAGTAGCAAAGAGGATTACAAAAATATACACGTTTCTGGGAGAAGAGGAAGGCAAAACCTAGAGTCTCAACTCTGCTCAGGACAGCGGCATTGTAGTGTCCTCTCCAAATGCTTTTACTACCGGTGCTGGTGGATCCCCTTTGTCATTTCATTATACGTAATCCTTCCCTGTGGAGGGGGCATTTTTGGGATAGCCTCGGCTGGGTGGGTAGGAGGTTTCACTTCGGGGGCAGGAGCAGCAGAGGAAGGCTCCTCCCAGCAAGGCCAGAGAAGCAGCTGCCCAGCCAATGAAGAGGGCTGATCCAAATTCAAATCTGGGGAGAAACAAGGAAAAGAGCAAAAGTTACAATTCCCTTCTGTGTTTTGCACCACCATCACCCCAAACTAAACCCAGTGAACATTTGCCATGCGGTACAATAGTGTTACATCAAATGGGTCAGTACCTGGTGTTAACGGGGGTGAAAGGGTCATAGAAGGCCCGAGCCACTCTGTTGCCATACCATGACGTGGCCACCAACGCTGACAGACCTGCACATGGAGGGAACACAATAACCACCTGTTAAGAATAGGACAGTCAAAAAAAATCACAAAAGTGTGCAGCACAGTCAGCACCTGGAGCAACACCAATCTGTCGCTGGTTATTAGTACATTTAATATTAAATAACCATATGTTACTGACCTGCAATGATGAAGATCACCCCACCAAAGACAGCCATCCGCATCTTCCTCACCGGGTCATCCTCCATGCACTTCATGCACTTCATGCCAGTCACAGCAACGAACACACCAACCAGGCCCAGGAGTATGGCGGCCACCATCAAGGCCCGCGTGGCCTGCAGGCTACCTAAAAGACATCAGGGCTGGTGTTACCACAAAGACAACTCAAGGTACAAAACAAGAATACAGAAACTCAAATTCCTAGGGTTCAGTAATCACATCTCAAAGCACCTCCCATGGAGTTGGTAGAGTTACCACCCCTGGAGATTTTCAAGAAAAGGGGAGACTGAGTGCCATGATTGAGTGGTACGGAGAGGATGTGGGGGACGGTTGAACTGATTATCTTAGTGGTCTTCTCCAATCTTAATGATTCTATGATTCCCTTTGCTGTGTAATACAGGACACAACCAAGAGATTCTAGCTGTAAGCTCCAGGACTGTTATGCGTGAGGATCAGAGGCCTCTCAGTCTCTTCTAACATGCACGGCAACAGGGCATGCAGGAAATGACCCGGGAATTACCCTCAGACATCTTTTGTTCCCTGATCATTTGAATCTCAATGGGAAGGACATATCTGTTTATCAAAAGAAGTATTCAGATTTGGGCCCTACCTTGACAAAGCATTTAGCTGTGTTTTAATATGAATAGTGCCATACATATGAATAGTCCCACAGCAGGCAGCGAGGCCCCTTTACTGCTCAACACCTCCAAAACCTGTCTTTTGTACAAATACCTCCACGCTGATTTACATCTTTTCCATTTAGAGCCTGAATCCCAGAAGATTAAAATAAAATCACGACTGCCACAGAAAGAGGATTTTCCTCGGAAAAGTGAACAACTTTTTGGCCTTAAGTATTTAACTTAGACTCAAATACCGAATGTCTTAGGAGCCTTTCGGGTTTTTAAGGAATTGAAGCAGAGGATCTTTGCCTTCCCATAGGCAAAGATCATCCTGGCTTGGGTTCTCAGCAGACAGATTTGATCCATTTCCTCACCTAGGATTGGGCTTTATATTAACTCACCTGATGGCACACTAACCATATATATTAGCTATAGAATTCAGGTTTTACAGATAACAAAAGAAAACCAATTAAAGAAATTAAGCCATTACTGATTAAAACCTTCAGGTGACAGAACACCAACGAAGAGCAAGCAGCAGTGAAATTAACCTGAGCTTTACTGCCCGGCAAACCGGGCTTGTTTGAACAGTGTGCCATTTCATATACAGTCCTGGGAAGATCTGGGAGCAAACAGGGCTGGATAATCAGAGGAGCACGCTCCCAGGAGCGCACTGTGACTAAGTCAGAACTGTCCCCGACACGGGTTGTTTAGCAGCAATGTGTGACGTGTACTGTTTTAACACTACAATTCATTCCCAGGTGTGCAGCCCACACCAAGGCATTCTGTAGGGCTGTGAGCACTTGCAAGCTTCAATCATGCCCTGCATGGTATAACAGAGCACTTGCAAACCCATCAGTCTGCACAGCACATCCCCGCAGCACTGCTACCATGCATCCATTAGGGCTGGTACACAACAAAGGGCTCTTTGGCTCAACCTGAAGTAGTTTGCACAGCCAGAAGTGCAGCCCAAGAAGGCTGCAGAACCACACACCCACCATGCCCTGGTGCTGCTTTATTCACCGTGCTTTGCAGGAAAATTCTGACCCACACCAACAAGCTGCTGGCCTCTTTAAAAGAAATACAGACCAGCCTCTGTGCCCATGATACAACCTTACTCTTCTGGGAGTAGATTATAAAACCTGTTAAAAACAATACAGTAAAAAAGGTAACACGTGGAGCAATAGGAAGTGACACACTTTTCTAAGAAACAGCTTTCTTAGGAAACATCCCACCACCAGCTTGGCTTAGTGACATCTCACCTCCTCCAAAGGGGGAGGCGATACACCCCTGCACCACCCAGGCATTAGGCAAAACCCATCTGCTGCTTTGATTGCCGAAACCCATTTGCAAACCATTTATCACTTCAGCATAAAAATCACAACAGCAGTATCTGAAGACATTCTTCAAGAAACTGCTCTCCCATCTCAGAGAACATACACAAAAAAAGTAGCTTCTAGCTCACATTTATGCCATAAAAAAAGACTCTGCTTACGGGTTACCAGCTGGAAAACCAATTCACTGCCATACATTTAGGGCAAAACCATACATGACAGCAGCAGCTCTGAAGAGCTGGAGATATTCACTCATACTGGACATGGGAAAAGACATTTCCTGCAGCACTACCAAATCATTCCAGCAAGTCTGCAGTAAGCTGGACTTAATCTTACTGCAAAAAAAAAAAATCAACCAACCTAAAATCCTACTTTTTCCAACTTGTACAGTTTTTGTGAAGCTAAAAAAAGCCTATGGAATGTTATCTGGGTGCATGCCATGCCAGCTTTGCAAGAAGTAGCTGAACAAAAGGAAAGAAATCCACACGTTCCTCAAGGTAAGGAAACAAGACTGCAAGCATTCCGGGGGGCTTTCAGCAGCAGCCTGGGTGCTCCTCACCCTCAGCACGCTCCACCCTGCTTTATCCATGGAGAGAGAAAAGGCATTTAGGAAACCTGAGGGACCAAAGAACTCAGCAGAGTGATATAGGCTGGCACTCATAGCACTTTAACCTTCCCACCACTTCTGCAGCGTGTGCAGTACATCACTGTGGTTAATGATAAAGCAATTAGTTATTATGTACTCACTTGCAACTGAGTTAATGAAAGCTGCACATATGAGTGATAGTTTAGTATTAGCTCTGTTGTTTGTATGGGCCTTTCCCGGTGCTTTAAAAATGATATAATTAAACAGCATTATCTTGAGCTGCTAAACAGGACAGGTTAGCAACAGCACTTTACAGCAACTTTCCAGCTGTATTATACTGGAGAGAAGCAGGATTCCCTCTGCAATCTGGGTGCCTCAGAGTGCTGCAGCACTCAGTACTCCCACACCACAGACCAGGAGCCGCTGGGACAGAGCAGCCCCACGGACACTACCTGCAGATGTCAGATGGCCATGTTTTGTCAATATCAACCACTGTTTACTCAGAAGCCAAGCCTTTTTATTGCTGGTTAGCAACTGAGACCCGGCCTGAAAATGCCTGCAGCAAGAAAGCATTAAGTACTGTCAAGAGAGTCTTAAAACTACTGAGAAATGTTCACAAACATGAACCCCGCAGGCCATGGTAAGATACCGTGCAGCTCTTACTTGATCCATCCACACCGTGAAACCAGTACTTTTTAAGCTTGCTATCCAACAGCTTTGACTTATAATGGCATTCGGACAAGCAACCTGATGCAGTTTTATCTGATGCCTACCCCAGATTTTCCCCTTCTCACTGCTAGCACAAAAGTAATTGCTGCCAATCTCTTGGTTACAAAAGAGGACTTCACCAGCCTAAGTTGGGGGTTATTTTTCAATCACCACACTTCCTTATTTATCCTGTTTATATCTCCTACGCTACAGAACTATTGGGAAAGTGCCATCAGATTTTTTTTTTGTAATGCAAAACTGCTGTTATGGCTCCGTGAGCAGATTGCTTTCTGACAGGATGCTCATTGAGTGCCTTGTTTGCATAGTTTGTATGGACTTCTCCTTCCCTTCCCATAGGCACCCATGCAAAGTGATGACAGAACATGTGAAGCAGATGCTGTGCAGCTCCTCTAATCTCTGCAAGAGAAGTTCCCCAGGACTTACACACACCCCTGTACTGTAAGCAGCACGTTGTACCATCCACCTCAAAGAGAAGCCAGCAGTGTTCAAAGCCTTCTTACCAGGGTTTCATTAAAGCAGAATGCATCTCACTAAGGGAGCTGGGTTTGAGGTCTTGCTGCTCTGCCTCACCAGCATAGAGGCATCAGCACTGGGAGGCAGGCAGTGGAGTGAAGATCTGAGCAAGCAGTAAGAGCTTCAGAGGCAGCCAGCAAAGATCTGTTAGGCTGCAGCCATGCTTGGTGGACCCAAGAAGCCTGCTGATGGCTTGAAGGCTTCCACTGCAAACCCAGCACACACACATCATCACTATGAGATGTTCCCATCTGGTCTCCTACAAAGCACCTCCTCACAAGTCTGAAAGACCACGCAGAGGAACCTGGGCAGGATGCAGACTCAAACAGGGCCAGGCTTTGTGCTGAACAGGAATGCTGGGAGAGAGCAAGCAACGCTGGCCTTGTACTCTGCCTACCCCAAAGCAAATAAGATTCAAGGTTCTCCTACTGTCACTCAAATAGCAGGGGAAAGCTGACGCAAAGCAACCCAGTCCCACCATTTCCCGATCCTTGGTCAGGAGACCCAGGCAGCCTGTTTTCCCACAAACCTGGAAATTCCCTTACCAAGAGATTTAGTAGCAGACTAACACTAACTACTAAAGCTGCTTAGCAGAAGCTGCTTGTGGAGCAATAAAGCCACTGTGTTGCAACAGACTCCCATCCCCTCTACAGACACAACACAGCAACGAACAGGAACAGCTTCGGTGGCATTCCAAGTAACCTTCTACCTTGTCAAAGCACAGCACAAACGAGACTGCTTTATCGCTCCATCACGATTTTTCATGAGGCAGGAACATGGATTGAGAAACGCGGGAGCAAATTAACCCTTAACCCACATGAAAGTACACACTCGCAGGTTCTACCTGCTTATTCCAGATGAAAAGAGGTGACGAAGGATTAGGACATCTTTGTCCCTCCTGCTAACTGGAAGACCAGTCTGCCAACTCCCCCCACCAGCAGAGCTGCAGCAACCTGGGGACGAACCTTTCTTCTCTCCCCACCATCATTCTCCCCTTCCCCAGCTCTTGGAACAGGCTCAGCCAGGGTGGTGAAGTAGGAGGGAAGATCTCACATTGCCATAGTGCTGTTTGACCCAGAGGGCATCCAACCCTTGTTTATTTTCCGGGCTACAGCACAACGGCTCGTTGCAGATGTACTAGGTTTGGTGATGAAGTTGTGGATGAGTCTCAGCTTGTCTCAAGCACGCAATATCTCCAAGCAACACCATCAACCAATTGATGAGTATCTCCTGCTGGAACAGCCTAAGCACAACCTAGAACGACCTCTGCTTTGAGCATGAGAGCAGTTTGTTGGGACTGAGAGGTTCCAAAGCCAAAGCCCAGGCATCCCTGAGCCTCCTGCCTGCTCCCATTGCCCTGAGACCTGGAGGAGCCCAAAGCTGAGCTAGCTCCATGGACGATGCTGGAGGGCTACAAGAACAATGTGCAACAAAGCCTGGTTGCAAGGGTGGCTTTTTCTGCCTCTATGTCTGCATGTGGCCATGCTTTTCACCTCAGCCAGCAAAACACAGCCTTTCTATTGCCTGAATGGGAGCATGTCCCAGCCTGACATAAGCCCTCAGCTGAATGCAGCACGGGAGGAATGCCAGCATGGTGCACTCCAGCAGCGTGGCCACATGGGAAGCTGAAGGCCCCCCAGTTGGCTAAATGAGCCTGGCAAGCTTGTACCATCCCCATCTAACATGCAGCCCCAATCCAAGCAAGCACGGGTGTAGCTAGAGAAAATGGGAAGAGCTCCCAGATAGCCACAAGCTTGGTGACAAAACTTCTCACCACTCCCCACAAGAACGAATTACGGCAGGTGATGAGAGTCAATCCTTTCTATGTGCGCAAAGTAATTGCAGGATCAGAGCCTCTCCCATCACTGCACAAGGCTCAGACACCTGGGCACACGATGCCCTGGCAGGAAAGCAGAGCCAGGAGAAGTTCATCAGCCCACATTTCTGTACCATCACAGTAAGTGAATACAGGAAGGGAGCTCTGCAGGACACCTGCACCTGTCCCAGGGTGAGGCTGCCAAACCGGATAAGAGCTGGGGCTCACCTCCAGCCAAAACAGCCTAACAGGCCGCTGCCCTAAGACCTTGAGGGGAGAACAGAGACGGAAACAGCAGGTGTACAGCACAAGAGACAACGTGCTTTCAGGTGAAAGGGGCACAACTTGAGAAAGCTGAGGTGCCAGAATAAAAGGACATTTAAAGCCTTCATTGACCTCCCCAGGCAAGGGAGCATCCCCCAGGAATACCCGCATTTCTTATGTTTTCTGGGAATCTTCAGGCCCCGTAGGGCCAGGAGCTCTGTAAGGGGATAAAGGGCTGTTAACTGCTCAGGCTCAGTCCCTGGCACCTCATTCTCCCCCGAAGCCTCGGAAGAGCCTCCAATGTCCGCAGAACAAAGGTGAAGGGAGCAGCCGCTACTGAGCACTCAGCCCTGAATGGGGCAGGTTCGCAGGAGGCAGGCAGGGCTGGGGCTGGCTCTGCAGGCAGTCTCATTCACAGCAAAACGGGCTGCAGCCACAGCCCCCCAGGCAACCTTTACCTTTCGCAACGGATTGAGGGGGCAGACGGAGATTCCTCAGCCCCGCCGGCATCTTCGCCCCCCGCCCCGAGGAGCGAGATAAAAGGCTTCAAGCTGGGGTTACACCTGAGTATCACTGCACCCAGCCCGCACCGTGCTTAGGCCAGCCCTGCACCTCGCTGAGGTTGAATGGGTGCAGCACGTTCCCAAAGGGCGTAATTTGCACCTTCGGTTGCTGTGGGGCCCACGGGGCTGAGGGAACAGGAGGGACTGCTGGTGTGGACTGGCAGTGAAGGTGGGACCCGGTGTAGGCAGCATCACGGCGGGGGGAGAGGGGGAAGCTGGTGGTAAACGAACTTTGGGGCACTCCCAATGGGCTCTTTGCGGTGTTAGGTGAAACGACACATTCGTTTCTTTGGGGAAGAGAAGGTGACCAAGATGGTAATTATTGTTTTATTAATTAAAGAAGGAAAAGAATGAAGATGTTCCAGGACAAACCTATCTCACTGGTCCCGGCTCAGGGGAACCGGGGGGGGGGGGGGGGAATATGGGGAACGGATTATTTTTTAAGCCCCTTTGGATGTTAGCATAACCTATAGTCCGAGCAATGCCCCAGCACTCAATCCTCCAGGAACAGCAGAGATGGGAACAGCTCAGCGTGACCATCACCGAGCAGTGGGCTGTGTCCCTGCGCCCCCAGCTCAGGCCGGGACAAAGGATCCGGCATTACCTGGGCGGACTGCTCTGCCTAGAAGCCGCAGGTAGCGCTGCCTGGGCTGGGAGCCAGTTCACCTGCCAGCCCTCCGCCTAAAAACCCCGCAGAAGGAGCGGTGATTTTTCCCAGGTAACATTTTCCAGAGAATGAAGTTGTCCCGTCTAAGAGCAGCAACAAGATCAGAACAGTTAAACGCAATCGGCTTGGAAAGGCGATTTCTGCACTGTTTCCACTAACTTTGCTGCTGAGCCATACCGGAACAAAAGCAGCCCATGCCCGTCTCTACCGCTTCGCAGTCGCGTTGGTTCTCCGGACACACGCGAGGGACCCGATTTTCCCTCCCCGAGCGCTGCTCTAAGGACAGGCAGAGGGCTGCGGGCCCCTACCCCCTGCCAGGTGCTGCCGCGCTGAGGACAGGCAACCAAGCCCCAAGGGGACGAACAAGGAGACCCAGGGGGACGGGTCACTCTGAGCCCTGCACCGTCACCCCGCAAGGGACAGGTAGTACGGCGGAACAACTTCAGTAAGACTAAGACCTTAACACTCCATAGGGCAGCAGCCCCAGCTCAATACGGCTAGCATCGTCAGCACCCCATCAGTGATGCGGGAAGAGCTCGACGGCATCGGAACACCCGCTCCCAGCCCTTCATCCCAAGCCCCGACAAAACCGCCCGGCTTATGGGGGAAAAGATCCGATCGGACGGGTACCCCCAGATCCCATGAGTCCCAGCCGCCGGCCCCCAGTGCTACCCCGGACTTACTCTCCAGCTTGAGCAGCGAGTCGTACACCTTGCACTGGATCTGCCCCGTGCTCTGCATGGCGCACGACATCCACAGCCCCTCGTAGAGCGCCTGGGCCGTCACGATGTTGTCCCCCGCGTACGATGCCATCTTCCACTGGGGCATGGCGGTGCTGATGATGATGCCCAACCAGCCGAGGAAGGCCAGCACGAAGCCCAGGAGCTGCAGGCCCCCGCTGGCCATGGCTGCGCGGGGCTGCTCCGCACCTGCGGAGATTGGCTGCGATGAGAAACGGACGAGCACAACCAAGAGCGCACTGGCGCCCGCGCAGCGCTCCGCGCAACTTTTAAAGCCGCGCAAAGTGCGCCCCCTGGCGGCCGCGCCCCCCTCCGCCCCGCCCCGCCCCGCGGGGGTTTCCGCGCTGCTCCCAGCCGGCGGGTGATGCTTCGCACCTCCGGGGGTGCTCACCCTGTGCCCGTCGGGCGGGGCCGGTGGGGGTGACACTGAGCCCGTCGCGCTGATGCTGCCCGGATCCATGTGAAACACCTTCCCCAGCCCCCCCAGCCGGCGAGGGCACAGGGCATCTCCCACCGAGCACGCAGCGGTGGAGAAAACAATAGAGAAGAAATGGAAAATATCTTTTTTTTTTTTTTCCCTCTGATTTTAAAGAGCTTTCAAAGAGCAAATTCCGCTCTTCCATCTGCAAATGCTGCCGGGACCCTCAATCCAAAGTTTCGATTCCACCATTTTAATAAGGACCACGCGCTGTACCTCTTTCTCTCGTAAATGAGAAATGTACCTTTCTGAACGCTTCAGTGAGCGCAGTGATTTTAAAAGGTTTATTGAGCAAGGGGATTACAGACCAGGAAGGACTGTCCTGTTTCTCAAGCGTGTATTTGTCTATTGACTACAGTTTCCCTTTCTCCTGCATGAAATGTTTGGGTATTGACGGTTCCGGACTCAGTGAGGGAACACTGTGTCCTCCCCAGGGCCGGCGGGGGGGGAGGGGGGCACGGTGGGGCTGGGTGGTGCTGCCCGACGGTCAGCCTGGGTCTGCCGTAATTCCAGCTCTGAGATAAATAGGTGATAACTACCGATAAAGGCCCTGCTGGAGGTGGGGATGGGGCTGTATTGTTTTGACACCGGGGTTTTAGTGCGTTCTGATGACTGAGGGGATTTTGCTGGAGCTGCTTCCTGAGGTTGCACACAAACAAGCAGGCTCGTGATTACCTGACCGGTACTGCGCAACGCCGGGGGGGGCAAAGCGGAGAAAAGCAACTGCAACCCGACCACAGCGGGCAGGGACAAAGCCGGGCTGCTTGGCTCCGAGCTCTCGCAGCTGCCCAGCTCACCGGTGTGATGAAATCCATCCTCCTCAGTCGGTAGCAAACCTGTCCAGCCCTGGCGTTTTTCACTTGGAAAGGAATTAGGTAGCTGTGAATCTGCAGCTGAAGGAATGGTGTTTTTCTGGGTCTTCGTGGACTCCGGTTTTATAGGTTTGGGAGGGAAGAAGAGGAAAGCATCAAAGTTTTCTTTGGCAGCGCAGAGATAACAAAGTAGATGCATCACTCCGCGCATTCATCAAACGATCTCCTACAGGGAGCAGAGAGAACAGGGTGGTGCTGGCCTTCAGCTGATCCCTGGGAGAAGCAGTCCCTGATGAAGAGACAGGGCAGAAACCCACGCTTACCCGGGGAGAGCAGGGCTGGGAGTGTCTAGACATCGATGTCTGGGTAGTGCTATCAGTCTGATAACGTCCACCTGCAATGGAGCGTGCAGAGTTCCTGGGTGCTTGGGAGCACTGAACCGACTCACCCTCTCCTGACCATCCCACACCTCCAAGGCACAGCAGGCAGCTCCTTGCTGCACGGGGTCAGCTCTGGGCAGCGGTGCAAGTTCCAGAAATGCTTTCAGCAGGTTTAGAGCCTTTGCCTACAGGCTCCGAGTGGCCCTGAGGGGCAACAGAGCAGTGTTGTGTGGGAAGGTCTTGGACCCTTTATTGGAGCTTCTAGGAGAACAAGGGGAGCATTCCTGGGTCGCAATCTTCTGGATGCAGTAGGGGGGACATCAAGAGTGGGCTTGAGGAGATGCATGCAGTGTGCGTGAGGCACGTGCTCTGTCACAGAGCCATAGAATCAAAGGATCATAGAATCATTAAGGTTGGAGAAGATCTCTGAGATCATTTAGTCCAACTGTCATGGAGCACTGATCATGCTGCTGGCTCCTTGATGGGCTGCAATCCACACCTATCCTGTACTTGGGAAAAGCTTAGTGTGTGTCTTGATGGCACCTTTGGGCCAGTTTGTGCCACATCTATCCAGGGTGTGAGTCTTGGCTGTGTGGACCCACAGTGGGACACCATGCATCGTCAGTTTCTCCCCCTTCCAGGAGGCCACAGAGCTTAGGTTAAAGACAGCCTTATTCTGCAAGGGATGCTGTGGGATTAGGGCCTGGAGATGGATGCTATGCTCCTGTGGGGCTGTGCAGCAGTCCCACTGCCCCCCATCCGCAGTGAGTACTGTACTGAGCAGCATTACTGCATGAATGTATGGCAGATTTGGGTCAAATAAAGCTGATGTAGGGCCATACTGAGGTATATCCATGTGCTGGGCTGCAATACAGGCTCATCTCCTGTGCCTTTGTACTTTCTGGGCAAAAGCTCCGTGCTCATGCCTCTGTTTGCCCATGACTTCCATGTCACATCGTTCTTGCCTCTTTGACCACTGAACACCCCTGACAGCGAGTATAAACACCTCATGCACAGAGCCCCAGCCTCACAAACTCCCAATTCATGTTTTGCTTTCCAGGGTCAACTTGAGGTTGATATTTCTTAGTCACGTTTCATGAAAGATTTCAAAACCCAGCATCTCTTCCTGCGGACATCACAAGCAATTGACAAATCAAGATAAAACACTGAAACTCTGCATTTCCCCTTCATCACTCATCAGTGTTCTCAGTGCTCTGGAATTTGCTGAGATTTTTACAACATTGCTAAAATCATCAGGTCTTCTCTTCTGGGCTTATTCCTTTCTTTGTGTATTAGATATCTTTTCTCTTCAAATGGTTTTCTGCACTAGTTCAGCAGGCAAAATAAACACCCTCTTACTCAATAGTCACTGTCTCTCCTATTCTATCTAGGATTCCTTTTTCACTGAAAGTCCCTAACAGTTTTCACATACTAGTGCCAAATCTTTTTCTCCTGCCTTATGAGGAAATACCTTTCCTTTACATCCTTAATCTCAGCTGAAAGACCTGGTTTTGTCCTAGATGTTGCAATCTCCTCTGTATTCTCTAGGGTAGAGGTACTTCTGCACTGACAGTCTTTAATGACTGCCTGTTCTTAGATAAATGTGTGAGTCTTCGTTTTACATCTTTTACAAATGCAGGGTCAAGTGAGAAGACACTAAAGTGTATGTGTATAGATAGTCAGCGGGATCAAACTGTGAAGTTTTAGTCTGCAAGCAGACAGATTATGCTAATTCTTCATCAAGATTTTCCTCCTGTTGTATCGTTGCTGTGTTGCTCTGTGCTGAGCAAATGCTTAACACTGTGGTTGTGTTTTGCTCCCTTGGGTGGTGTCAGGCAGAGGAGCAGCCTCACATTCATGCTCAGCAGAGGTTTGTGCTCTGTGGGTAGTTAATGATACCTGTTTCCTTTTCTGGCAAAAACAAGCTTTAACACTTGCCAGGGCTTGCAGGAGAGCAGCCTGGTTTCCTTTTTCTTCAACATTTATTGGCAAATGTCTTACAGGTGTGCAGAGCAGGCACAGCTGCATGGACCGGGTTTCAGAGCAAAGACATAAGCTTCATGTCTGGATCAGAAAATAGGAATGACCAGACACTGTCAGCCCATCCCCCCATGTCTGGTGGCAGCCCGCGGTGGGGCCGAGGAATAACACAACACGGAGTGACCCATCTCCGAGGCGTGCTGCAGCCCACCCTGATGGGCTGAATGTATCCTGGTGCTGGTACTGCTTGTCCATATGTCAGGAGCATCAGAGACTGCTGCAGATCTTCCCTGGGATTAGTCAGGGATTGTGTGAGAATGTGTCCCCCCCACCTGCAGCGTGTTTGACCATGGGAGCTGCTGAAGCAGCCAAAGATCACAACCTGCAGGGCTGTAGAACTCAACAGCACAAAAGCTTAACCCTTCATCAGCTGCTCGCTACTGCAGGATTGTGAATTCAGCACCAAGTTTTAATGAAGGTCATGGAGAAGCTCCAAATGTTGCTTACTGCCTAAAAGTCCACAAGAACATAGAATCAGAATATCCCACATTGGACTAGAGATTAACTAGAATATCCCCAGTTGAGACTCAGAAGAATCATCAGTCCAGCTCCTGGCCCTGCACAAGACCACCCAAAATAGGATAGCAACCAGCACATTTTTCCCTGCACACCCAGATTGAATTTTCCATTTCCAGAAGGAAAGTTCAGATTTCCTCTTTGGAACTGAACTCTGCAGTTCATGAAGGAAGCACCGCACTGAGGGATTTGTTTTATACTGACTACCCACCAGGACTACACTGTGAAAGGTGGATTTGAAATGGGCTGTGTGAATCGTTCCTTCTCAAATTCTGAGTGTCAGAAACACCTTAAACCACTCAGTGTTTGGTCAATAGACATGACCTGGAATTCCTAATCTGTTGGAGATAAACCAAGCTAATAATCAACCCTCTTCTTGCAGCCATTCAAACATTTATGTTTCCTCACTGGCTATAACAAAGCTGCAGTTTTGGGAGTAGTTTCACTCTGCTCTTCATGTTATTGATTTCTTCTGGCTCTGGTTAAAATGCGCTCATATGCAACGTACAGAGGTTGAGGGGGCTGGAGGCTGGCTGGTGCCCTGCCTTCTTCCCCAAACCAACCTCCAATGAGGGCTCCAGATGGGATCCTGTCTCCTTCTCGGCTTCTTGGTGTTCAGGTGTTGCCACTGTTTTTCCACCTCCCTGAATCAGCAACCCACAAATGACCACAAGGCCTGAGAATGTTCCTCAGAAAGTCCCAAAACACTGAAATCATTCCCATCTGTAAACAAGTGGTTTTGGTGTATATAAATCTGCATCGTGTCTGTTGTTACCTGCAACAGCACTCATGAGTTAGCTCCTGAAGCAATCCTAGAAGCTCTGATAAAGACTCTATGGCATGAATCCCATCCCTTGGAAGCCAAGACATCTGATCCACAGAGTAGGATTTGTTTTGCTTTGGATTTTTCTGTTTTAGGATTGTTCTTTTGCTGGACATTCTGTACCAGAGGTCAGATAGAAAACAGAAATCAGTCAAATTCATGGAAGTGATGAGCTTTGCGGTGCTATAGAGGTGAGGGTGGGAAAAGCAGGGAGTTATTAAATTGGCTTCTGCATGCTGTTAGTAGAAAGTTGCTCTGTGTCATATAATCAACAAATGTATATAACTCTAATCCTGGTGTCAGATGATGGGACACGTGCAGTGGACCATTCAGGGGCTCAACAGTTAAGTGGCAGATGGAGAATTTGCCTTGTTGGAAGAGTTGACCAACAAAGGTGTGGAAATTTTCTCCCTTGGGGCCCCATGTGCCAGAAGGTGCAGGTGCAGCACAGGAGCTTCTGGTCACAGAATCATAAAATCATTAAGGTTGGAAATGACCACTAAGGTCATCTAGTCCAAGCATCCTGATGTCACGGAGCAGGGACCAGAGCAATGTGAGTGGGTGAGACTCGGAAAGGAGACAGATCTTTGGGTGGGAGAGACAAGGTCCAGATATGTACCAAGGTCCTGACAAAATAGAATTCATCCCTGGAACCTGCATATCCATGGAAGAGTCTTCTAAGTGCAGTTGGAAAAACATCTCTCGGTTCCTCCAAGGAATGGAGTTGTTGCAGGGAACACATTTCTACACAAAGCTCTCCAAGTCTCCACCAGGGGCTCATGTATGAGCTTGATTGCTGAGCTATGGAATGAATATCCCGAGATGGGTAAGTGAAGAATCTGATCACCTTCAGGATCACCTCTGAAAATTTTTTGTTGTTCCTCAAGTGGTTCTTCATGAAATCAGAAGAAAGAAGGACTGGAAACTGGAATGGAAGGAAGATAGAACAAGCAGACAGAAGGAGGAAGAAGAGGAGGTACCTAATGACTAGATCTGAATGCTTCTGCAGGAACTGCTGTTAAGCGGAGACTGGAGACAAAGTCATCACCATGAAGCCAGAATTACCACTATTCATGTTGCTCACCCAGTAGAGTACCTGTGTGTCTGGTTTTGGGGCAGCCTTCATGTCAAGGAAAAGCCCATGCTGTAGTCAGCATTTTAGAGACTGATCAAAGATTCCCATCCCAATGTATATCTGTGTCTCATCGCTTTGTTCCCAAACCACAACCTCTATCCATTTCCTCAGCCCTGATGATAAGTCAAACAACTGATGCCGGGAAGATAAAGCAATCCATGGTCTTTCCTAGAAAGGCTGTGCCATGAACTGCTGCAGGAGTTGTAGATCGGGCTGTTCAAGCAGTATAAAAGCTGGAACGTGAGTTTTCAGGTCATTTGGGGTTTCTGAACTCAGCTAATAGCACAAATTGTTGGGAATTGTGGGTCTGATGGACCCACAGAACCTATTTAGTATGATGGGGTTAGGCCTCTTCTCTCAGTTAACAGTGTTAGGATGAGAGGGAATGGCCTCAAGTTGTGCCAGGGGATGTTCAGGTTGGATATGAGGAAAAATTTCATCTCTGTATGAGTGGTGGTATGCTGGCACAGGCTGCCCAGGGATGTGGTGGAGTCACTGTCCCTGGAGGTGTTCAAGAACACATCAGGAGATGTGGCACTGAGGGACGTGGTCAGTGGGCATGCTACAGATGAGTTGATGGTTGGACTTGATGACCTTAGAGGTCTTTACCAACCTTAATGACTCTGTGATTCTATTTGGGATACCATCCTCATAGTTATGTTGAACTCTTACAACCATCCTACAACAAATGGTTGCCTCTGCAAAACTGTACGGAGGATGGGATTTGTAGGAACGGATGTTCAGTATGCTTCTGTCCCCTTTAAGACACTGAAACCAGAGCCAGGTATTTTTGTAGCTGCTCCTTAGGCACACATGGCTGGATTTTCCAGTGGGGAGCAGGGTCAAACCTGCAGAAATCTTTAAGTGCAGCCAGTTATTGTAGTGTCTACCTGGAAATGAAATTCTTGAAATCCTTTGCTAAATCCAAGACTCACCTACATGGGAGACAGTGTGTGTTGTGTGCGTGCACAGGTGTGCAAGGCAGAGGAGGAGGGATAGCTCTTCTCTCTTCCCCCCTCGCCCCCCTCCCTGCTTTCTAACGCATGGTTGTCCTTGTCTTTAGGGCTGGGAGAGCACGCTGGCAACACAGGGTCATATTTCAGTGCCTCAGGGAGCTGAAAGCCCCAGTTACCTGGCTACAGGCCAAGGGCTCTACGTGCTTTTCTCACAGCTTTGTGTCTCTGTCACGGAAAACCTTCCCAAAGCCCATGCACACAAAAGGCTTGGCGATTCGAGAGTGCTTGGGCAGGCCTACACCCCTATGAAGGCACCAACAAAGCATGAGTAGAAGCAGGTGGAGAAACTCCTTGTTCCCAGTGTCCTTCCTCAGTGAAAGCAGGGACCCGACCGGCTGCAGGGCTGACTGTCAGTACGGCCTGGGGACTGCTTCTGACAGGAGAAGAAATAAGGTGGGAACAGTGCGAGAGGCAGTGGGAGCTGTGCAGGTATGGGGGCAGGGATGTTGCAGAAGTGAGAGGAACTCCAGCACCTGGGAGGAGGGAATAAGGATGGGAGTGATACCCAGTGAATGGGCAGCTTGGCCCAAGCTCGTTAGGAAAGAAAAGTGAGTGCCCTCCTCATTTATTTAGGATGCAGAAAGTATGCAGGGAGTAGGGAAGACCTGGGTTAGTCCCGCATCCTCCCTGGGCAGCGCTGTGTGTGCAACACAGGGACAGCAGTGAGGAACTGGTCCCCGGCAGGTGGGCAGGCACTGACCCACATCACCCAGCCAGCCCCAAAAGCTGCCCTGTGCCTGTGAGCTGTGAACCAGCCCTCTGCTTTCTCTGAGCCTCAACTCTCGCCCTTCTGCAGCAGATCAAACATGGTGTTGCCACTCTGAGCATTTCTCATGGAGCAGCCCCTTTCATTCCCCCTCGCTGAGTCCCCTGGAGGGTCTTTCGTCACTCTTTGATAAGAAAAATCGGCTGAACCGGACTGAGGGGCACGGCTTCCCGGAGTGGATGCTTCTTGTGCGGTGAGTCACCGGGCTGCAGGGGACAGTGGCAGGGCCAGGGACACGTCCTCCCTCACTGGGACACGTCCTCACCAAAGAGAGCCGGCTTCCTGGGAAGCACGAGCAGCTTCCACCGCACGACTGCTCTTCCTTTGCTTTTCCCTGGAACTGTGGAAAGAGCCAGACGTGCACCCTGCTCCCCTTGCCCTTCCAACGTGACTGCGATTGGCAGCACAGACCTTGTGCTTCGATCACCGTTTCATCGGGGCAGGGGAGAGTTCGGGCTCACGCTGGGAGACGCGTCCTCGGATGGGGATGACAACGCAGGGAAGTGGCAGGGCACCAACAGCCCACGGGGTGCCTGGGGATGAGGGCTATTCGCGGAACTAGCGACATGCCAAGAAAAGGTGTGTCGGATCCGCTGCCCCACTCCTCTGCCCGAACACGCCTGCGTGAGGCTGGTATGTAGCGACGGCACTGTGTGTTCTTGGTGGCTGCTTTCAGGAACCCTGAGCGGTCACGCATGTTTGGCAGATAAAGATCTCACCACTCCCACGTGGAGAGTGCAGCCACTGTGCGGCAGGAGGAGCGGGGCTGTGACTCCTTGTTCTCGATCTAAGTCACTTGCTTAGTCACAGCCTCAATTTCCCCAGCTCTAGAATGGGGTTAGTGATACACCCATGAGATCGTGTGTTCCTCAGGTGTGGGGGTTCACCGTGCAGCTGTAAAATAAAATGTATCATAGAATCATAGCATCATTAAGATTAGAAATGACCATGAGGTCCATGTAGTCCAGCTGTCAGCCTATCCCCTCCATGCCTACTAACCCATGTCCCTCAGTGCCACATCTCTGTGGTTCTTGAACATGCTGGCAGCAAAGGTGGGACACGTTGTGCTCTGCTTATGGGACTGCAGCCTCACTGGGTGCTGTTGCAAGTACAGTTTTGTGGATATTTGGCTGAAAACCAGCTGTGATCCTCCCACAAGTGGCAGGAGTCTCTGTCACTCTCTGTAAGTACATCCGTAATGGAAATGAGAACGTAATAGCTTGCCTTTGACAGGGAGCACAGACCATTTTGTGCTAATGGAGTAATAAAAGCAATCAACCTGGAGCACACTCATCTTACTGGGAGCGTGTGGACCAGGTGATAAGGCTGCTGCGTTAGCCAGGTTGTGCTGCATTGTTACTAGGCAGTTTAAGAGCTCTACAAGGCCAAGCTCTGGTAATTAAGTACTAGGACACCCCAGTGCTTTTGTTAGTGTCCAAGTACTGTAAATTTTAGAATCACAGAATCATTAAGGTTGGAAAAAACCTCTAAAATCATCCAGTTCAACCCCAACCCATCCCCACCATGCCCACTAACCAGATCCCTCAGTGCCACATCTCCACGGTTCTTGAACACCTCCAGGGACGGTGACTCCCCCACCTCCCTGGGCAGCCTGTGCCAGTCCTTCACCATTCTTTCAGAGATGAGATTTTTCCTAATATCCAGCCTAATCCTCCCCTGGTGCAACTGAAGGCCATTGCCTCTTGTCCTACAGCTGTTGCCTGGGAGAAGTGGCCAATCCTCACCTTGCTCCATCCTCCTTTCAGGTATTTTTAGAGAGGGAAGTGTAGGTTAGGTTAGTCAAGAGAATAAGATGCAGCTAGTATACATCATAATCACGTCAGCCAGCTTTTAGGCTATGCAGAAACATTTAGGATATTTTGGGAGAGCTGATTTCCAAAGATGAGGAACATCTGTCCTGCTATGCTGGGAATGCAGAGTACTATGAGAAGGTTCAGGCTGATGTCATGGTACTGTATAAGAATACAGTATTCTTTCTAGCAGTTCCAGCTATTTCCATGGGACTGTTTGGAGAGACGCGCCTAATGTGGGAGCAGAGATTGTATTGGTCTCTCCTTCAGGTGAAAAGCACAGACCGTCTGTCTCATGTTGCATGCTCTGGAGCAGTCTTACACAAGGAAAACTGGAGGATTCTGGCCAGCTCCCCAGCAAGGCCGGGATGCTCCTGTGCCCCGAGCTAGATGCAAATGGCAGGTGTAAGGCCACTTCCCGTCCCCAGTGACTCACAGCCAGAGAAGCACTGGCATCCTGCTCCAGGAAGGGTCATTCACTGCCCTGCCCTGCAGGAAAGGTGCACACAGGGAGAGCATGGAGTTGGGGCAGCAGTATGAATCTCTGGGCATGCGGAAAATAAACATGGTGTTGCCAGGGCTGCGGAGAGATGGAGCAAGTCACGGGTGCCATGGGCACATGAACACCTGCCTTCGGCCTTCAAGGAGATTGTTCCTTGAGCCTCCAGTGGGCTAAGCTTAGAACAAAAGCTTAGAAACTCCACTCCGGCTATTAGCGTGCTCCTGCTATCCCTCTGGGAGCCTTTTCTTTCTGTGCCTCATGCTTGTGTTGGGAAAAATTGCCTGTTTTCTCCAAATGGATCTTCTTTTCTCTCAAAGAGGCTTGTATGGGAGTTCCAAACAGAGTGAGTAGGTATGGAGATACATATAGTGAGGCACTGGCACAGGCTGCCCGGGGAGGTGGTGGAGTCACCATCCTTGGAGGTGTTCAGGAGCCGTGGAGCTGTGGCACTGAGGGACATGGTCAGTGGTCGTGGTGGGGTTGGGTTGCCAGTTGGACTGGATGATCTCTGTGGTCTTTTCCAACCTTAATGATTCTATGATTCTTTGATATGGCTGTAGCACGTTTCTTGTCCAATCCAGGCTCTGCTGCTTGCAAGCCCTGCTCTTGTCCTCTGTAAGGATTCAGTTCTGTTCGTGGGAAGGCTCACTCCAGCATCCAGCGGAGAAGGCAGAAAAGTTTCTTAGTGGTCACCTTCTAAGGATGGAATTAGAAAACACAGATCAGATGAGCTGAAGCAGCGAAGAGTCCTGCAGAGCCTGGCTCTTTGACTTGCGCGTTTTGTTCTTTGTGCAGTGTGTCCCAGGACGCCCTGAGGACTTCTCTCCAGTGTGACCTGGGATCAAGGCAAAAAGCTGACTCCGAGAGTAAAACTGCTCCATGAGGCTACGATAGGAATTCTACAGGTTACATATATCATTGCAATAATAATCTTGTGATTGCTATTGTGTTTGGAAGGTGATCCTGGAGCAGAGAAAGCAAGCTCCGAGCAGCTCTGTAAAAGTACCGCCTGGCTCCATCTGCAGGTGGCAGCTGAGATGACAGCCACGCTCGGTTTGGGGACAGGCTGCGCACAGCAGAAAGCAGAGCAAGAAGCTGGTCCTCAGCCCTGCGCTAAAGACTTGCCCACTGAAAGTAAATCTCCACTCTTTTAGGGTTTCTCTTTCCAAAAGCAAAGATTAGTGAGTCTGTGCTGGTTTTGTGCATTTGGAGTTTTGGAATAGTCCAGCTCCTCCGTGGTTTTCCTGGAAGGTGCCCTGGAGCTTGGCTTGAAAAGTTCAGGATTCCCATATGTGATCTGCAGTGAACAAACTGATAGGCAGGGCATGAGAAGTTTGGGGTTTGTCTCCACACCTGAGCTGGGATGGTTGTTGGGGACTGTTGGTGTTGGCTCTGGGGGCCCACAGCTGCTGCCTGTTCCCTTTCCTTTCCTAGTGACATTCCTGCATCGTGCTGGATCATGGGGGCATTTGGAGCCCAGCAGAGGAACTGAAGGGCGTGGGAATTACACTTGTACACATTATAGTTTCTTAGTGCTCAGGCAAGAATGGGTATGGAGGAATAAATGTTAACATGTTGCATGCATGTACCCATAGATGCTCTTGCGTGTGACCCTAGCAGTGCTCAACAGTTCTGCCCTGAACTACAGCTTTTGATTCTTTTTAAGAATCCCTGGATTCCCAACCCCTGCCATCACACTTTTCATCTCTTTTCCCTCGGAGGCCCAGGACTCCAGTTACCTGCATGCCACTCCTGCTCAGCCCCGTTCCCTCCAGCCAAGCATGACCAGCTCCAGCCATGTGGGGCTGATTGGTGGCAGCAGCTCCGAGCTTCCCTCCTCCCATCCCCGCTGTAGCCCAGCATCGCTCCTGCAGCCATTCTCCACATGCAGCATCTACAGAAGGCAGAAATTCCTTCTGCTCATGGCCACTGGAACAGGTAGTGGCAACCTGGGATGCTGAGGCTCTGCCTTTAGCCCAGCTTGAAGAACAAGACCCGGGCACTGCTTTTGCCATGCCGCTGGATGTACCGACACCTGCTGGGATGACGTTTTTCCTCCAGTATGCTGGCTGTTTTTTTGCTTTTTTCTCTACTGGCTTTTTGATAGCATCTACTTGGACAGACTGCTGGATGGTGAACGCTGATGATTCCCTGGAGGTAAGATCTTTTGGAGAACCTGATCTCCAAATCAAACGTGTCCTAGAGAGAGTTTGGTTTCCGGCATCATTGGTCCGTTTTCATCTGCATTTTCCCCATTGTGCAGGATGAAAGTGGACGAAAATGAGATGAATGGCTCTGGCAAGAGCCAGGGAAAAGGGGTATTTTCTGTAAATCTCTCTGCTGGGTTCTGCTCTCAGGAAAAATTTAGAGGCTTCAGGTTTAAGTGTGCAGGAACTAGAGCACCTTTAAAGTCCAGCGTGCATGGATATTTTGGAGATATTTCTAATTTTGTAGGCCAAACTTCTTGGTGATAAAGTCCAACATGCACATCTTTGACAAACATTTTTCTTAACAGCCACTGAGCTATAGAGCTAGCAGAAATCTATGGGGTGCATAGGGACTGCTGTCAGATCCAGCTCTCAAAACTGTTTTCTTGAATTTGTGCAGACATTAGCACTTTTGTGTTAGGAAAAACAGTGTGATCCCACTGGTGTGACTGGGATATCACTCTTCATTTATCATCCTAATTTTGAAAATATTTTAGATTCATTTCAAGAAGCTGTGAGTCACCTGGAGTAAGCTGAGGATGTTGGTATGCTCAGAAAAGCCAAATGGATCTCAAATTAGAGTAACAGAACCATAGAATCAGTAAGATTAGAGAAGACCACTTGAGATCATCTAGTCCAACCATCAACCCATCATTGATCCATAATTTCCAAGTAAAATGGAGGAAGAAAACCCAACTACTGAGTAAAGTGAGTCCAGAAAAGAATCGATCCTAATATCCTGGGGCTGAGTAACCTTGTCTTCTTGGCATGGAGGCACCTGTGCTGGGCTGTCCCTAAGTGTCCCATTAACACCCTGTGTAGTTATTAGCAGGCACTGCTCTCACATTCCTGCTCTGAGTGTGAATACTAAATAATAGAGCAAAATGCCCCCAGCCTTAATACCTGACTGAATGAGCTCCCTAATGACCCTAATGACTCACTTCTTCTCGCAATATGGGAATGCAGGGAAACCACTCATGGCCAGAAAGGCCTGGAGTACAAAACTGCTGGTTTCAGCTAGGAAAAGGGTAGTTCAGGCAAGTTTTGACTTCGGGAGAAATCACTGAATCATAGAATCATTGAGGTTGGAAAAGACCACTAAGATCATCAGGTCCTACTGTCAACCCACCTCCACCATGCCCACTGACCACGTCCCTCAGTGCCACAGCTCCACAGTTCTTGAACACCTCCAGGGACAGTGACTCCACCACCTCCCTGGGCAGCCTGTGCCAATGTACCACCACTCTGAGAGGAAATTTTTCCTAAGAAAGGACCTCAGTCATTCAGTGTGGGAATCCCTTGGCCTCCAGCAGCTCATCTCTGCTGCAGGGCTCAGGATCCAGAAAGATGCTGCAGCACAGAGCAGGGCTCAAGCTCATGCACTGTGAGCATCAAGGCAAGTCTGGGGCAGGATTTGCAGTGGTTTGTGCTGGAAAAAGCCATAAACTGCTTCCTAAAGAGCACTGTTGTGTGCACCCAGTCCCTCCCTGTTGTAGCTGGATTAAAAGAATCCCCGCCACTGCTAAGCACTGCCTGGTTCACTCATGCTTGGCAATCACTGTATGTTGGCACCTTCTACAGTGCTGTAAAACACAGTATGCTTTCCCTAGAAGGGTGAGCGTGTCCTTGTTCTTTCATTTTTTATTTTTGCATCAGAATTATTTTAGTAGTAATTATACATTATGCATAGGATGTGATTATACGTATTGCAGTCATTACGCATTTGATGTTTTACGTGCGTACTTGTGCTTGGGAAAGCAGGTCGTGGCCACGTGTTTCACAATCGGAGCTGGAGATGGGAGTTTGGGGTGGGATGTGCAGCTCCTCTGGGAGCCCTTGGCTGGGCTCAGGAAAACCAAAGCAGATTTGCTATGGGAGGAAAGAGAAGATCAGGAATTAGTGCTTGGGTTTGCCCATGTTCAGTGCTAGCAAGAGTAGGTGACAACTGAAACATCCCAAGAAACAAAGAACATCCATCAAGTTTTTCCCAATCTGGAAAAGGGGTTGATTCACAAGACAGATCATTGATGGCAGATTTTGTATCTCTAAGATCTGCTTCTGTTTCACTTGGAAGCTAACGAAGCCTGGAATGCAGTTAGTCTCTTTATAAATAAAGTTGATGAGGATGTTGCTTGTAAGACTTAAAAAACAATACTAATGTGAGCAAGTGAGGAAGTACATGAGAGTAGTATCTGAATACAGAATAGTGTGAATAAACCCACAGAGATAGAGGGTGAATGTGAAGTGGTATGAACACAAGTGGAACAGAATGCAATTTATTAAAAATATGTTAATTTCAAGTGAAAACTAACATCTCTGCAAATTTTTAACATGAAACTCTTCCCTTGAAAAATAAGAATCAATGAAACCATGTTTTTTTCCCGCGTTACTCTTCATTTTTGTGATATTTTTCATTTGACTTGCCCCCAGAATTCTGAGAAATTACGGGTAGTTTTCATCTTCACAAAACAAAATGTATAGACTGTTTTCACTGAAACTTGAACAATAACTTTTTTTACCGGTCTGAAATAGTGAGTAATTTTTAGACACCTGTAATCCACCATTCAGTCTCACAGAGAGCGTTACAATTTGGCTTGTACGCTGTTTTGTGGAGACAATACTGTGGTTGGCTTCAGGCTTCGGTACATCCCGAATTAGACTTTATTAAGTGTCTGGGATGCGTTATTATCTGCTTTGCGATTTACAAAGCATGAGAAAAGGAAATTTGTTGCATCATCCAAACCAGTACAGCTCCTGTCCCCTGTGATAGACCCATTCCCCAAGTACTGTTTCCAGTGGGGTGCCCCTGGCAGCAGCGGGGTAGGCTGGAGCCCCAAGCTGCCCCTGCATTATCCCCATTGCTCCTATGAGCAATCCCAGGAATGTTTTGGAGGTGCTCGTTGCCATATTTGCATGGGTAATGGAAACACCTCCCGTGTTAAAGTGATTTATGGAAGGCTGGGCTGGGAATGCTATCTAGGGCTTCAGGAGGATGGAAACGATGAGCCATGATGCTGCTGCAAGCTGTGCAAAGCCTGGATGTCTCGACAATGAGTGTGATTCGTCCCACAGCCAGCAGCGCACAGCGGGAGCCCCAGGGCCGGGATCAGCACTAGCTGCCCCTGCTCTTTCAGCTGGTGTTTATGGCTGAGTCATTTGGGACAGCCCTTGAGAAGCGTCTGGGAAGGGGCTCACACCTCCACTCTGCACAGAACACTCCCTTATCCTGATGGGGCCACCTCCTTCTGGTGCAAGGCTGGTCCCTTTGAGTCATGGGCAGCTCCATCCTCAGAGCCTTCTCCACAGGTAGGTGGTTGGAAGGGAGTGGGATGGCAGATTCACGGGTCGTCAGGTCCATGGCCCTGCCCAGCTCAGCCTAGAAAAGCAGCTGGCAAGGGCTAAGCAAACCTGTTCTTAGATATCTCCAACCAGCCACCCCTAGATCCTCCCAAAAGTTTTCCTCAGAATTTGTATCCATCCCAATAGGACTTTTTTCCTAATATCTCATCTGAATCTTTTTCACTCTAATATAAAATCAAGAGCAGCGATGGAAAACTTTGCCCTTTCTCTCCATCCTTCTCCTTTTCTTTGTACTTCCTACTCTAGTTACCCATTAACTTAGATGAATCAGGACATCTACTGAACTGTCCATCCACTGGATTGGTGGATATACTAACGTAGGGTCTTTTTCTCTCTCCTTAACCCATAGGTGAGTACAAAATGCCGTGGTCTATGGTGGGAATGTGTCACAAATGTTTTTGATGGGATCCAAACATGTGATGAGTACGACTCCATCTTCGCTGAGCACCCTGGTACGTAAAAGACAAAAAATGTTTTCATGAGAGCTGGGGACACCTGAGCACAGGACAGGGGACGAAAAGGGCATCTCATATATTCAGTCACAGATAATTTGGTGCACTCATGTACTGTGGCCATATTTCTTCTCTCAGTGAGGCATTAGTTCCAGGGAAAGCGAGAGGAAGCTTCACCCCAGTGAAAAGTGTTCCCACAGGATGTGACCCAATTACCCACCCACATGTGTGTTCCTCATTTATTCTGCTTTTGTCCTGCAGTGAAGCTGGTGCTGACCCGAGCCATGATGATCACAGCAGATATCCTGGCAGGATTTGGATTTCTCTTCCTTGTCCTGGGACTGGACTGTGTGAAATTCCTTCCGGATGAGCCACTTATCAAGCTGCGCATCTGTCTGGTGTCTGGAGTTACCTTGCTCATTGCAGGTATTCTTGGACCATTCCCCTCTTTGCAGGGGATCCTTCAGCAAAAGGAATGGCATTAAAAACCTTCTCTTATTTTGGAGACAGGAGCGAGTGATTTTCTAGAGGGTAAACACTGGGGAAGTACATTTATTTGCTTTATTTGTACAATTTAGCTTCCACAACTCACTGCCTGCCCCTAGCAACAAATAGTTATCTTCTTCCATTTCACTTATTGGCCAGATTCCTTGGTTGCTGAGCTGACTATCACTTACTGCTGATTTACCGTGAGGAATTCAGTGTTGTTGATAGGGCAAAGAGGCAGAATTGCCAGAGAACTAGAAATGCCCTGGCACCTTGGTTCAGTTCCTAGCTCTGCCACAGATTGTGTGGCCTTGGGCAAGTCACTTAGCCCAAAATCTCTTCAGGTCATTTGTAATAAAAGGGTAATAACACAGCTCTCCTTCCCAGATGATAAATGCTTTACTGAGATGCTTTGCTATTACAGCCAGTGGAAGAGTTTTAAATACAAAAATAAATAGACTGCCAGCAGGTTCCAAGTCATTTCGTTTGACTGTATAACAATACTGAGCGTCTACCTCCGCTTCCGTGTATGCGGAATATCCAGATTTAATGTGAAACTCACCATACCTACTGGGAGAACTTGTGAAGTACTTTGAGAGGTTCTTTTAAACATCCTCCATGTACCTCACAAAATCAATCTGAAAAATGTTGTCGAAGTTCAGAGAGTCAAAAGAGATTAGAAAATTAGTATCTCAAAGCAACTTTACAACAAGATGAAGAAGAAGCTGAGATTTCTGCGACCTAATGCATAAATCTGTGTAAATCAGATGTGTAAATAGAATCATTAGGGTTGGAAAAGACCACTTAGATCATCTAACCCAACCATCAACCCATTGCACCATGCTCACTAACCCACATCCCTCAGTGCCACATCTCCACAGTTCTTGAACACCTCCAGGGATGGTGACTCCACCACCTCTCTGGGCAGCCTGTGCCAATACCTCACTACTCTGAGTAGAAATTTTTCCAAATATCCTACAAATATCCCATAAAAATGCTACAAACTGGATCTGTGGGTATGAGATACAGCCCTTGCCTGGAAAGGCTCAAGCCAACATCAGCAGGGGCCAGGGTGAATCAGCCAAAGAGAGCTGGGACAGAGCAGAGGCCAAAACTTGATATTCAAGGAGGTTCTTCCCATACTGAAGTGTGACCCAGGAGACAGAAGGCTACAGCTCGGGAATTTGTACTTGTGGTTTCCTCTTGATGGCTGTGGCCTGACTGGGAGCTCTGTGTGGCACCTCCCTCCTGTCCTGCAGGTCTCCCAGGCATCACGGGATCAGTGTGGTACGCCATTGACGTCTACGTGGAGCGCTCCTCTCTGGTCTTCCACAACATCTTTCTGGGCATCCAGTACAAGTTCGGCTGGTCGTGCTGGCTCGGCATGGCGGGATCACTGGGCTGCTTCTTATCTGGGTCCCTGCTCACCTGCTGCATGTACCTCTTCAGAGGTGAGGAGCCGGGGCAGGTCTGAAACACAGTGAAGAGGCAGAGACATTGCTCAGGGCCTGCTGCAGGCCCATAGAGTCAGGAATGTCCTTCAAGGACGTCCTTCAGGATAGTTGCTCATCCTCCATTGCAACATCTTCAGCTGTAAAATGGGAATCGTCCTATTTCAGCAGCACTATATATCGCATCAAGCTCCCATTGGGTGGGAGCTGAGGTGCAAGTATGGCATAAAATGTGTTATTATGTCCTATCTTGGAGTGATTCTTTCTCTGTATTTTGAGGGTTTACAATCTGAGAACCACTGAGCACTTGTGAGCAGATCCCATTTGTCTCCTGACAGAGACCAGCTCTGGAAGGCTCCACTCTGTGTACTCCTTGAGGAAAGGCTACTCCTCTGCTGGGACGATCGTAACAAACGTGCACTTGCCATCCTCACAAACAGCAACTGCCAAAATGTATGCCGTGGACACAAGAGTGTGAGAAGAAGGCAGAGACATCAGACAGAGCTCCACTCCAGTGGGTTGTGCAAAGAATCGAGCTCCTATAGTTGTGGTATAGATGCAAAGTTGAATTTTGAGGTGTATTGTATGCTGCGCTGTTCGCATTGTGACAGCTTAAAAAAAAAAATTCCTTCAACAAAATAACCTCCAAGAAGATCTTGATTTAGGGATTCCTGATGTCTTGAGTGCTGAGGCTGCTTGCATAAGCACAGACTGAAATCACAGCACAAACTCTTCCAGTGTTTGGCTCATCGCTGTCAGTGCAAGTGAAATAAATTAGCTGCTCACACATCAGCCACCAGCTCTCAGCATGAAGAACCTGAAACTGTAAGACAGATCCCAATAGATGGGAGTACGAGTTATGGGTGAAGTGATGAATTCATGGAATATACCAAGAAGGCACAGAGAGATCTGGAGGTGATAGGCATTTCTGTTACTCCAGCTTCCTGGCGTAGTAGAGGAGGAGCAATCTAGAATCACCTGCTAATGTGGATACACTTGCAGATCTCAGACCGTTGATTTCTCCTGCTCCTTTCCTGGAGTATGCTGCAGTTGGGGAGACTGTTGGGCCTTTGTCCTCATGGTCTTCAGCTTGTTTTAGGGTGATGGGAGGTGTTTTGTGACTTGCAAAACATGTCAGACCGGGCAGTGGCTCGGTGGACGCTTTGGGACTGACCATCTGTCCCTCCAGCCTTGTGCTCCTCTAGGTGTGCCAGTAAAACACATGCATGCCCCAAATACTGGCTTAACTCAGGGTGCAAATTCCTCAAATATGTATGTATACAGAAATTATTGCATAAACACTCACAAGACATTTTTGCCTTCAGTATGGATGTAGTATAAGGAGTATAATGTAGTATAATTCTGTTCTCTGCACGCTGTATGTTTGCTTTGGAAGATCCATCTCCTGCACAAGAGGGCTAAGTAAAGGTCACGGCAGCCCTTAGGTTTGCAGGGTTCATGTTTTGTAACAACCAGTCCAACGCTGCGTTGCTTCATTCAAAACCTGATGACAATCTACATGATGTTTTGATCAGTTGTTAATATGTAATGGTTCATGCACTGATTGACTGAATTCTGAGGTTTTTTTCATGACTGCAGTGTGTAGTCCTCATTAGTTCATTGTCATGCCATGATGCCAATCTATTTTAGTTTGGTCCTTTACTAATTAGCAATAATTCCTCCAGGGAGAACATAGGATTTCCTTTCCCTTTCAAAATCACAAGCAGTCCCCAAGACTAAAGACATTGCAGGTGAGCTCAGGTCTTAAGGTGCTTTCTTTAGTTCTTCCAAATTCCTGTCTTCATCATGTTCAGCAGCAGCTGCCTGGTGTCAGTGGGAGTAGGTTCTGTTGTAGGGATAACAGACTGCCTCTGCCTTCCTGATGGCTGTTGATGGTTGGGGACTGTCCTAAGACCTCCCACCGTTTCTTCCTGCTTTCTTGCCCCATGGTGTCTTGTTGAACTTGGGGCTCCCATTGCCATCCCACCAACAGCCCTCAGCTCGGGGCAGCCTACTGGGACTCTGGCTAGTTGCAGGTTACAGAGGGCAGCAATGTCTTAGCTCTTTGCTAAGGTGATCTCATGCTCTACAAATAGATATTGATTTCCCATTTTGATGTATGCAAGCAAGAGAGAGATAATAAAATGATGACATCTACAATAGCTGCCCTTTCCTGCTTGCAATATATTGTCCTTTCACTGTCTTGATCAGTCTTGGCCAGAAGGGCTGTTACTACAGCTCTAACACGGACTCACTCTTTGTGAAGAGTCCTTGCAAGAAACAGGCAGGAATTGTTTGCTTTTACATGGGAGGGTGTGCAATTTACTTTTACACCCCTCCCCTAGGTGTATCTTCATTCACTGCCTTTTGCCCACTGTGCACTGGCACAAGAATTTGCATGCATCAGTCCTAAAAAGGGACTCAGAGTGTACCAATATATCGATGATGTGTGGTTAGGGCCCTTATGTTGTACCTGACTGGGAGAACATAACCCTCTGAAGGACAAGCACCTGCATTTGAAAAATAACAAAGGGCTGTGGGATGGTTGGTAAGTAGATTATATTCATCTGTTTTGACTTTCTGAAGGGAAGCAGTATGTATTAGTAGGGGTTGAAGTAGTGTCAGAGTTGACGCAGGCCAAGCAGTCTCAGGAGATAACACTGTGAGGGGTTTGAAGTTCTGGTTTAGCTGTTTGCCCAAACCCCAAACAATACAATCAAATAATGGGAGTCATTTTACTGACGGGGTGGTTCAAGAGTGGGCCCGAGATGAAGAGATTCAGTGGGTATTCCACACCCTGTATTACCCTTAAGGGAATGTACTCATAGTGGGCTACAAATAGATATTTAACTGATTGTTAGGTGTCATTTCACCTTAATTTAGCTGGAGAGAATTTTGAAATTTCAGTGACACTGATCTGATTGTGACACTCTTATCCTGTCCTTGTGAACTAATGAATCCTCATGCAGGTACACGGATATTTTCTAAAATAGGGATTTTGCTGCTCTTCACACACATTGATTTTTCTGTGAATTCAGTACATCTGAACTATTATTTTCATCAGATAAGAATGTTACTTCAGAATTCTATTTTCCTTACGTATTGTCATATTTCTGAGATAAAATAAATGCAGTTGCCTTTGAGTGTCATCTTCCTCTAACACCACTTCCAAGTTTTGCCCAAGAAGGTGTTTGAACAGGTGATCTGCCCTGATTCCTGGGAGGGAAATCACAGCTGTCGTGGAACGAAAGCAGGTTTTAGGAAAATAGAGTGGGATTCCAGCCCTTTGCCAGTACCTGCAGATGCCAGACCCCAGTGCGCACCAGTAGCAGCAGTGCTTGGACAGCTGGCAGACTTTGTCCCTAGTTTTGGCACATCTACTTCTCATCAAGTTTTTAAACTTGCAAAGAGAGAAAAATAAAATTCCACCAAGAAAACTAGGTTTTCTCTCTCAGCCAGGGCTGGAACCCCACTGTTTGCTCTTTTACCACTTTTAACTACAATGGACAAGCGATTAATGACAAAAATATTCTGTCTAAGCACTGTCACAGGGTGCAGAGGACAAATTTCTCTGTGTAGCTATTGAGTTCCTGCTGTAAAATGCCTTTGAGCAAGAAAGGAAGGAGCCTGAACTGTGCCATCGAGTTACCCAGAGAGAAAGTACGTCTGTCTCCAGCCTCATCCTCTTCCTCCCAGTACTAAAACCTTTAGCCCAGAGTCTTCAGTTGACAATCAAAGAAGAGATTAATGACCAATTCTAGTTTTTTCACAACATTCATGTGCAACCCTCCTGGCAGCCCTGGCCAATCCCCTGCTATGACTCAACCACCTTCCTTTTTGCTCTGTCTTGCTCAGTTAATGACTTTATTATTCAGCTGTTGACATGTGGAGGTGAAAGTCCAACTCTGTGCCTCCCCATGTTCCCTTTGTCTTTTGCTTCCAGATGGTCACCAAGCAATTATCTACTCTGCTCTGCCCCCGTTTCCCCCTGTCAAGGTTTGCTGATGAGTTTTTTCACAAATATACCTGCCTTCCAGTGTTTTCTGGGCTTTTCTAGAGCAGCTTGCTATTTCTTCTCAAAGTCAATGGGCAGTATATATTACAAGACGAGAGGAAGTCAGAAGGTCTCAATAGAACAAGCACATTTTCAAAGCAGACCCAACTTCTAAGGCAATGAGTTGTAAAGAAATAGCTTATCTTTCCTTATAGCTTAGGAAACACCAGCCAAACTGCTATAATTAGCCTTGTTAAGGGCTGAGTGCTCACAAAAGCATAAGATTCCATGTAAAGTTTCTGCTTTTGTAAGGGTGGGAACACTGGTCTACAGAAACTTGGTCAGGTAATGGCTTTAAGTTGCATCAGGGGAGATTCAGGTTGGATAGTAGGATAAGTGTGGTCAGGCACTGGCACAGGCTGCCCAGGGAGGTGGGGGAGTCACTGTCCCTGGAGGTGCTCAAGGGACGTGGTTATGGGCGTGATGAGGATGGGTTGGACTTGGTGATCTTGGTGGTCTTTTCCAACCTCAATGATTGTCTGATTCTGCCAGAGCACCAGCAGGAGTAAGGGAGCATGCAGGCTGAGAGGGGCAGCTTTTGTGGGGCAGAGTTAGAGTGGTGGGGCTGTCCTGAATGTCTTGAATGTCCTACCTACAGAATAAAGGAGCTCATCCCTTCCTCAGTTTTCATAGTCAGGAAGCCAAGGACAAGGACAGGTCCTCTCATGAGCTGGGTTGCCCTGCCCACTGAGCTATCAGAACTTTCTCAGGGTGCCCTGCTTCCCCACCCCAGCCCAGCAAGGTTGGCTTATTTTAAAAAAACCACCAACTCACCCCAAAGCAATCCCATGTGAATCCTTTTCACACATAGCTCCCAGTCTTCAGCAGGCTTAGGAGCTGCCCAGGGGTCCCACTGTACTGCAGAAGTGACTTGGTGACGACCAGTACCTCACTTTACTGGAAACCACTTGTCGCAGTTTTGTTTGAATCCTTCCATTTCTTTTTGCCGGATGAAATCACTCTAGACACAAAGCAGAATGCACGCTAGCAGTGCAGGATCACCAACCTGCTGCCAGCAATGCTCCTGCAAGAGCTGCAGCCGCCTCGGAGCGCTGCTGAAAGCCTCGCTTGCCCTCTGTTGGGTGGCTGGGGAAGGATTCACCTCCTCAGAAACGAATGCTGCTCGCTGAAATTTGTGAAAGGGATTCAGGGTGATGGAGGCACTGAACAGAGCACTCCTTGCTCGTTAGCCTCTCTGGTCACCTGATTAGAAGGTGACATTCAGTGAAATTAGGGGCGGCAGTGTATTTGGGGGCGAGCAATTAACAAGCAGAGGAAGGCAGTGTTTTATGCAGCATGTAATGCAAACAGCCTGTGGAGTACACTTCCACCAAAGGGTCACTGCAGCAAATGCCGCGCGGAGGTTGGAAGGAAGCGGCGGCTGATTTAATGCCCACTAGCAGGCTGTGCAAGCTGAAGTGACAAACATAATCAAATCTCATGCTTCAGGGCATAAATTGAAGGGGCTGAGTAGTGGAAGCAGTTATGTATATGAAAGGTCTGATCCTGAGAGGTGCTAATCATCTGCAGTTCAGCAAGCGAAAGGACACTCAGGGACTGCTCAGCTTCTCTGCTGGCTGACTCCGTACTTGCTAATTTTCCTTATTAATAAACCCTGTAATATTTCAGCCCGCTGGCACAGGCATTCATTTTGCTACAGTAACATTTATTTCCTCTCACACAAGAGTCAAACATTAAAGCTGCTTCTAAAATAAGATTTTATGGAGATAATTTGTAGTGGTGCTGGCAGAGAATTTGTCTCTCAAAATATGCTATTATTCTTTATCTACCTAAGGTACTTATATAGCCTCATTAAGAGAACATGTGAACACTTCATAACCTTCGGTGGATTTATCTTCCCAGTTTCCTCTCTGAGCAGGGGAATGGGTACCACTCCCACCCTAAAGCTGGAGAGCTGCTCTAGGGTGTAGGCTGTGCACTTCAGTTCCTCTTTTGTGGTACCTAAAATGAACCCAGGTGCCCACTCTGCTTGCAGTTCCCTGGGCACATGATGAGTGTGATGTTTACCTTTGGCTTCTGCACCGCAGAGCTCTGAATGCAGGTCTCACTGAGTGAGCAGAGGGAAAGAGGTCAAACTGACCCCAGCCTTAGTGACCTGCTCGTGGAAAATAAAGGAAATCTTTGTTTTCATCTGGAATACTGCTAAGGGGGAAATTCTGCATCTTTTCTCTGTAGTTTGAGAACTAGGCAGGTTATGCCTCCTAGGGATGACTTGAGTAGAGCTGATTCCGCTTGGGAATAAGGCAGTCTGGAGAGCTTCTTGAGTTCTCTTCCTGTCCTGTCTGCAGTGTGGTCACCTCAGAGAAATGAACAGTTTTTATCCTAATAAATTCCTCTGTCAGAGCACCAAATCCCTGACCCCATAATTCCTGTCCATGGAGAGTGACTGGGTACTGTGTGGGTCCTGAACCATACAAGGCCCTTAGGTACAGTAGGGCAAGAATTGTGAATGGGGGTCAGTTACCATTAGATTGAGAATAGCTCAAGTGAGCAAATCCACTTTGTTTGTTTTGCAGCTGCCAAGATTTCCCCTATAACTCCCATCCTTTGCTTTCCTTCTCCTGGCTATAAATTTGCTGCCTTCTGCAATAGATAAATCTGATATGCCATGCTAAATATTTTACAAGTGGCAAACGATTCTTCATCGCAGAGTGGCACGATTGCATTACAATGTATTAGAACAACATGACTTTGCCAGAGGGTGTTTGCTGGCACCGCGCCGAATGAAGGAGGCAGCTCAAGTTTGAGAAGAAACTATCGAGTAATTTATCAATATTCATTCCTAAAACACACGGGGCTGCACCAGCTCAAGAGAGAAATCTGTGGGCTGAGCCAAAAACTCTGAGCACAGATCTTTTGGTGAGCTCCTCAAAATTCAAGAGCCCTATCAAAATGTCAGCGTGAGCCCCTGTGACAGATTCAGCACATGCTTTTTGGCATTTATTGTGTTGCATTTGGTCTTCCCTTTTAGGTTCACGTGAAATATGTGCTGCTTTTTAGGCTCTTGGCTGATTTTCTCTCAGTACTGTAACATGATGGAAGTTCTCTGGCGAACTAGAAGTTGGGCACTGTGATCCTTATGGGTCCCTTTCAATTTGGGACATTCTATGATTCTACAGACTGCAGAAAGACAACACGTGGTGTCTAGAGTTTATTTTCCTTCATTACGTCTTCATAAGATGGAGGCAACTCAGTTCCCCCAGGGCTGAGCTGCGGGGCAGGAGAAGACATCTCCACGTTCACGCAAGGGCTTGGAGATCTGGAGAACGGGCACTGAGGGGCTTCACTCGCTGGGGAGAAAGCAAAGCCGTAAATGTAGAGCAGGCAGAAAGGGCAAGCTCTGAGGGAAGAGGGGTGAGCTGGGGACAAGCTGTCAAACCACTCGGAAACAAGAAAGGCATGGGTGTAATTTGTGAATCACAAAGCCTCTCACCACAAACTCCAGATGCAAGAAGTGAGAGCTGAGGAATCTGGGTGGATTTGGGTGGGTCCTCCCTGTGGAGTTGTTGCTCATGACCACCCAGAAAGCAGGCAGTGCTTCCTCTGGGAAGGGCTTAGCTTAACCACAGAACGAGCTTTATTCCTCTTGGAGGGGCTGGTGCGTGGCCCAGCCTGCTGGCAGTACTCCAGGTCAGCACTGGGTGTTACACACAGTCCTCATAGCCCCGTCCCCAAATTCTGGATGTTTCTGGGGGAATGTGAGGGTGGTTACTGCAATAAGGAACATCTTCCAAAACACTTTCCTGACATGTATCGTCCCACTGAGACACCTGCTGGGGTGGCTGTTGACCAGTGAGGTGAGAAATTCAAGCCACATATTGGAAAGGGCTGCCAGGTGCCAAGAACCCTCATCCCTCCAGTGTCAGCATGTCCAAGCCCCAGTTAGGCATCTTTGGGACATATGGACATACAAGGACAGCACTGAGTTCAGATGAAGGTTTGGCTGGGGAAAAACAAGTGGATGTGGCTTGCTTCAGCCCTGCAGTCTACGGTCCAAACATCAACCCTAGGTGCCCAGCTTGGGCACTGTGCTGTTCACCCAGCTGCAGCCTGGCTGCCACTCACAGCTGGCCGCCTCATACTGGGTTTTGGATGGGACCAGCAGGTAGGGGACCAGTGGGGTCTTGCAGTAGGCAGGATGTAGGACTAACCACAGAAAGCATCCGAGCTGCTGAGCGCAAAGACGGCCAGAGTGCGTGGTTGGAGGCTTCTCTGCCGCTTCAGCCAGCACTGGAGGCAGCAGCAGATCCCGCAGGACAGGAGCAGGGCCAGGAGAAACAGTGTCAGGAACCTGAGGCAGAGGCAGCAGGGGAGGAACAGTAGCATTGCCATCTGTGGGTAGCACCAACAGATGGCTGTGTGTCTTCAAATTAACATATTCATTAATGTATTTTGCAAATAGCTGTTAAATGTTGCATTTTCGCCATCAGTGTGCTGGACATGATCGAAGTCCCAGGAAACCAACATCTCAGTGCTGAGTGCTGTCTGGAATTCAAGCATTTCTCCCAGAAATCATTCATCAGTTTTGCCCATCTCTGTTGTCAGTGTACAGTGAAGCCATGGATTGATGACTCCCATTAGTCAGTAAAGACAGAATACAGGGACAACCCAGGAGCAGTGCTCTCCAGCTATCTATCTCTCTTAATGCCTTCTCTCCATATATCCATCACATAATATTATTTGCCAGCTTTCTCTCTGGAACAGATCTGAAACTTACCACACGTACCAGCTGCTAAAGTTTTCATCGTTCTGCCTGATGCACCTAACAAGGGAAAATAAAAGGAAGCTTCAGTCCAGTGTGTGCGGACCAGACAGGCTCCAATGCATGTCTGTCATCAGCATGAAGAAAAA